>NW_006441955.1:27769626-27883091 GCF_000325575.1 Pteropus alecto | reverse complement strand
GAAAGAGTGAGAGAAAAAAAAGAGAGAGAGAGAAAAAAACTATTGTGATAAAACCTGATCAAGGTCAACATCAACAGTAATAAGTCATGTTGACAGTATGTACCTTTAATATGATCTGATGAAAATGGCACTTTACTTCTGTGGTCTTCTCCAAAAATCCCATAAGCCCAGTCTAACCAAGAGATGAACATCAGACCAACTAAAAGATATTCTATACAATAACTGACCAGTACTCCTCAAAATCTCAAGGTCATAAAATATAAGCAAAGTCTGAGAAACATTCATAGTCTAAAGCAGCGGTTCCCAACCTTTTTGGCACTAGAGACTGGTGCCCCTATGAGAATCTAATGCTTAATGATCTGAAGTGGTGATGCTAGCGCTGGGGAGAGACTGCAGCTACAGATGAAGCTTTGCTCATTCTCTGACTTCTCACCTCCTGCTGTGCAGCCCAGTTTCTAACAGATAACTGACCAGTAATGGTCTGAGGGGTTAGGGAGCCTTGGTCTAAAGGAACCTAAAGAGATATAATGATTAAAAATAATGCAATACCCTAGATGGGATCCTAGAACAGAAAAAAGACATTAGATAAAAAATAAGAAAATATGTATAAAGTATGGATTTTATTTGATAATAATGAATCAATACTAGTTCATTAGTTGTAACAAAATGTAATTTATTAAGAGTAGGGAAACTGGACGTGGGGCTTATGTAAATTCTCTTTATAATCTTCACAATATTTCTGTAAATCTAAAACTATTCTAAAATTTAAAGTTTGTTTAAAAAAAGCAAGTGAAATCATGTCATGACTCTCTTACCTTTGTTTAAAACACTCTAATAGAGTTTCATAATGCTATGAGTAAAAATCAAAGCCTTTATATTGGTCTACAAATTTACATAATCTACTATTCCTCTCCTCACCCCTCCATTACCTCTCTGACCTCATCTCCCACTATTTCCCCCTCACTGGCTGCTTTCAATCATACTGGCCCTCTCACTGCTCCAGCAATAGAATAAGCATGTCCTGCCTCAGGGTCTTTGCTTTTGCTTTTCCCATTCTCCAGAGTACTTTTCCCCAGATAACCACATGGCTTGTTCCTTCAACTTTCGTAGACTTTTACTCAAAAATAACCTTCAAGGTGAGGTATTGCTTGCCAACTCCAGGTCTCAATAAAGCCTGAATGAGCTTTTCTTTTCTAAAGACATTTGCATTTTTTTCAGAACCCCAATTTTACCTATTCATCTGTTCCTCTAGCATATTGTATCTAAGAGATGTTATGATTACAGTGTTTTTGACACCAACTAAAGAATGTGAAAATTGTAATAGTGCAAACACAGAGATCTACAGCTTTCAGTAGATGATAAAGAGGATAGATATAGTTTTAAAAATTTAAATCTCTAGTGACATATATGTTCTTAAAACTGGAAAAAGCTCAAATCTCACTGAATCACATTGATCAATGACTGCATGGTCATCATTAGTTTGTGCATATATATTTATTGATCATTCCTTGTGATCAGGCCCTCATGCTAAATACTCTGGCATACACAAGAGTCATTAAGAAGTTTGCCAGTCTAGTAAGATCCCTATAACATATACTTGCCTTGACACACAAGACCTTAGAAGGTCTAGAAAATCATGAATGATATATGAAAAAATTTACTCTGCTTGGAAGTTTAGTCGCCTTCAGAGATATGCAATCTTTTCCTTAACTATTTGTTTTAGACTCACTCTTAGTTTCTAATGTAGTGCAAAAGGCAACATAAACAATGATATAAGATAAATGCCCTTTTCTTTCTGATGTAATCTCTTTTCTAAACATGGTTGTGTCAGCTATAGAGAGTAAAAACAAATGCTAGTCCCATTGTATTTTTATAACATGGTCAAAATTCTAACTCAGCTTCTTAGAGTGCCTTCTCTAGTCCAAAAAATTATGGATTCTGTAGAGCATAGAATAGCAACAAGAAAAATAGTGAAGAATCACTTCATGTAGACTATTTCAAGGCAGATTCTAGAAAATTCCATGCCAGAGTTTTTTGGAAGAGGGGTAAGGTGGTAGAACTTTTTCTTCAGGCTAGAAGCCTATAAGGTATTTTCTTTTGACATAAAGGAAAGTTTTCTGCCACTCTGTTTCCTAATCTGTTGTGTTACCAACATCTTTTTCATCATCACTACCATAAATAAACAATCAGTGAGCATTTCCTATATGTTGTTTCCATAGAACAACAGAACTATGTATAATGGGCAGATATAGGGGCAGAAAAGAACCATCCATCCTTCCAGTGTCTTTCAGCATAATTGAGAACATCAGACATAATTTTTCTAAATTAATATAGTAAGTGCTATAATAGTTCAAAAAAGTAGGATTTAACAGAAGAATGTTAGAATCCTCTTCTCAGATCTTTTTACTCTTTTTAAAACAGAGGAAATAACTACTTCATGAGGTTAACAATGATGTGTGCAAATTGTTCCATAAAGGGCCCAGCTTGTAGTTGGTTGCTGTAAAATAATAATAGTACAACTTATTGAGAGTTTTCTCTGTACTTGATATCATCCTAAGCAATTCATATACATTTACTTATTTAATTTAAAAATAATTGTATGAGGTAAACACTTCAAATATGTAGAAACTGAGACACAAAAAGTTAAGAAAATGGCTCAAAGTTAGCTTGGAAGTGACGGATGAGTGTGTGAACCTAAGCACCTGGCTGCAGAGCCCACATTCACTTTGCTATGTTGTGAGAGATATTGGAAACTTGATTAGAAGAAGGAAGAAAGGATCTTCTTTGGTATTTTCTCTCTATTGTCCATCAAGCCCATCACCAATGGATTATGCTTCATACGAAGTGAATCTTTGATTATAATTCTCTTTGACATCATGGAGTGTAGTGGAATAAACATAGGTTTTGGAACCAGAAAGGCTCAGGATTAAATCTTGGCTTTTCTACCTACTCGTTGAATGACCTGGGCACAGAACATAAACTTTCTGAGGCTCATTTGAAAAGTAAAGATAATATCTACTTCTCAGAGTCTCTATAAGCATAAATAGTATGTGTCAAAGCACTTTGAAACTGTAAAGCAGATACAAATGTTAGTTATTAACTTCTGTCACAATCAAGGCTCTATACATCTGGCTTCCACTGCAGCTTATCTCTTAGTATTCCCCTTAACAACCTGGACTTGGAGCCAAACATGCCTTGTGTTTTACTACTTGAATGACTTTGTTTATGCTCTTGATTTTTTTCAGAATCAGAAAAGAAACTCTGACACTAGGATTTCACGTGTCCATATACACTTCTCGCACTCTTTAAGTATCTATGATCTGATCATGTAAATTTGCCCTAGCACTGTAGAACTTGAACTCTAAAAATAACCTTATGTATTACTTAGGAAGATTGTAGGAATCCCCAAAACGATTGACTTACACTTTTTATGGCCAAATAGCAGGCTAAGAATCAAGAATGAATAATGAGGAAAACAAAACCAGTCAATCAACCAAACAAAAAATAAATAAAATTGTAACATTCAGGGACAAAGAAAAAAATATTTCATGTTTAAAAAATTAAACAAGAAGATAGGCAAGTATAATTTAAAATTGTTAATATGTAATTGAAATTCAAACTATGTTCTTAATAAAATAATAAAAATAAAGATTCTCTAAGATGAAAAAAAGAAAGAAAATTATAAGACGACACACTAAAATGAAAAGAAAATTAGCTGAATTTAAAAAACTGATATAAATAAACTACCAATTATGTGGTGATATTAAATACAGCATACTATAAGCAACAAAAGGAGCTCTGATATTGCTGAAGACATGTAAAGTTAGCCTGACAAGGCAATTTTGCCATGTGGATCAGCCCACTTAAAATTGTGAATATACTTTTGCCCATTGATTCCATCTCTGATCATGTATTCTAATAAAATACTCCTCAGAGATATATAAAATGATTTCTTAACAAGGATGTCCATTTAAAATTCTAGGCTTTTCTTTTCTTTTTTGCAAAAAAAGAAGTGGATTTATACTTTACTTAATACTCTGCAGCCTATTTTTAATTTATGTTTTAAAATTTTGAAAAGATATAAATAAATATTTGTGCTTGTATGCATTTTAAATGAGCATAAAGAAGAGTGGGAAAATGTATACACCAAATATTGATCATAGAATACCGTGAGAGCATATGGGAGAAAATTTGGTGGGAGAAAAGGGAAGAGCAGAGGGAAAATAAACAGCGTTGGCTGTTTCTTAATAAATCTCTATGTTATCAGGCACTTTGCAAAAAGAATGTATTGTTTTTGTAGTTTGAAAGGAAAAAAAATCAGTGAAGATTTCTTAAAATTTTATTTGAGAGAACAAAAATTTGGAAATTATTTGTAGCAGTAAACTGAGATTAACTGCTTAATATGTGAACGCCCACATCTTAGTGAATTAGAATAAAAGTTATAACTTGCTCAGGTCACTGAGGATGTTTGGTGGGCTCCCTAAATCTAGTGAAACAGACCCTGTTCCTTCAGTCATGTTTCACTGTCATATCTTATGACTTTTGGTCCTTTGGTCTCTGTCTACAGAGAATGGGGCAAAAATAAAAATAAAAATAAAAAAATAAAAGAGTATAGGGAAGAGGGAACGGGAGGAATCCATTAAATATTAGTTTTGTAAGTGGAGTATATCATTTCTGTTCAATTCTACTTTAACAGAAAACAGCCACACGATCCCACCAAAGTACAGAGAAATGTTGGGAAATGGAATCTCAGGCTGAACAGCCACTTCCCAGCAACAACTCTATCATGGGAGTGGAGCGCAGCCTTTGTAGACAGCTTCTCTGCCACTCTATGAATTCTGTTGGCTAAAATTTATAATAAATCTTTTAATATTTGGGTCATTGAAAAATATGCAGTAACAGAAGATATTTATTATACCAACAAATTTGTAAATTATAAAATTATAATCCTATTTTAGTAAAAAAGAAAGATAAAGAAAATATATACTTAAAAGAGATAGATTATATACATATATATTTCATTCCTGATATCTCCGTATGGAAATCTTTCTAAAGGGGAACTAATGCGTGAAAAGATATTTTTAAAGGAATATGCTATTTTGTATTTTTCTTATTGTAAACATAATTATTTGCATTGAAAATGTTTTGAAAATACTTCATAGCATCAAAAAAAGAGAGAAATCATCCATATTCCCACACAGAGGATATATACCAAAATGTTAAGTTATTAACTCTGAGCGTACCTATTATGAGAGATTTTTATTTTCTTCCATGTTCTTTTTAGTATATTCTAAAATTTCTACAGTGTTCTTGTATCACTCTTATTATCAGGAAAATTAAATATTATCAAAAAGAATTCCATCTGCTCTTTCAATAATTTTTTTAAAAGTCACCTTCTCCAGGAAATGTTACCTAAACAACCCAGTTATAATTAGGAGTTCTTTTCTCTTATTACAGCCAAATAAAAACCTCAAGATACCTATACCCAGTCAATTCCACTTTGGAATGGTATTCCCTGAGTGGCTACATTGCCCAGGTATCAAGTGTATGGACAATAGAAAGCTCAAGAGCTTGGCTGGAACCAAGACACCTAGTATTTCTTCCTAAGGGATAGCTCTGCCACTATGTCATTGTTCTAGATTGAGAAAATTATGTAACTTCTCTGTGCCTTAGCCTTTTCACCTGTAAAATGAAGATTATAATGGTATGAATCTCATACTTGCAGGTAAAATTAAATGAGTTAATACACGCAAACCATTTAGAAATGTATAGGCAGGTAGTGAATGAGCGCTAGACATTACTTATTATTATTATTATTATTATTATTATTATTATTATTTAGTAGTAGTAGTATAAATACTTATATAAATTTTATCAAATCTTACTTTGTAGTTATGTTTGTTACATACTTTTTTCCTTTATTATATATTCTTTGGAATCGAAACTGTGATTCATGCCTATTTATAGGTTTTATGGCACTTGATATAAAATTTTGCATGGAGTAAACCTTTAGTAAAATATTGATCGAATCCAGTATATGCATGAATGAGATAGAAAAGCCTCAAGCTTAGGTAAACTTAAATGTAGATATTTATTTCAAAATCTGCTCTAGGAAGTACTATAGTAGTGGACTTTATCAATGAAAATCAAAGAAGAAAGAAAAATCAGAGAAGGAAGAGAGAGAAGGAGCAAGCACATTGCTTTAAGTAGATCTGAAAGGACAGTGGCATTCAGAATCACCAGAGAGAAAAGGATAACAGACTCCTCTGATCAAGCGTCTGTGAGGAAAATGGTAGCATCAATTTGGATAACTATTAGCAGTATCATTTTTTCCTTAACAGTAATAGCACCTGAGTATTCTGAGATTCAGAAATGAAAATTGATCAGTCCCAGACACCTAAGAAGTTGCCACATAGGATTCAACCCAACTCCATCCAACTCCATAGACTGTGCCTTGTTCAATAAGTATCTGCCAATAGCAAGTTTACCCCAAAGTAGGTTACAGGCATACTACTCTGTCAGCACTGAATCTGTTTTATGCTTACTTGTTATTCTGTTTTCCAATTTGCTGTTTATTTTACTTAATTACACTTCACAAAATGGATTAAGTGCTTTAAATCTGTTATAAATAAGTCTCTTTCTTGTATATAAACAACACTGCTTTGTTATTTACCAGGGACTTCCCTGGGTCCAGTCCAAAAAACCCAAAGTTTCTAAGACTGCTGCTTTTCTCACTGAGCTACTCTACTGCTCACGACTGATGGCCACAGAATGAAAGGGCATGGTTCAGAATGCTTGAAAAGTCTCAACCCACTAACAGAGGGAGGAGGCACACTGCCAAACCCTTTTTATTTGCTTAGCTTTTACAAATAGTACCCTGAACCAATCTACACTTGAATCTTTCATCTTGTCACTGAATAATTCATGGTTATTTAATTTTGGCCCCTATCAAAAGATTTACAATGCATAATCTTTTAAGTACAGAGATTGTAAGTATGTCACAGGGCTTATTTAAAGCTTCGCTGTTCTGTTTAGTACATTTAACTTTGCCAATGAAAAGATCCACAAAAATTGATGTATTCTTATTCAACTTAAGACTAGACAATACACATAAATAAATAATGACATCTGATATCACTAAATATCTCCCTTACTGTGCTTGGTATTTGGAACTCAGAAATGTCCAAACAAATTATGTGAAATCACTTTCAGGAAGAAGAAAAAAAAAAGGAAAAAACAAAAAAATTAAAAAAAAAAAAAACAGCTTTGTTTTCTAGCTTTAGCTCTTGAAAACTAAACGTTGAGCTAGCATAGTGTTTATTCTAGACATAAGAGTAACAATATTACTGTCCTAAAAAGTTGTGTATTTGTTTGAATTGACAGTATTTTGTGATGTATGAGAAAAACAGACCTATCAGGATTTAGACAACCCTCAAACCAACTGTAACGGCAAAAGGAGAATGAGCGGTTCCTAAAGCCCCCATGTGTTCGACAAGCACAGATTGTCAAAAGCAGATCCAACAGCAGGTCAGTTATTCTAATTTAGTCTTATCGATGAGAGTCCTTCATCTTGTATTCATTGCTATTAGTATACAAACAATATCCTCAACAGAGATGTCAGTATGAATAGTAAAGTTTTCATTAAAAAATCAAAAATGTGACACACAGAAAAAAGAGAGAGCAAGGGCTATGGCTTCATCTTGTTGAATAAAATGAAATATAGATACAACTAGTATCTATATTGCAAATAGATACAGCTAATATGCAAGAAAGTACCTTCTCTGCTTTATGATTCTCAGTGAGATGAACATTGAATGGTCCCTTATTCTGTAGCAGTAAGCAAAACTGTATCAATTTTTTTGAATCTCAAAGCAGTATTTTTTTCATGACTTCTTGACCTAAGGAAGAGAAATACCAATTTGGAGAATATCACTCCTTAAGGAAAAGAGAATCTAAATCATCTCAGCATTAGAAGCAAGTCGTACAAAATAATAGGCTGCTTCTTCCAAAAAACAGCAGGATTCCACCTATCCCGGCAAACACATTTGTAACATATATTTCTAAGCCATGTAGGTTCTACTGTTTTGTTTTGTTTTTTTTTTAAGTAAAGATTGGTCAAACAAACCAACTAAAATACATTTCTTTCTGAAGAATATGAATAAATGTCAAAAAAGCAAGCACTTAAGTTACAACTGCCCCCAGGCAAATGTATCTTCATGCTGGGTTTATGCAACTATCATAAACACCTCACCACAGGAAATCACTAACACTAACCATGACCAAGCCAGTTGTGTCTTTCCAGAATTTAAGACATAATTGCCTTAATGAACTCACACAGTATCTGAAAAGTTTCCAATGTAGAGCCATTCAGTAAATTGTCCTCCGTATAACGGTTTCTATGTTTGGTCACAGATTATTATGAATTATTTTGTAATTTTAATGGGTGGTGAGCATATAATAGATGATATATCTTAACTGACCAGCTATCAAGATGGCAACATTAAAATTATTTTCATGTTTCTCTTGCATGGGCAAATGTCAGAGAGTTGGGCAGCATCTGATCAATAATACAATCTCAAATGTTAAGGATGTTGCTTTATGTAGTTAAATTTAGGCAAGAAAATGGACAGTAGAGATGAGGAAAGATCAAGTGAACAATTCAGTCCACATAGACACCTCAGCAAGGGAAAATTGCTTCTTAAAATAAACCTTCTAATATTTTAGTACTGTTGACTTTTGTATGTCCCTGGTGATTAAGCTTCTATCACTCACTTTTCCTGAAAGACTATTCTTGTAACCCAATATTTTCCTATGTCAGGAAGTGCCTTAAATTTCCCTTTCTCAGTTTCAACCTACAATCCCAGTACTCCACAGGATATTAGGAGAATTATTAAGCAGTTGTAAATCATTCTAAATATTTCAGATGAATGTTATCCACAGTCCTAAAACCAAAAAATTAGCCTCTTCTTTATAATTTTAAGTTTTTTGTATTATATTTTCTCTCATTATACATTATGCAATAGCAATTTAGTAAAGAGATGAAATCTTTTAAAACAGGAACTGTGGCTGTAATGTAATTTCAATTAATACGCTCTATATTTTTTAATTTGAAGTACCATATTAATCCTTTCTTTTCCTAGATTGTTTTGTTACTCTACCCCACACTATTTTAATTTTAGCCATTCATTTGGAACAAAGGACATCTCATAATTAAATACTACATTTCAAATAGTTTTAGAAAACAATTTTCATATATTTTATTAATTTTACTTTCAGAGACAAAGCCCCATCAGTCTGATTTCTAGGCTTCACTCTGATTTTAATTCTTTAGTCTCAATATTTAATCTTAATACTAAGTTAAAAGGTACACTAAATGGAGAAAATGCCCAATTTGAGAATATTTAGAATATTTAGAAATTTATATCTCCTTCGATTACTCAGTGTCCCTCCTTAATACTTCTTCCTTATCTCTCATGCAGAGTTCTCTTAATTTTGTTTCTTGGGGAAGAAATATTTTTCTCAACATAAATTAGAAAATTTCTCAATACTGTATGTCAGTACTTGTGTCCCAATTATAGATGAATAAGTGCCTTACAATAGGACTTTGTGTTTTTCAAGAACACTCAAACATTGACAAAAATATTTAATATTTTGCTGTTTTTTCTTTCCAAAAGTGTTTTGATGTTGTTTGCATTTATTTTTTCCTAGATGAATGTTAATTCACTTGGCCCCTTATGGATGCATTATTGAGAATCTGAACAAATCCCTAAAACTTGTTTAATTTGTTGTCTTCTATGATCTTTAATTCTGTTAGTTTGCAGGAAAGCTATTTCATTCCACCTTTGACTTCAACATAATGCAAACAATATTAAAAATATGTGGCAAATATAATCTGAGCTAAAAATAAATTTTTGCTTGCATAAAACACAAGTTATAAAACAAATATGTTACATGAAAGATGACAATTTATAAGGCAGAGGGAAATAATCTATTGCATATTTTATACTATACCAATTGCTTAACTAGAATTAAAAAAACTTTGAAAACTCAGATTATAGGTTTATAATCAATTTATTTTAGTAGTAATTTATCAAGTTCTTGTGAATTTCATAAGCTTTATGAAAAGCAAGTGAAAAATCTAACACTAACACTATTTTATTTCTTTTATGAATCTCAAAGGCCATAAAGTTAATATAATGCAAATTTTCCAGGTTCTTGGTAAAATGATCATTGGAGATTTCGCCATTGTATCAATGACCAGCATTGATTTAGGCAATGGATGGCACAGTCTTTCTTTGAATGAGCAGTAAATTATGATCTTACACATAGTAACTTATCTTAAGGAGTAGTTACTTTTCTTTCTCTCACTTTTCTTCAAAAAAAAAATAAATTGAATAAAATAGCCACTGAAGAGTAATAGCAAACACAAATCCAGCTGTTACTGTGCTTCAAACTAATTAAAGGTTAAAACAAACAGACTAACTTTAAACTATGCATATATTAGCTACCTATATAAAATATTTTTTGATAAATTTAAATTCATGCATAGGGAAACACTTAAAAAATTAAGACTAATAATTTTCTATGTTCATTTTTATTCTTAATTTGTAGATTAATTACTTATTTTGTGTTGAATTAATGGACACTAAATTGCCAGAAATCAAGATTATCGACTTTACAATTACATTTTCTTATTTATCAATGGAAGTATATTAACAGGAGAATTGCTTGATATAATAATTTTTCACGAAAAGAAACAATATCATGAAAATGCTGAGAAGTAAATTAAATCATTTTTCTTAGATTTTCTGTGCTATATTAATTAAGGGGCTCTTATAGTTGGGATAAGAATTTCTATACAAGTTCTACTTATTTGAATAAATTATAGAAATTATAAGTAGTACATAGAGTTGCTAAATTTTAATTTTCACAAAGGGAAAATTGTCTCTTGTAAAAATATAAAATAAATACACATCAATAATATTATTATATTAATTAATGAGGAAATCAGTAAGGTATTATAACTGGTCAAGTAGAATTTGAAGATGACACACGCACACATCTACATATATATGGTAGACAGGTATAGGTGTATATATAAACGGTCAGAAATGCTGAAATAAATTTGCTAAGAACTGTGAGGGTCTGTAAACTTTTTCGGTAAAGGGCTAAATAGCAAATATTTCCGGCTTTGCAGGCTACATTTGGTCTTGACACAATTTTATTCGTGTGTGTGTGTGTGCGTGTGTGTGGTGCGCGCGCGTGTGTGTGTGTGTGTGTGTGTGTGTGTGTGTGTGTGTGTTTGCAACTCATTAAAAATTTAAAAACCATTTTTAGCTCATGGGTCATTTTAAAAAGTGCTGCAGCCTGGAATTGGCCTGCAGGCCATAGTTTGACTGCTACTATTCTTTTATTGACCTTCAGGAGTCTATTGACTCTTAATGCTTGAATCAAGCTTATTTTTTTATTCGTAAATTCTTGACATTTCTATTAAGTTTTTGACTCCAAACTACTAGAAGGAAAGAGTAAATAAATCACATCTTAAATTTATTATTAATACTGATTTATAAAACCCATCACATCAAATTATCTCAACATCTGATCAATATTAATTCACTTTTTCCAACATTACAGAGAGAGAGAGAGTGTGTGTGTTTTACATGCCACATGCCACTTAGTTAAGATTGTCTATGATTGGCTTCATGTCCTATAAATGTAAAATGAGTGAATCACAAATCCCATAATTAACCTTAGTGTAATGTAATGGATGTGGAAACCGTGGGTAAATAATATTGTACTAGGAATTAAAAGTTTCTGAATATACTCTAAAATTTTACGTATGAATTTCCTCTTCTTTGATGTATAGTCTCCAATTTTGTGCTATGTTTTCTACAACTATTTACTAAAGCCTTAATACATATTTAGGACAGACTATAAAAACATTTATTAGGCAGTTACGTTATACTAGGCACTCCGTGCTGGATCCAGTGATAGAAATGAAATGAAAGGCTAAAGTTCAGCATACTAAGGTATAAAGTTCTCTGGAATATTTTTAGTTTCCAGCATTTGTAGCACATGTCAATGATGGCTACTTCCAGGGTTTTATAATTTCCACAATGTACTAAGGACTGCTCTTCTATGAAAGTGATTAGTTATTGGGTAACCCAAAGGCAGTTAGAGTGGTGAAGGCCAGCACATGCATGCAAGGTTGGCCCTGAGTAAAGGTTCTGTTGGCTTGTAGTTGGGACATAGGGACAGAGATAAATAAAGGCAGATGAACTTAGTAAACAAAGGTTGAAAAAAAATTCTCTTCAGGAATATTAGTTTATATGAAGAATTTACCTGATAATTACTTCACTTAAGTGCAAAATATTTATCACTTTTTATTCACCTCTTTCACCAAATCCATTCTAATAATTGAATTCTCATAAGCAAAGTCTACAAATGTATTGCAAGAATGTACATTCTTCAATATCAATTGAAAAACTATTGAAGACTAAATATAAGGAACTAGCAAGAAAGTATATGACTTTATAGACGTTATTTAGCATTGAAATGGCATTATTTACTAAAAGTATTCTCCAGTAATTAAAATATTTAAATATCCTTAAAAGTACAGTAGCCCACCTTACCTGTGGTTTGACTTTCCATGATTTAGTTACCTGAAGTCAAACATAACTGGAAAAATATTAAATAAAAAAATTCAGAAACAAATAATTCATGAGCATTAAATTGCACATAATTCTAAGAAGAAATATGAAATCTCACATCCTGCCCCTCCCCACTTGGGATGTGAATCATCCCTTTGTCTAGCATGTCCACACTGTACATGCTACCCACCTGTGACTTAGAAGTTGTATTGGTTATCAGATGAACTGCCATGGTATTGCAGTGCTCATGTTTAAGTAACCCTTATTTTATTTAATATTGGCTCCAAAGTACAAAAATAGTGATGCTGGCAATTCAGATATGCCAAAAAGAAGCCTTAAAAGGCTTCAATTAAATGCAAAGGTTAAAGTTCTTGACTTATTGAGGAAAGAAAAAATTGTGCTCAGATCTACAGTAAGAACAGATCTTCTACTTGTGAAATTGTGTAAAAGGAAAAAAAAAATCCATGCTAGTTTTATGTCACACCTCACACTGCAAAATTTACAGCTACAGTATGTGATAATCACTTAGTTAGGATGGTAAAAGCATTAAATTTGTGGGTGGAAGAAATAAACAGAAAACATGTTCCAATGACAGCAATGTGTTGCACCAGAAAGCATTGCAGCTATACGAAGACTTCAGCAAAGGATCCCGCTCCCCGCCTGCCTGCTTAGCAGCCATCTTGGTTATCAGGTTGACTGTGGCGGTATTGCAGTGCTTATGTTAAGTAACCCTTATTTTACTTCATAATGGCCCAAAGCACAAAAATAGTGATGCTGGCAATTCAGATATGCCAAAAAGAAGCCTTAAAAGGCTTCAATTAAATGCAAAGGTTAAAGTTCTTGACTTATTGAGGAAAGAAAAAATTGTGCTCAGATCTACAGTAAGAACAGATCTTCTACTTGTGAAATTGTGTAAAAGGAAAAAAAAAATCCATGCTAGTTTTATGTCACACCTCACACTGCAAAATTTACAGCTACAGTATGTGATAATCACTTAGTTAGGATGGTAAAAGCATTAAATTTGTGGGTGGAAGAAATAAACAGAAAACATGTTCCAATGACAGCAATGTGTTGCACCAGAAAGCATTGCAGCTATACGAAGACTTCAGCAAAGGATCTCCTGAAAGGAGTGACACCAAGCCATTTACCACAAATAAGGGATGGTTATACAAATTCAAAAATAATTTTTATTACAATATAATGTTTGAAACTCTCCCTACCTCCATTTCCTAGAGTCTTGACACATGTTCTTTTTCTTTATTTTATCTTTGCCTCTCTAACTCCTACCCATTATTCGGCTTCTTCAGGAAACCTTTCTTAATCCTCAAAGAGGTTTAGGTTTCCTATTATGTGTTATATATTTCTAAGGCACCCTTAACTTCTCCTTTGTAACAATTTTAAAACCACTCTACTAGTCTGATTCTCTAGAGAAACAAAATTAATAGGATGTTTGTGTAAAAGAAAAGAGATTTATTATCAGGATTTGGCTCACACAATTATGGAGACTGAAATTCAAGACCTGCAGGAGGCATGTTGAGACTCAGCAGAACCAATGGTGTAGTTCTATTCTAAGTCTAAAGATCTGGGAACTAAGGGAGCTGATGTAAGAGTTAGTCTAAAGTTTGGCAAACTTGAGATGGTTCTCCAGTAGAAAGGCTGGAAAAAAACTAATGTATCGGCTCAAAGTAGTCAAGGGGAGCTGGCTCTTAATCGTGGGAGGATCAGCCTTTCGTTCAATTTAGGCCTTCAACTAATTGGAAAAGGCTCACCTACACAGGGAGAGAAATCTGGTTTACTCAGTCTACCGATTTAAATGTTAATGCCATCCAAAACACCATTACAGACACATCCAGAATAATGTTGGACTAAATATGTGGGCACTCGATGGCCCAGTCAAGTTGACACATAAATTAGTCATCATTCCAATTATTATTTTTTAAATTAATAACAACAGGAGAACTGTTTCTGGTTTGCTCATCTAATATCACCAGTGCCCCAAAACAATAGGGATTCAGTAAATAAATTTTTTGCAGAATAACTGACTAAACACTAATTCAAAAGCATTGACTCAATATTTATTTTATTGATAACAAGTTATTATAGCTATGATGAATATATGAGTACATATATCTTTTGCCTGAATCTCCATTTACAATGTACCATGACTTCTTCACTTGAAAATCCCAATTAAGAAATCAAAAAATTTCTGGACTCATTTATAATTTTCAAACAATGCTTTAGAAGTTCTCATTATAAATTCAATTGAGATGGAATATCATTAGTTTTATGATGTAATTCACATATAACATAAAGTTTATTATACATAAAATTCTCTTAATTGATTCAACATTCTCCTCCAGATATAGTCTTATTAGCTTTCTTCCACTTCATAGACAAATTTCTCAAAAAACTGTCGATATGTACTGTATTCATTTCATCATTTACCTCAACACATTTCAGTCTGACCTCAACTTAGCTTTTTCTAAGGTACTAATGGCTCTCATATGCCACCACGAGTAATGATTAATTTAAAATCTTTATCAAACTTGATCTCTCCATAGCATTAATACTACTGACCTCTCAATTCTTTTGGAAATACTCTTCTCTCTCAGCTTCTGTAACATGATATTTTCTTCCTATCTCTCTATTCTCTCCTTTCTGAATCTCCTATGAGATAATCTTCCTCCTCCTGACTCCTCCTTCTTCTGACTCCCAATTGTTGGATGTTCACCCAGCTTTATGATAGTTCCTCTTCTAAACTACATTTCCTTGGCTAGTTTTAACTACCACCAATACGACGATGATTCATAAACTTCTATTTCCATCCAGATTTTTCCTCTGTATTTCATGTCATATATCTGGCTACAACACTTTATTTGTACGTTTGAAAGCCCATCTCATCCTCTGCCTCCTCTAAATCCTGGTCCTTAATCAATATCTCAGTCTCAAAGAATGAATATTAATAGTGAATTTTTAGTTGTAAATGAGAATTCTAAGAACTTTTGTTGATACTTCCCACTCCATCACATTCTTACATGTAGAATAAACTTGTTTATTCTCTCTTATATATATTTCTTAATTTCTTCCACTTCTCCTTTCACTCTTCCCTCTCTCCATTTCTCAAATCCAAAATAACATTACCTCTGGCCTGCATCAATGCAATAATCTATTAACTTTTCTATCCCCCTGAGTTCTTTTCTAGACACTCCAATCTATTATCCATACTGCAACTAAAGTGACCTTTTCAAAATGGAAGACTAATTATACAGTATTTCCAATGTGTAAAACATTTCATCGAGTTTCTCTTGTATTTAGCTTGAAAAGTAAAAATCTTAACATACTGATAAGACTACATAGTCGTACCTTTTCTTACCTTTCCATATTCATCTTTAACTTACCCCACTCTTTTCCTCTCATCTTCTGCCCTACTGCACTCTAGACAAACTAGCCTTGTCTCATTTGCTTGAATGTTTACGCTTTTTCATATGACGTGGTCTTGTGAAAAACCTCTACCCCAATACACTCTGACATAGTCTACCCATTAACAGATTGACACAAGCTGTAGGAAAGCTTTCTCTGAGAAGCTTTCTCCTTGACACAAGATTCTCTTAAAGCATTATGTACCTCTCATTTGGGTTACATGTAATTACTATGTGTTTCATTATTTTATCTATGTCTATTTTCCCTAGTAGATTGCAACGTCCGTTAGAGTAACTATGATGTCTCCTTTTGTCACAGATATGTCCCCAGATCCTACCTGGCACAAGGATTAATAAATGATGAAGCTAAATGAACAAACATTATTGAGTGTTGATTGGATGCAGGAACTACAGAAATTATATAAAAATATGTTGTAGATGGCACCTGTTCTCAAGGAGCTTATCTTTTGGTTTAGGATATAAACATAAATAAAAGTGAAAAACAAATACTACATTAATCAGTTAATATCTAATGTAATGTTTTAACACAAGAAGTTACAACAAATTTAAAAATAATTTACAAAACAATACAAGAAGTAAGACATCTATAGCTAGAATGGTCTAATGATGATTTATGGTTGAAAGTAGTCTTGAGCTCGACCTTAAAAGGTAGAAAGGAGTTGGAGAGTCAAAATGGAAAAAGTTGAAGTTTCTAAAGAGAAGAATGGGATGAACGACCCTCCAGAGGCAGGTAGCCTTGGGGTTCTAGATTAATCGTGATGCCCTCCCAGTGGCCCTTATAGTGACATAACATTTTGTGGAAATGAAGAGAGACTGTAGTCCTAGAACATGATAAAAGCCAGACTACAGTATAAGAATGTTAATGGCTGGAAATCCTAAAACAACACTTTAGTTATATTTCTACAAGGTACCAGAAGTACCATTGCTGTGTAATTGGAACGTAGGAGGAAAAGGTGTGAAAACCCAATAAGTTGATTTAAAAAAAAGTTGTAAACAAGCTTGCTAAGTTGTAGTCTTATTGTACAGATTTCCAAATTCAATGAGGTCTTGAGAAATATCAGAACATAAAACAGGATATATTATTCTCCTTATAAATAAGAACTATTTTATGTCTTTAACATCCTACTTTTCATGCTTAGATGAACCCACAGAATCTTCTTTTAAGAACATTGACCCAAAGATGGTTTGCCAATAATTTTTGAAAACTGATCATTTTGAAAGCTGTTTTTCTTGAAACACCACCTCTAAAAGAACAGTTACATATTTAGCAATACCAAACACAAACATATTACTTTATCTGTGAAATCAGCATTTTGCAATGAAAGATTTAAGAAATTCACAACCTCTCATGGAATGTCCTACATAGAAATGCTAATGTAAATATCAATGATACAGTGATTTATAGCATTCCTGTGGATGTGTATCAGTAGCAAATATCAGACTGTGTCACAAAATCTCCAAATCACAGCGTCATCTAAGCTGGAAATGATTCAATATTCAAAAATAGACTTTTGTTTAATATGATTTCTTATCAAATTAACACATCACATAGTTTTAAGAGTCAAATGTTTCCACAAGGCTTGTTTTGAAAAAGATCAGTTATCATTTCTCCTCCCGCATTACTATCCCCACTTCCTGTTCCCAGAGACATCTATTTCATTACTTAATTTCAGACTTAGGCATTAGCTATTGATTCCCAGTTCTCTCTCGATCTCCTTCCTCCACTCAGGTCCAATCATATTTACAGTTCCTATTCTTTATCCTATTAATGTAGGTATACCATAATTTTGTATAGATTCACATTCAGTGTTTATATTAACATGCAAACCAATTCACTTTAGTTATATGACATATGATATCATTTTCTTTCTGGTACAATCTATTTTTCCTGCAGTTAATAATTGTTTTGTTTATAGCTTCTTAATTTTCTATCACTAGTTGAAATCCAAACTCTCTGTCAATCATTTGAACCCCTTCGATAAATTAAAAAATATTCAGTGTTCAATCTACTTTATCTTTTTGCAGTAATCTGGACCCATTGTCTTCCTCTTTCTTCTTTATTCATTTATTTTCCTGGAACATACACTTCAGTGATTTTCTAAGAAAGTATGCTTAAAAGGTAGGTATTTTTATTCATGTCAATATCTTAACATAATTTATTCTCTTTACATGAATTTGGTATAAAATCCTCATTTGGTAGTTATTTTCTCTCAACATTTTGAAGACATCTATCCACTATCTTGAATATTTCATTAACGTTGTTGAGAAGTCCAATTCTATTTTTATTTTTTGATAATTATTATAAAATATTTCTTGAAAATTGTTGGATATTCTTGTTTTCCCCCAGTGTTCTAAGGTTTTCTGACAATTGTCACAGTGCTGATCTCATTTTACTCATTGTGCTTGGTACTCAGAAGAATGTCTCGATCTGGACACATGTGATTCCATTCAAAGAAATATTCTTTAAGTATTTCTTTGATGATTATCTCTTGTTTCCTTTATTTCCTCTTTCTCTCTGTCCCGTTAATTTTCTTATTTTTCTTATCTCTGTCTCATTTTCCTTTTTTTCTATTTATTTTTTGTTTGTTTTTAGTGAAAATTTCCTCGGATATATCTTCTAAACCGTTCTTTAAATTTCCACTATCATATTTTTAATTTCCAAGTGGTACTTTTATTCTCTAAATAATAAACTATAACAGCACTGTGTCCTTATTTCATAAAAGCAGTATCTTCTCAAAGCTCTCTGTTTTTTTTTAATCTTTTTTTTCTTGCAGTCTCAATTTTCTCCAGAGGGTTTTTCTTCCATGTATATGAGTCTGTTTCAGACTCTAATAGTAGAGAATTTCCTTCATGGCTTGGTGATTCCTGGCTGCCTGCTCATAATGAAAAGTAGGCACTTACCAGCTGATTGGAAACTCAATAGTAGGGATTCTTTATTGTTTAGTTAACTGTAGAGTGGTCTGGCTGGGTAAGTAGGATAGAGAATCCAAATGTTATTATCTTTATAACTTTTTCTCTTAAGTTACTTAAATTCCATGGAGAAGTTTCTTCTAATCTTCTGTGTGGAGGGTAAGAGTCTGACTGCCAGTATTCTGAGAGACAAGCTGTACAAAAATCTGAGAGGACCTTCACTTCCCATATGTAATCTTCCATTTACTATCTACAATATTCAATACAATATCCTTACCATTGACTACACGTTTTTGTCACAATCTCCCCATTCCCCCTTTTCCAGAAAAGAAATTCTCAGTCTTCTGCCAGGGCAAGGAGGGACAATTGTCTAGCTGTTCACAATGGTAAAATGAATAAAGATGACAAAATATTTTATATATGAGCTTTCAACCGTTCTTTTTTACCACTAGCCTCATAACTTTCCAAAAAGTAACTGTAGTAGCCAATTTTTGTGGCTTTTATAGGTTCTGTGGCATAAAAAGTTTTGTTTTTTAGGATTTGTTACTGTTGTTTTATGGTGCAACTTTCTGGAGTCTGCTAAGTCAGTTACCATCCACACATTTGCTTTCTAGCTTCTAAACTTAGAGGTTGTCTATTTTTCCTTCTCATTGCTTTTGTGGGTATTTGTCTTTTTAAAAGCTCCATATAATATCATATTAGGATTTCAGGGTAGTGAGTGTCAATATGTGTGTTCAACCTGCCATCTCTAGACCTCTTGATTATCTCGTTACTCATCTGTATTAATGAGAATATTAATGAACATTATTCAGTGCTTTTGTGAAGATTATATGAGATGATATGTATAGAAGTACCAAAAAATGGGTCTGGCATTTTATAATAGGTACTTAATCAATATTTACTGTCCCTTCTTTTTGAGACAACAACTACAATCATCTCCCCATTTTACTCTCTCCTCTTGGCCGTCCCATCCATTCTTACTCTACCGATAAAAATATTGAGAGTCAGAGGAGTTCATATGAGTTATCCAAGGACATACAAACCCTTAATGTTAGAGAGATATAAATGTGTCCCTATTTGTGTGTGTGTATAGAGTTCTATTTTTGTCTAAATCCTCATATGTAAGGATGTTAATATTCTTTTTGCAAAATTGGTTTGATATTTTCTCTAACAGGTAAGTAGACTATAACCATAAAAGACAGTTACACAAATGGCCAAAAGTGCTTAATTTAAAAGGAACTATAAATGATCAGTCATGGCAATCACTAGCTAATTAATAATGTCCATAGTTGGCCATAGAGGTACAATAGGTGCCCTAAACAAGTCTCAGAATGTGCACACTTCTCTATAAGCTAAGTAGGAATATAATCATTTCTAAGAAGATCACATCCTATAAGACAAGGTGCTCCTTTTTTGCTCCCTTATCACCAATCTGCGTACTAGGGTCGAACAGACTGTGTGAGTCTAGCTGAGGAACTTTATAAAACAGATCATGGATCTCACTTTCAGACAATTTGATACTACAGGTCCTGCTGCAAACTAGATTTTTAATTTAAACATTCTCCGGTGATTTGGGTGCACCCAGGCTTAGAAGCTACTCTAGTAGAGTAGAAACATTGGGGTATTTTTAATGGATCAGTAAAATGTCTCAAGAAATGCATTTAGAAGTTTTTATTATAGCTTTCTATTTTGGCGGCTCCAAAAGATCATTTGAGTGAATTTTCTTCTTGATCTTACTTGAATTCTGAGCCTTTTCTCTAGTCCTGGATGACTAAACAGAAGAAGGAGTTGATGGCATGGAAAGCCCACAAGGTCTTTCAGCATCACCATATTCAACAGAAGCTTTTCCAGCAAAGACGAACACTATGTGCTCTCAGTACACTGATAAATTAGGTAATAGCTTTGCTGCTGACACCTAGAAATTAAATAGAGTGTGTTAACTGCTGGAGACATTCCTTGGTTGGAATATGTTGGTCTTCCCTGGAAAGTACCATCATCTAGAAATTGCATTTAACCAAACTTTTACATAATTTTATTGCTGTAAAAATTACATTTAGTCAGGTGTTCATGAGGAAATAAAGAAATTGATGAACTCTTCATTTGCAAGAATAAGGAATTTACCTGAACAAGAGAGTGTAGATAGGTCTGTATCATTATACCAATGGGTATTTTTCTTTTGAGTTCAACTTTCTTATAAATTCTTGTGAATTTAGCATAAGTTCCATATGGTTTATTTACAGATGTTAAGCTCTAAATGAATGCTTCAAATAGAATCACAGAATTTTGTTGCCAAAAGGAACTAAAGATTATGCTATCTACTACAAAATCCTCACTTTATTGGCAAATAAACTGAGGCTTAGAAAACCTAAATGTTTTATCTATAGTCATACATCTAGCAGTTGACAACAGAATCAGATCTTCTAAAGTCTGGAGAAATTTTATTTCCATCATACCACTTTTTCTAAACTGTGTTCTTCAAAAAACATGGGTGTCCCAAAAAATGTTACTAAGTGTTTGTTGGGGGAAAAAAAGTATACAAGTTTGAGTGAATATATTCTGAATTTCCATAAGGAGTAACCATGTACAGTCTTTCCTAAATGTTTGACCATGTATGATTCTAGCTTTAATGCTATTGTAATTTCACGAGGGCTCATAGAATGCATTGGAAAATCACCACTCTCTTGTGGCTGAATTCTGTCAGCATTCTATGAAATTGTCTTCATGGAGGCTGTGGTGCTAAATCAGGTTAAGGTGGTGCAGATTTTTTCTATTACTGTTCAGATAGTAATATCCAAACTTCACTAACAAATAGAGAAGATAAGTACTAAAGTTCAAAAGACATCATAGCACTCTGCCCTAAAGAACTGTAGCAAGACAGTGGGGGAATATTTTTGTAGTTTTCATTTCTATGCTGAGTTTTCTGTTGCAATCTTCAAGGGTTGCTACATTTATGTATGAGATTAGAAACTATGTAGTTAACCATTATTGTTACCTCTTTGGAAATTCTTGATCTTGAACTACATAGAATATTGCTACACTTGCTTTAACTGTGCTATTATTACTACCATTCCCCTTATTTCTATTTTTCCTTTAATGTTCTTTGAACTCCTCAGATAAAAGGATTATCAGAAGTACAAAGTGTTGTATTATTACTACAAGCATAAAACCTTCTCTTCAGTTCAACAGTGAAAGTTTGGTCCATTGACTAAAATGGTCTACATTTTTTGAAGTATGCTACCAACATATTTCTGAGGACTTATAAAAATTTTAAAGGACATCTATAGAAGTGTGTTCTGTCTTTTGAATGCTCAAAAGCCAGTTTCTAGGAGTATATGTTTAGAGTCTCTAAAGACACTTTGAATGTAGCTTCCCTCACCCTTTTTTTTGGATAGGAATAATTATGTCCATCAGTCTTCTTTCTAAAAGCAGTATGACAGATGGTAAAAGTTGCTTGTTTCAAAGATATTGACAATTTTAGTCAGTAATACCATCAAACGAGACAGTTGGAGAAAAAGATTAATAAGTGTTTTCTTAACTTACTCCTTATCAAAGGAGTAAATATTGTCAAGAATAGACTAGTTAGCACTTTTAGAATTGCTGAAAATCACCTGAAGAGTGTCTTTCCATGGAGGCCACACAACTCCAAAGAAAATCTACACATTGGAATCACTGGGTATATGCAGTAATCATTTTTCAGCCAACAAACTCACACAGAACTTGACTTCACCCCATTGTATTTAGATTCCTTTCCCAGGTATCACATTCAAGTTCCAGTCTCCAGGTAAGAAGCTTTATACATAAATTATTCTTCCTTTTTGCTCGTCACCATCAGTACCCAAGTTCTCATTACTGCATATTTCTTTCTATTTCTAGGCACTTGCACAGTTTATCGTCTTACGACAAGGTCATGGCATATTCTCCTATCTGATTTTTCTCTTTAAATTTAGTTAATTTTACCTTTGAACACAGATTGTTAATTTCTTAAGGTCAGTCATAGTCTTATACTTCCTTTGTACACCTAAACACAGTATTGAGAACTTCAATGGAACTCAAAAATACTTGTTGATTTTGATTCATCAAAGGCCAAGAGATAGAGGGAAGTTCAAATGAAGCACTATGGAGAGATAGCCATACACTTTGATTTCAATTACAGAAATTCTAGATATCACCTTCTGAGATGAGCTCAATAACACAGATCTCTGGAATGAGATAGACAAAAATGGTGCAATGGCATGGATATTAGAGCTCTTAGATGGGTTAAAGTTGGTTAAGACAGTAGAAGAGAAAATGATTTACAATAGTCATACTCTATTTTTCTCTGCAGCTCAAGGCTCTTCACTACCTTGAAAATGTATCTTATATCCACATTTCATTAGAAGAGACCTTTTGTGTAAAAGAAAAAAGAATGAAAAGAAATTTTAGTGTAAGTGTTGATCTTGATTCTTTCCCTCAGGGGATGGAGAGCATATTCTCCTAACTTCTCAGTAACTCTCATGAGCAGTACAGTTTTTCAGTAGTCAGAAAAAAGCATTGCTCCTGTGCTTCTGCCCAATGTAACCCCACTTGAGATTGGGGTTAAAGTAGACAATTTAGTTGAAGGAGACATGTACAAGCATAAAGAGAACATTTCAAATAAAATTTAACATGATGCTGTAACATCATGCAATAACAAAAGCCACAAGCAGGAAACCTAGACCTGTGCCTAGCTCTCTCACCAGTGTGACTTGTGAGCCAAAGTCATTTCACCTCTCTGATCCATAGCTTCGCCCATGCAACAGATAGTGGTAATGGCACTTACCTAGGAAGAAGTTGTGAGGTGGAATAAAAGACAGCTTTTCATGGGGATAATAAACTCTTTTTTGACAGATTGATAAACGGACCAATTATTTTTTCATATATGGCAAAATAGTCTGCAAGAAAAACACTTAAAAATTATATGCCTACAATGTGGACAGGAGAATGTTCCCAGGTGTGCCGTGGCCAGGTCGTCACACGCTTGTCCAGAACCCCTAGCTCAACAGAGGTTTGCAGGTGTAGGTACTATAGTTCCATGCCCCAGAGACCCAGAACCAGCTCAGGTCTTCACTGCCTTCATCTTTGTCACCCAGCAACAACACTCATGATTCTGCCATGTTGTAGATCTCTAGGACCTTAATATTTATTGAAAAAGAACTTGTAGGGCTTTACAAGTGAAAGACCAATAAATGGAAGAGCAGAAAGGTTATGTCTAGGGACAAATAAAAATACAAATCTATTCACCAAATATAATAGTGTAAATTGGAGTCTGGAAACTGGAAATGCACGTAGTATTTGTAAATCACAGGTCATAAGCAATATATAGATACTGAGGATCTGGGCAGAGTGGTAGGCTCAACATCTAAGATTTTTATTATACAAAACATCACATCCCCTACACCAAGCTAGCATGTGTATGATAAAGTCATTTTAAAGAAAGGCTCATATTTCAAAGCTTTATGCTTGCTTTTTACACTGCTAAAGGTAGAGACTCAAGATAGAAGCTTTTTTAAAACTTACTCTTATTTCTTAATTTTTGGGGGCAATACTTTGACTATCCTTTTTGGTTGTGAAAGATAAAATTGGAGTAGACCCAAAGCTTATTATTTGTCTGTGTAAAAGAGGAACAGATGTTTTTGAGTTTTCTTCTGGCAGCTCCAGAAAGAAGTTGAAGAAACTCCAGAGAAACAGAGTGGTAGAAGAAATGGTATCTTTTAAGAATGAATGCCAAAAAGCCGAGACTATAAAATGGAGCAATAGTGTAGTAAATACGTGTCTGTTATGTCAACATCCCATTTCCCTCTTTTGTCTCTTAACCTCTCCTACATCGCACATGAGCCTAAGTGAGTCTTTTAGGAAGGTCCTCTCATCCTCTCCATCCCTCCTTGGTGCAATTACACAAATTAGAGCGTTCCAAACTCTAATTTGATATATAGACATAATTACACTTAATTCCTGGTAACTGATTCATATTCAAAGTCTCCCAGATGCCTCTGCTTACCCTTCCCCCAATTTTAATATTTTTTTAAAACAATATTTCTGTATAGGTTGTATGTAACAACTTATTGTCCCACTGCAGCTAGTAAGTAATCCAAAGAAAGATATCTTTTTATCAGTGAATATTTTGTTCCCCTCAACATTTATCTCCAATAGTTTTAGCATCCACTGATGTTCCTTGATATGTAAAACACACATGCATTTTAAAAGATATCTCTCCAGTTTTCATTTTACTTTAACATTTATCTTTTTCCAAGTTCTGTCCAAAAATCTAGACATTACAGAGCATGCCTAATAGAGTATACTGACTTTCTTTACAAATACAACTTTACAAGACTTCTTAAGAGTCATCAGAAAGCTCTTTCTCCCAGATCATTTATTTTTTTAAAATTTTTAACTTATTTTATTCAAAAATACATCTTGACATTTTATTAGAAAACATACTGTTTTCCTGGAAGGCTGGAAAATTGAATTTCAGCTTTATTTGCCAATTGAAGAACCAGGATAGCATGCTTCAATTTCCCTTTATAAATCTCTAAGACTCAAGGACTCCATCTCTACATGAAACTCCCAGTGAAATCTATGGTAATTCTGAGCACAAAGGGGAATGTGATAAGAGTCTTGGGTCCTAAATCTTTCAACACGTGTCAATCAAAATCAATACAAAAGAAAAATTCTTAATAATTTTAACATTTGGTTTAAAAATCTCAGGTAGAGAATGCTATGTCTAACTTATCCAATAATTATTAGCCTGTGAACAGTAAAGCCTTCAATTCATTAACTATTGTTCTCAAACTCATTAAGTAAAATGATCTGAATAGAAATGATATTCCTCCTTGCATGTAACTTCTTTCTTCAGATATAATATTCTTATTTTCTCACTTTTAGCACCAGTTAAAAAGGTGTAATTTTCATAAAGAACATAATTTCTAATATGGCACAATGCATGAAGTCTGTTAAAATGTTTATCACCTTATGAATTATACATATATTTTTGCAATGGGTCTCTTTGTCTCCAATTTTCTAAACCTACTCTCCCCCTAAGTGACTCTTTTAAAGATACCAGTTTTCACAATTCATGATTTTGTGGGAAAATATCCAGTAGCTTCTCACTGCTTATAGACTCAAGCTTAAATTTAATATTTTGGGATCTTATTCTTTTCCATCCCATTTCTTTTCTCCAGTCTCACTTTTCCTTAGTCCCATCAAAATGCACTGATTCTCATTTGAACAGCCCACTTTACCACATGCACAGGCAGGTATACGTAAAAACTAAGGAAATTTAAACTTCAGGACTTCTTGCTTGTGCAGGCCCATATTAGGGCCTGTCTTAACTTTGTTTCCATAAGTTTATTTTATTTTCCCTGGAGAGAATTCCACAAAAAACTTAAACTCTCCATGATCATATGTTAAATACATTAGTTCCATTCTCTTGTTTAAACATAGTACTCCAGCTTTTTGTCACCTTCTTCCTTCTGCTTTTCACTCTGAACATTTAAATCTCTTCTTAAAGGCTCAAATCAACTTCCATTTCTTCTAAGAAACATCTCAAAACTACTAGAAACTTCTGACGCTATGCTTTTATATTTCTCCTTTTTTCTCAACTTTTAAAATAATATTTTATCATTGTTTTTTATGTGCCCTATTAGCCATCTGAAACACATTTAGAACATGGAGAGTATTTGTATATATATATATATATATACATATACGTAGATTTATACGTTTCACAACTCTCCAACCGGTAATTTTTGCCTATGTCACGTACTTAGTTATTTTGTTCTATATTGCCTTTTTTTTTGTTCTCTAGATAAACATGTCTATATGTTTTATTTAAACCAGATAGTGGCATGGGAATTCCCAACGTTAGTGCTAAATAACCCACATAGTATTTGATATACTATGAACATTCATTTACTCACAAAATGTTGAGCATGGGCCTACTATGAGCTAGACATTACGTTAAGGAAGAATCCAGTAATGTTACAAATAATGAGCAAACACAAGTCAACATATTAAGTGCTATTACGCAGAAACCACACATCTTTATCGAGCAATCACTAGACTGTACCTCCTGGCCAGATATGTAGAAAAGATGGGCATGTAATGAGATTACATAGAAAGTGTCATGTAGTCCATGTTTTCTACATTCTTACATTTCTGAACCTCATCCAAGAGGGATTCCTCTTGTGAAATGATTTTGAAACATCTCTTCCCTCTGCTGTTCTATCTCTAAGGAGCAGAAGATCGATTCTGAAAGAAGGAAAGCATGTGACCTACTGAGAGAAGACAGCTGCAGAGAAAAGGCAGCCTCTGAGCTTCAATCAGAGAGAAGGAAAACTGTTTTATCTTAAGGTTAATAAGTGCAATGAGAAAAACAGAAGAATTATATTGATTGATTGACTTCAAACCTGTGTTTGTTTGGTTGGTTTGATTTTTGTTTTTGTGGGAAACTGGCCATTTAAAATTTTCTAGCAGTATTTGGTTTCTAATGGAGAAGATATCAATTCACCTTTAGAGCAAACATTTTTTTCTTTAGAGAAATCAGTAAGTGGATCTTTTAAGTCTCACGAACGAAAAGTAAATTTCTACCCAGAGTTCTTGGAGAAAATTGTGATGGCACTAAAATTAGAACATAGACATTGTACATTTAAGCTTTAAGTGCTATGGTTAGTAAAATATTTTTGCACAGATGTGCACCATTATTAATAGGAAGAATATACACTCCATTTTGAAGCTATAAGCAAACAACTAGTTAACCTCAGGGATATGGCACATCTAGACGTTTCCTTGTTCTCTCCTTCAGAAAGAACTGTTCCATGAATACCTCTTGGTATTTTTCCCATTCTACAATTTCATGTGAGGAAATATTTGAAGGGAAGACACACATTTCTGTCTAGTCTGATACTATGCTCATTTCTGCAGACACCTTCTTCTGGGCCTGAGATAGGTGAGCATTAAAGGTGAACATAGATGACTTTTTACATGGGCAAGACAATAAAAAACATTTTTAGAACTAAAATACTTTGTCAAAGAATTACCAGAAGGAAAAGTAGGAGTGGGGTAGATAAAAGTAAAGGGGGTCGAATATATGGTGATGGAAGAAAATTTAACTTTAGACGGTGAACACACAATGCAATATACATATGACATATTATAGAATTCTACACTTGAAACCTATATAACTATGAAACAATGTAACCTCAATAAATTTAATTTTTAAAAAGCAGAGAAAGGGGTTAGGAAGAGAAGAAATATATTGAGAGAATATCTGCTGGAGAAACTGGGAAGTATAAGGAAAGAGAATACAAGGAGGATCAGTGTGTCTGAATTTCATGTTGTCTAGGAAATTCAAGAGAAAAAGACTAGAGCTATTTTAACATTATATACTTCTTTGTACAGCAAATCACTCCAGAACTAGAACAAAAGGATCTGAGCTCTAATAAGGTTATACCGGAAATGAGAGACTGCTCTATTAGATGCTGGACTTCAGATAGTGTTCTATACTATATCATTAATTTGAATTACCAGTGTAAGTCCAAGTCAAACACATCTTTAACTATAACTATAAGACTCTTGAAACAAACCTGCAGTGGTTAATTAATCCAAAACTTGGTGGATCTTAAACTAATATCATGAAGTCATAAATATCATGGAGACAATAATAAAGTCAGAGTTGAAAATTAAGGGAGAATGCCCTGTTTGGAAGTACAGTTACCAGCAATGAAACACACACACACACACACACACACACACACACACACACACACACACACACACAATATTACTATTTAATTAACAAAAGAAGTATAAAATACCATTTTTAAGAAGTGATAAACTAGAAATAAAGTCTTTCCCAGCATCAACAGGCACTTGGTTTATCGTCGTTTTATTTTATGTATATATATTTTTAATCATGTTTTTATGTTTTTTTTTAGATGAATAGAGGAGGATCGTGCAAATACTGCTCACATTAGTTCAAAATCTCTGCCTGATACACAACAGATATATTAGTGTTATAAGATTTATCTTGAGTAAAAGTACAAACTTTAGGGCCAATCCCAGTTTGAATCTTGCCTCTGCAATTTCTGGCTATGTGAATCTGATAAGTTATTCTCTCTCTACCTGAGTTTCTTAATATGTAAACTAGGAATAATGATAGAATTTACCACATGAGATTTTATTTTGAGGATTAAATTAGTTAATTCATATAAAGATTTTGCCTACAATGGGATACATTGTAATATATCAATAATTTTAACAAGAAAAACTAGAATTGAAGAAGTGGAATTTATAAAAAATGAAATCCTACCATTTGCAATGACATGGATAGACTTAGAGGTGTAAGTCAGACAGAGAAAGATAAATACCATTTGATTCACTTATATGTGGAATCTAAGGAACAAAAAGAGCAAACTAATCAAAAACAGACTCACAAATATAGAGGACAATCTGATGATGACCAGAGTGGAAGGCGTTTGGAGTCTGAGAGAATGGGATGAAGGGTTAAAGAAGTACAAATTAGTAGTTGATAGATAGTCACATGGATGGGGAGCACGGCATAGGGAATGAAGTTAGCATTAATGTATTGGCTACGTGGAGAGCCAGAGGAGAGAAAGAGCAATTAGTGGGATCATTTTATAAACTATATAAATGACAAACATTCTTAATGTGGGATCCATGGATAGAATTTATAGAACTGTGAACACGAATTGGAAAATTGATTATCCTATATTTTTCACTGACCTCAAACTAAAATTTATAATTTTCTTCAACTATAAATATAAGCCAAAACCACACTAGTATTAGTATTGTCTGTGATATTATAAACAATAAAATTACCAGTATTTTTACTTCTTATTACACTTGTGAATATCTTAGGATATAATTTATGCTTATCTTATATAGTGGTTAATCTTATATATCAACTTAGCTGAGCCATGGTGCCTAGATATGTGGCTAAACATCTAAATATTTCTGCTAGGCTGTTTTTTGGATGAGATTAAAATTTAAATTAGTAAACTTTGAGTAAAGCAGATTGAGATCCATAATGTGGGTGGTCCTCATCCAATCAGTCGAAGGCCTTAATAGAACAAAGAATGATGTCTCCTGAGGAAGAGAGAATTTGGCCAGCACATAGCCTTTGGGTTTGAATTGAAATGTTGGCTCCTCCCTAGGTCTCTAGCTTCCTGGCCTACCTTACACATTGTGGACTTGCCAGGCTCCACCATCATGTGAGTCAATTCTTAAAAATAAATAAATAAACACACACACACACTATTGGTTCTTTTTTTTTTTTTGGAGAAACCTGATTAATACAATCTATATTGAAATTATGATGGTAAATCTGTTATAGATTGCTATTTTATGCAAAATAAAGTAGCATATATATTATAATTTTAAATTTAAATATACATATATTTGATTCAGTTTCAATATGATTAGTTCGTATTGTTATCATATTATTTTATTTTAAATATTTAAAATATTTTTATGAGAAATTATCTATAAACTTTATCAGATTAACAGAGATGTCCATGTCACAATAATGGTTAATAACTCCTAGTTTAAGGGCATCAGAGAACTTGAGAATTCCAGATCCCAAAGAGAAGAATGAGCAGAAGGGTGAAATTAACACTGTGAATTAGTTTTATCCTTGATGCATTTGCTAATTTTTTAATTGTATAGAAAAGAATATAAGAAACCAAGGATAAAATAACTAAAAAGCTGAGTGAAATTTTCATTATATCATGCTACTAGAAAAACAAAAATTATCATTCCTAAAAAGAAAAAGAGATCTGTAAGACTCTGAAGTTCCTAGTTAGAAACAATGGAAGGCTACTTACACCTTAGGAAAAAGAATAAATCAAAAGTAAACTTAATTGTACAATCCCCTAATGCCTTGGACCTTGACTAGATTATTGTGATATGCCCTTATTCTAGCTATCTGTCAAAGAATAGAGTCAATAGTCTCTGGTGTGGGTAGGTAGGTACATGATGATGATAGATGATAGATGATAGATAGATACAACATGATAGATAGACAGATGATAGATGATAGATAGATAGATAGATAGAAGGATAGATAGATAGAACTTTTTGTGTAAAACATTTGTCATTCATTCTATTATAAGTGATCGAGCTTCCATATACAGAACTGAGAGAGAAAAAAAAAGACAGTAGAAACTCATAGGTGATATAGAATTTGAGATAAAAGACATAAAATTTAGAAAAACTGTAATTAATATGGTCGAGAAGATAAATGACAAGATGAAGCATTTAAGTATAGAAATTCTAGACCTAAAAAATACAATATATTAAAATGAGAACACAATAGATAGCTTTAATAGCATATCAGATATGGAAGAATGATCATTGAACTTAAAAATATATCATTAGGAAATATCAAGACTGATGCACAGAAGGAAAAAAAGATTGAAAATACAGAAAAGAGTTTTTGAGATTATGAGAACTGGTGAAAGGTCTAATGTATAATTAAGATACCAGAAGAAGACAAAGTATAGAGCAGAAGCAATACTTGAAAAGATAATGATTGAGTTTTATCTAAAATTAAAGAAAAATATCATGCCAAGAATGATAATGAACTCCAAACGGGATAAATACAGATAAAAACATACCTAGGAACACAATAGTAAAACTGTTAAAAACCAAAGAAAAGAAAAATATTTAAAATATCAAGAAAAGCACATTTCCTTTTAAAGGGCAATGATAAAACTGACAGCTAACATCCCAACAAAAATGATAGAAGTGAGAAAACAATAAAACAAAATCTTTAGAGTGTAGAAAGAAAATAACTGCCAGAGTAAAATGTTGTACCTAGAGAAAATATCCTTCAAAAGTTGAGAAAATAAATACATCCAGACAAAAAAAAAAAAAATACTGAGATTAGCAGATTCACAACAATTATTCAAGCAGAAGAAAATGACCATAGACAAAAAAGGCATAAAGAAAGAGAGTAATAAAAAACGATAGGAATGGTACATATCCAATATATATGTAAAAGAACTTAGACTGTAGGAAACAATAATAATTTTCTGTTAGAATTAACTGTATTTAGATTTAAAATGCATGGCAATAATAACACAAAAAGAAGGAACAGATAAATGGAGTTAAATTACATGAGAATTTTAGCATTGTCTTGGAAGAGCTATGAGTAGATTTATATTAGGCTGTAATAAAGAAAATATTATAATCTCTAGGGTAACCATTTGGGGCTATAAAAATTTTAGGGCTAAAAAAATTTTAGGAGTAAATTATTTGCCTAATTTTTATAAAGGCAAGAAAAGAGATACAAATGAATACAGAACAGGTGAGAAAATAAAAAAAAAATAGACAATAGGTAGATATAATCTTCACTAATCAATAGTTGCCTTATATTTTAATAAACTACAATTGCAAGGAAAAGACACAGAAATCAAGCAAGATTAAAAACAAAGACAAAAACAAAATTATATTCTTCTTACAAAAACCAACTCAGAAAATTTTAAAGTAAAAGATTAAGAAATGATACACCGTGCAACCACTAAACAAGTGTAATCTGATGCCACTGTATTAGTATTTGTCAACTTTAGTTTTAAAGCAAAAACATTACTAAAATAAAGAGTGATATTTCATTATGATAAAGGGTCCGTCCAGCAGGAAGACTAAATGTGAAACATTTGCACATACCTAATAACATAGATACAAAATCTCTTAATATTTTTCCAATATAAAAGGAGTAATACAAAAATCTCAATAACATTGGGGAATTTTAGCACACTTCACTTAAACGCTGGCAAAATTGAGAGAAATTAAAGAAAACTTAAATAATTAGAGAGATGTATTATTTTCATAGATTGGAAGAATAAATATTTTAAACAAAAGAGAAATTTTCTCAAACTGATTATTGGATTCATTGCATTTCCAATAAAAATCTGGCAGATTATTTTTTCTGCAAAGGATTATGACCTTTTATTGGAGCAATTGACCTCCTCCTCCTGATAACATATTCTTTTTAAAATTATTTTAATTAGTTTCAAGTACACAGTACATTGGTTAGACATCTATATAGTTTGTAAAGTAGTCCCCTCCCTCCCTTGACCCTCTACCTAACCAACGTATTTATTCTAATTATATTCCCTATGCCATGCTCTCCATTCCCATGTCCATCCATCAGCTAATTTCTACTTCTTTAACCCTTCACCCCATTCTCCCAGCCCCCCAAACTCCCCTCCCCTCTGTCCATCACCAAATTGTCCACTATATTTGTGAGTCTGTTTTTGATTAGTTTGTTCTTTTTATTCCTTAGTTTCCACATATAAGTGAAATCATATAGTATTTCTCTTTCTGTCTGACTTAAATACCTTCTAGGTCCTTCAAAGCAATATGTTTTTCCATCCCCTTCCTTTTAGTCTGTGTCTTTTAATCTGAAGTGAGTCTCTTATAGGCAACATGTAGGGGTATTGTTTTCCTTTCCATTTATCTATTCTTTTAGTTGGAGCACTTAATTCTTTTCCATTTGAGGTACTTGTTAATAGGAATGTAGTTGTTATCATTCTTTATTCCTGCATTTGATACATGTTTTTTCTTCTTAAAGAAGTTCCTCCAACATTTCCTGTAATATTGGCTTGGTGATGATAAATTCCTTTAGCTTATTTTTGTCTGGGAAGCTCTTTATCTGTCCTTCAACTCTAAATGATAGCTTTGCTGGATAAAGCATTCTTGGTTGTAGATCCTGGGTTTTCATCATGTTGAATATTTTGTGCCAAGCCCCTCTGTCCTACATAGTTTCTTTTGAGAAATCAGCTGCCAATATTATGGATGCTCCCTTGTAAGTAACTAACTGTTTTTCTCTTGCTGCTTTTAAGATTTCCTCTTTGTATTTAACCTTTGGCATTTTAATTACGATGTGTCTTGGTCTGGGACTGTTTGGGTTCCTCTTTCTTGGGACTCTCTGAGCTTCTTGGGGTTGTGTGTCTCTTTCCTTCACCAGGTTAGGAAAGTTTTCCATCATTATTTTTTCTAATAGCTCTTCAACATCTTGTTTTCTTTCAGGTACCCCAATGACCTGGGTATTTTTACTTTTAATAGTGTCTCATAGGCTCCTAAATTATTATTATAGTCTTGGCTTCTTTGTCTTGCCATTCTGATTGTGTGTCCTTGGCTTTCCCATCCCCTATATAGGTCATTTGATCCTCTTTATTTGCTTTGTTCATTTTGTTTAATATACTTTTCATCTCAGATAATGTGTTCTTCATTTCTGAATGGTGTTTTTTATAATTTCTATTCACATTTCTATGATTTTTATCTTTGTTGACGTTCTCACTGATTTATCTACTCTTCTTCTAAGTTCATTGAGCATCTTTTTAACCAGTGTTTTGGACTCTGCATACATTAGATCGCTTGACGTCATTATTTCTGGATCTCTGTTCTGTTCTCTCATATGGTTTCTGCTTCTTTGTCTTCCCATTTAGCTGCCTTTCTGTGTCTGTTTCTATGTACTAAGCAAAGCTCTAAGTCTCTCCATCTTATTAGTGTGGATTTGTGAAATAGGTATCCAGTGGCACAGTCCTGAGAGGGGTTCAGCTGCAGGCCAAATTTAGCTCAAGACTCTGCCCCTTTGGTGCCACCTGTTAAGATTCAGCAAGCAATCCACAGATGCTGTGCTTATAGTTGCCTCAAAAGGCCACACCAGAAACAGAGACCAGCTACCTCTAGTGTGAGTCTAGGCACTGCTCAGCAAGGAGTACCTGACTCACTGAGGATATACCTGCCTATGGCTTGGATAGGGCCCAAGTTGGAGTAGGCGAGGTTTCAGGGAATCCTTCGGGCAGAGCAACTTCTGTTATCCAGTCTGATGACCTCACAGTAATGGTAGCACTGTGTCCACGCACTAGGAGGGAGGAGGGCTCAACAGGGAACAGTAGATACCCCCAGCACTTCTGTCCATAGCGAGTTTCACCTCGGCCCTCACTCTGACAAAGTCTCCCTGTAAGACCCCGGCACCCGCTGCGTGCAGCCGAATTGGCACTGGTGCTCAGAGAGAACAGGTCTGTCACTGTGAAAATCCACTTGTGGACACAGCCCCTTTAAGAGGCATCTGCTGCTACTGCAGCCTCCGTCTCACTCAGCCCCTCAAGACAGGGTCGCCCTGCATCCTCGCCCAGTCCTACCTTCTGCCGTTGCAGGGTGCTTTCTTGGATTTCTCCCTAGTTGTATGGCTTGTTCATCAAGATCCCAGGTGATTTTTCCTTGCTGCTGCTCCTTGTTTCCATCACAATTTTGATTTGGTCACCAGAGGGATGAGCAGAGCCTCCATCATCTATGCCATTTTGGTTGCCTCCTTGGCAGATTATTTTAAATGTGTTTATGTGTGTGTTAATGGTGGAGAAGGAAGATGTCACTACACTAATTTTAAAATTTACATGAAAATGCAAGGGGCCAAAAAAGCAAAGACAAGCTTAAAGAAGAACAAAATTAGGGACAGTTGGAAGAACAAACATACCAGATACCAAGATGTATTCTAAAGTAGCAGTAGTTAAGAAAATGTGGTAATAATAAACAAATAGCTGATGAAACAGAAGAAAATAAAAAAGAAATTCAATGTATAAAACTGTCACTTGAGATTTTATAAATGTGACAGTGTAGTGTAGTAGGAAGAGAATAATCTTTTCAATAAATAGTTCTTAACCAATTAAAACTGCACATAGAAACAAATGACTTAACTCATACTTTCTACTGTACAAAAAAAAATTTATTCCATATGGGTTGTAAAGCTAAAAATTCAAGAAAAAGCAAGAAAACTTTCAGAAGAAACATGATGAATTTCTTCTTGACCATGAGGTAGGCAAGATCATAGAAACACAAAGCAAAAGAAACAAAAAAAGGTACTAAATTTAATGACCTTTAAGTTAAGAAGTGTTCTTTTTCAGAATACCATAAAGAAAAAGAAAAGCATCTACCAACCATACAAAAGTATTTATGCTACATGTTTGACAAAGTACTCATGTGTATCCATCCTCTTCCCCCTCATGGTTCCTTAAAACAATATGAAAAATGCAGACATCCTAATAGACTATTGAGTAAAAGTCTTGAACTTCACAAAAGAAAATATTTATTTAGCCAAGAAAAAAATTGACAGGATATTCAACAACATACTTAAAAGTTTATGCACATACACACAAATTTTGAACAGTCTCAGTAACAGTATTCATAAAGGATATGCAAATTAAAATTGCAATGAGACATACAAACACCCACCAGATGGTTAAAATCAAAAAAGACCAATGATATCAAGTGCTTACATGGATATGAAGCAACTGAACTCTCATATATAGCAATTGGAAGTATAAATAGGTACAACCACTTTGGAAAACTGTTTGGTAGTATACCCTATGACTTAACAATTTCTCTGTAGGATATAGACATATCAGAAATATTTCACCAAAAAATATGTTCAAGAGTGTTCATACATTAACAATCATAATAACAAAAGGATAATAAATAACGAAATAAATAATAAATAAATAAGCTATATAGCAATGAGAATGCATAAACGTGCATCATGGATGACTCTCACAATCAAAATGTTGAGATAAAAGAGCCAGACACAAACAAGTACATACGGTATGATTCTATTAACACAAAGTTCTAAAGGAGGTAGAATTAATATATAGTACTTTGAAGTTAGGATAAAGAGTACATTTGGGAATGGAGATAGTAACCACGTGTTAGTGAAAAAGAAGGAGCAAGATCAGGATAGCGGTGAACATGGGTATGGTGATTTTGTGAAAATTCATCAACCTGTACATGCTTCATCCACTTGTCTATAAGCCTGTTATACATAAAGGTTCACATATACACACAAATTTTGAGCAGTCTACACATAGTAAATACTTAATAAATGTTAGCAATTATTATTAGAAGTAAATATAAGGGGAACTAATTTCCTATTCTCAATCTTGTGAAAATCAATTGTGATGGCTGAGCCAGAATTGACTGCAGGGAGAGGAAATATGCACATTTCTAATAGAAAAAGATAAAAATGAGTAATGGACTAGAAGTGGAGTATGTCTGGGCTGCACATTTAAGTATTGTTCATCTCTTTTCAGAGACTAAAAGTCCTCACCAGAAAGAAAGAGTGATTGAACAAAAATTATTAATTGATCACAGTTTCAAATCGTTCTCCTTTCTTTATATGCTAAAGATTCTGATCTTTGCAGTCTTACTTTGTTCCTCTCTTTCCAAAGAAGATCCTGCTCCTGGAAAATGGTTCATTAGTTTTTTGTTATGGAAAATCACTATAAGGAAAAGGAAACAGAATTTGGGAAACAGCAGATTAAAGAGATAGCGGGAGAAGAAGGGCAATATCCAGATGGTGTATGTGTCCTCTGTAATAAGAAGATCTAGCTTGGAAATAAAGACATTTCTTCTTAGAGAAATTAACATTAAATAAGAGGCAAATTGGAAAAATAAATAAATAAAAAAGCAAGAGAGAGAAAGAGATCGTGCCGAACATTCAGTCAATAGCTCTTTCAAAAAATAATTCTCCATGTTCAGAGTTAAATATCAAGTGATGCTTGAGTTTACAAGACTGTGAGCATAACTGCTGAATAAATATTATGTAGTCATGAAAGTAGCAGATATCAAACAGTAATCTCTAAATAGAGTGAGACATTACTGTGGACCTTATCAGTATAATATTTTTCTAATAGAGAGCAAAATGGTAGAGTTACCGAAGCAGCATCCTTGACACAATTGTCATTAATTGGGAAAGCAATTTGAGCTTGGGGGCTAATGCATGATTAATAGGTTGTTGTAGAAATAAAATTTTCTAGGCACTTTCTTCTTCAATGTTGGAGAAAGGATAGATAGGAGAAGAGGAAGTCTCCTTGCCTGCCTGGCCACATGTAGTGGTGGAGTGGTGTCCCTGGATTCACTCTGGTTCACTCTGGTTCTATCTAAGGTTGCCAATGTGGTCATTTCACTTGGCTCCCTCCATCATTAAGTTATATCCTTCTAAACCCTTTATTTAGATAGGTGTTTAATCACTTGGTAAACAGCTATTCGAACTAACCCATAGCCTTTCTGTGCTCCTCTATACTTCTTGTGGAGCCATGGAAGATAGTGGAGCAGTCAGGCAAACTGAGATTACCTCCACGTTTTCTAAGACACAATATTTTGACATCATTAATTACTGTTCTCCTTTCAGCTATAGATGTACTTAGGCCAGAATTATACAGTTTAAGTATTCAAAAGTGCCCCCAAATTTCAGGTATTTGTTTGTTTGGTTGGTTTTTTCTTCTTCATGATAAAGAAGAGAACTGAAAAAGACAATGTGGCAAATTGTCTAGGTTTCCAGAATGCTCTATCAGAATACTGCAACACATTCCACCCCACTGGGGTGGGGTTAAGGGTTTTGCAATTCAACAAACAGAGTTGAGGAATGAAAAATTAGGTTCCACTACCTGCAGCCACTCCCAATATTTAAGAATTATCCTCTTGGAAAACTTCCCTTCAACTTGAGGGAGGATAAAACGATCTTTGCTTCTCCCAGAACAGGAGAGGGTCTAATATTTTGCCATAAACACTAAATTACTAAAAAAAAAAAATGTAATAACTTCTCTCTCAGTTCTCTGTTCATATTAATTTATTGAGTCATGGCTGTTGACAGCATGGGTAGTTTGCAAATTAGTTTGTGGTAGGATCAGTTTCAGTAGGGTAGTGGTTCACTCCAACTCATAGTAATTCCTTGAACTTTAAATTCAGAGTATTTGGAGTCATTTGTTTTATTTAGAGTGCTGGCTGCAATTTCAGGGAAAAAAAATATTCAAAACCCTATTAGAAAGGAATTAATAAATTCCTCCATTACAGTGTTTTTTGACTCAGAGCAATTTTGCCTTCAATGGACATCTGGCAATCACTAGAAATATGTTTGGTTGTCACAACTCCAGAGATACTAGTGAGTAGAGGCCAGAGCTATCGCTAAATGTGCAGGATAGTCCCCATAAAGAGTTATTCAACCAAGTATCATTGCTGAGGTTGAGAAACTCTGGGCTAGAACATATCTCTATGTTCATCTCCAAAGTAAAATCTAAAAGTAACAACAGATATTTCATGGGAACCTGGTAGTCCTACACATTTTATGTCTATTGGTAAAGATAATTATTCCTAAAACACAATTAGCACTTTTATATGGGTCTATAAGGGTTGCATGTTTCTTATTCCAGAATTTATGTGTGATTGACTTCACTTACTAACATCATCATTTATATATCCTAATATAGCCTAATATATATATATGTATTTTAAGTCAATAAAAATTAATTGCAAAAATTCACACATCTCTCTTCAATGAAATTGGCTTCTCTAATTTTTACAAGTCATCAGAATTTGATGATAATCCTAACAATCGGGTGGAAAATCTGAAAGGAGAATAACCCAAAAACCAATAACTGTATCTCTTTCACACTCCTCAGAGATGCCATCAGACTAGTTCCATTTATTATTTCACCAGAAACAAGTAAGTAACTACAAAACTATAACTACCAGGCCAGGTGATAAAGCAACCTAGAAGGTCAAACAAGCAAATTGACATAACACTTTAAAATATGCTATTTTGTCAGGGTGAATGACAGTTCTGTTATGTGCATAAAATCACAGATTTATCTGAATGCTAAGTTACTTGTCAAGGAGTCATTTTACTATTTTTTTTCCTCTTGTCATGTAAGATTCCTTGAAGCAACTAAAAAAACAGCCGTAATCCATTTGATTTTCTGCCTTCCCATGTGAAAAACTTTTGACAGATGATAAATAGCAACTGCTGACAATCATCAATGTGAAGCTATCATGCTTTTACATTAAATACAAAAACAGAGTTGTAAAGTCACAAGGGATAGGACTTTTGACACATAAGAGACAAATATATAATCCTCAGAACTAAATCACTGTTGGGATCTAAGCAAGTGCAACAAAGAGCAGCTGCTTTTAGAATCTCAGAAAGTCAAACTAAAGCTAACTTTGATATCTGGGACCTAATGCATGTTCCAACCCATGTGCCATACTCTTCTTATCCAGAAACTCAAGTTAAACTTGCAAACATCAGTGAATGCATGTGCACAAAAAAAACCAGCCATTTTATCGTACTCTTTTACTTAAGGCCAAAAAAGAGACTAGAAAACAAGTAAAAATACCCTAAAACCTAATTAATTAGAATAGAAGAGCAATCCCACAAAAAAGAGTTTTGAGTATCAAATGTTTGTAGCTCATTAAACCTACAATGGAGTTAAGTATGTATGAAACTTCAAAGAAAATATGAAACTTCAAAGAAAAACAATCAATTGTTCAGATTGCTTGTCAATATGAAAAACTCATCTGCAAAGGTTACTTTCTTTATAGTCTAAGCTGTTCCCTCTTCTGCTGTTGACAAGTAATCAAAGTGGTTCACAGATCATTCTTTCATTTGCGGCTAATGCATGGCTCTTTAGTGACAATCACTTCAAGTTATCTAACCAATTTAGCGATTCAGGAACACTTGGGACCCAATTTCCACCTCAAATTATATATATATTTTTGTACTTTGGATTAAATGACTGATTTTAATAAGGGAAATCTTATCTAAGAGGCCGGGGAATAGCAGTTATTTCAAATTTCATGTTATTCTGCATGATTCTAATAACAAATTTTGAAAGGTTTTACAGCATACTACTTATTTACCTAATTAATAATACACTGGCCTTTTGGCTTTTATCTAAGTTTGTTTTTCTCTATTTGGCCTAATTTCCCCATGGGAGAGAAAAGGTAAGATAGACAGAATTAGGAAAATTATTCCCTATTCCCCAATCTCCTTCCTTTTGTCCTCCTCCTAGTAACACACAAGCGCATGCGCAAACACACACACACACACACACACAGTGGGGGCGGGAGAGAGAGAGAGAGAGAGAGAGAGAGAGAGAGAGAGAGAGAGAGAGGGAGAGAGAGAGGGAGAGAGAGAGAGATATCATGAATTTGTAGCTCTACATGGGTTACGGTGCTTAGCAGAGACTCCATTGCTGAAATCTTTGAGTGAGGCCACATTTTCTGAAAGCGCTTCCATGTTTTTGGTATTTACTAAAACTGTGAAATTTTTCTACATTCATTCTACATGTTTACATTTCTAATTATGTATTTTTAGTAATCAGATCAGTTTCCCAAATCAACCCTATGTAAAGATATCGTTTGCATTTATTTAGAGCACACTTAAATGGAAGGAGCACCTACACAAAAGTTGGCAGGAATAGCGATAGTGATATAATAGAGATTTCATTAAGTACTTTACAAATATGATTTTACTTGATCTTTACCACAACCCTATTGAGAAGATATTATCCAAATACATAAACATTAAGTAACTTACTCAAGGTTACACTTTTAGGAAGAAGCAGAACCAGAACTTAAATTATTTTTTGCTTAAGTTTAGGTCATTGATTTGGTCATTTAGTGCCACTCAGAGAAATGGTAAATTCAATTACTTTTTTTTATTTTAGAAAATGTTTTAACAATATTTTTATTTGAAAGAATGAAAGAATATAATTATTTAAAGTTATACAGGCTCGGTAACATAATTAGATGAAGACTGAGCAGTAGTTAAGTTTTAAATTCTTAATTTTCTTTATTTTATGATTTTACTAAATAATGTTTATTAATATATTTACTAGCTCAGTCATTGATGAAAATATACATAATAAAGAAATGTTTAATTTTTCACATGAACCAATTATGAGTCTGAGAAATTATTCTCTCAAATTTCAAAATCTGAGATGATTAAAACAATTAATTAGAATTTAAGTAGGTCTTACTAAGAAGTGAAATAAAGACATCAAGGAGCATAAACCTTTTCATATCTAGAAGCAAATGAAAACAGAATAACTTATTTTTGTTTAGATTTGACTGAAACATGCTTCTACCAAATACAGTATAAATAATTAGGTAGTCTTAATGCCTTCCCTATTTTCTGTTTATATTTTTTTCTTTTCTTTGTTCTTTCAGGCTACTATAATAAAAATACCTTAGACTGGGTGGCTTAAACAACAAATATTTGTTTCTCACAGTTCAGGAGGCTGTGAAATCCGAAATCAAAGTGCCAGCAGATAGATGTCTGGTGAATTCTCACTTCCCGGTTCATAGACAGTTGTCTTGTCATGTGTCATCACACATGGCAAAAGGGGTGACGGAACTTTCTGGGATTTCTTTAATAAGACTACTAATCCCATTAATGAGGGCTTCACTCTCCCAAAGGCCCTGCCTCAAAATAGCACCATATTGAAGTTTAGGTTTCAAAACATGAATTTGGTGAGGACATAAATATTCAGTCTACAGCATATGGTATAGTAATTTCTTCTTCCATAATCTCACTCTTAATAGGGAACATTCTAATATAATACCTAAAATCAGAAAATACTTGTGTAATTGAACCCTACTAAATAAGTTTCCTTATCACCCATTACCCCAGCTCAGAATTAGGACAAAGGCACTTATCTCCTCTTGCATTTCAATACAAGGGGTGAGGGGAGAGTTTATTTCTCCACAGGCAAAGTATCTTAGTATCCCATAGGTATATTAAGAACCTTTTTTTTTTTATTTTAATTTTATCTAACAAAACAATATCTAAAATTATAGAGGATAAATCAAATTATGGTAATTTATCACCCAGTTAATAAAATTTGATGTGCCAGTGCTAAATATTTTACTAGATTTTATGTCCTTGCAACTCAGAAAAAGTGAACTTGAGACTGTCAATGGCCCCTAAGTAGAGATCGTAACACCTGTTACATCTTACTACTCTTTATCTAAGAATATTCTCTGATGGCTATGAAAGCAGGAAAATGTGGCCAGTTAATTTGACTAGTTCTAAGTTCTCATAAGGATAAGGTCAAAGGTTGGGTCCTAAACAGACCAGTTAACTTCAAACAAAGAAGACATCTGTTCTTCAGTCACATATTGTTTCTCCAATAATCCTAGCCAGCTGTCTCAGAAACAATTCAATCACAGTAGGGATCAGTTGAGACTATGTAGACAGTTCATTGGTTCAGTGCAAACATATCATCACTACAGGTAAGAGAGATCAAAAGTCAACACTCCACTGATGATCTGTTAGCCTTTTTTTAATGCACACACAAAAAAACTTATTTTAAAATAATAAAATATCTATTCATTTAATGCAAATCAGCTAAATATTTAACACTGAGTACAGGACAAACAGTATTTTGATGTTTTGTATTCTTCAGCTGTCATATGACAAAGTCTTTTTTTTTGTGTTACTGAATTTGTTTTCAGTTACATTCAATATTTGAATCAAATTGACATTTTAAAAACCTAGGAAATATTTATTTATCCCTTTTGCCAAGTAAAAAGGCAGGTCATTCACCCTGTGACAGATGGACAACAAAAAAAATCAGAGTTCAGTGACTCATCCAAAGAGACAGTCCATCAGCAAAAGCATGAGGCTTGGACTGTGTCTCTAAAACACAAAATGTTTATTGTGCCTCAAACTCACTGTAAACCATTTATTATTTAAGCACATTTTATTTTGGGATATTAAATTATCTCTCATTGTTTAAAAAGCTTTGAAGACTTAATAACTAATCATAACTAATGAGAAAAATTATTTTTAATATATCAAGTCTTAGATGGTCTCCCATAGCACTCTGTGACTATCTTTTCAAAACTATTGAACAAATGATACCAAACAAATCACAAAGTATTTAAAGATTTGTATTGCTTTCTTACTGGACAATCCAAAACTAAGTAAACCAAAGTTGACTTCAAATCTGGTTTTCTTTCTCTAAGAGGACCCAAAAGACAGGCAAATTGTTAATTTTATTAAAAAGTGAGTGTGGGGGTGGAGATGGAGAGAGAGCGGGGGGGGGGGGGAGAGAGAGAGAGAGAGAGAGAGAGAAAGAGAGAGAGAGAGAGAGAGGAGAGATTATAGTCCTGTACGTGGGAAAATTTTAAGAACATGTGTTGACTCTCCTAGAAACAAGGGGAAAAATTAATCTAGATTATGGAGGCTACCCAATACCCAGTAAATCAATTAGGAATTTAAAAAACATGTTATTTTTAATTAACACATCCAGGATCAGGAGTGTACCTGAACATTAGTATTTCTGTACCTGATTTCTGGTTGTCTTCAAATGTAATGTCAACTCTTTTGATCATTTTGTTGAATATGATAGGATTATTCTTATCCATTACCAATATATTTTTAAGCACCAGCAATTTATCTGACTGTTTTACAATTTTGGTCTGTAGATCATTTAACTTATATTTGAGTGGTTTGTTAAATGCAGTCATCTTCAAATAAATCTGACTGAGTGCTTAGATGGCCTTAACTGTAATAGGTAATTCTAATGGCTATTAGAACTACTTGATTTTTATGGCTTTCTGGGCAAGAAGACAAAGAAGTACATTCAAATTTTAAATGGAAAAGCATTTAAAAAAATGCATTTCCTCATATTCATGAAGTACCATCTTTTGACATAAAAGTTTCAGTCTGGCTATGAAAGAGATAAGAGGGTGTCTGAAAGAAGAAGAAATAAAATGTAAGCTCAGTGTTTAGTTACTTTTTGCAATAATATGACTGAATTGTCTTATAAATACCAGATCTTTGAGGAAGGCAACTAAAATATCAGATTTAACAAAAAGAACACTTATTAAAATATCAGTGACTAGAAATGTACATTTCAGAATAAAAATATAAGCCTTTTAATTGAAAGATATCCATGTATTTATTAATTTTTAAACAAACATTTATTTGTTTAAAACTAGGTTTTAAAAAGACTAGTCTTAAACCAGGAAGACAACAGATGAGAGAAATGGCTAACTCTGTACACTAGTATCAAAAGAAACCTGAGACTTATCTTTAGTCTAAAGCCAAATAGAGCCTCTTACGCCCAGAATTCCTTCTTCTCTGTCAGTAAGCCCAAACAGAAAGGACTGATCCCCTCCGTTTCCATATATATCCTCTTCTGTCTGTATATTACCTTTTATGAAAGTTTTCACTCTTCTGATTTGGTCTTGAGGCTTTTTTTTTTTTAATATAAACATTGTAAGACATGGGGCCATGCCAGGAAATTTAGCCCTGATTCCATACCCACCATCTGACAACCTCGTAATGAAGGGTGGTGCCGCTCTCCATTCAATTAAGATCTGATTGTAAACTCAGTGAAGACAGGCACCACTGTTCTTTCTTCATTATAGTGTTCCAGAGCTTGGAATACATTAGGTGCTAAATAAATATTTCTTAAAAAAGTAAATGAATAAACTCTTTAAACTCATGAAGTGACACCAAGAGATAATATTTATCCTATTTTATACAGATTGTTATCCTCCTCGTTCTCTTCCAATCTTGCCTTTGTCTTTTCCCAAAGTACTTATTTGTTGCTGTTTAGAACCCTTTTCATGATTTGATTTATATACGTATTGTTAATGAGTCTATTTCCCTGATTCGACTATGATTCCTTGAGGGCAAAGAATGCCGCCTTCTTCCTCTATTTATACACCTGGTACCTAGGAAAACACCTCTTGCAGGATAGTGTTCAATAAATATTAGAAGAAATTGTTCTGACTGGTATGTACATCTATTTCACAGTTGCCTAAATTGAGATCCATGTTTACAAAAACAAAAGAATGCCCAGACACCATGCTCAGTAGTTTCAACATATTATTTCATTAGACATCAAACAACTCCTTTAAATAGGTCTTGTTAAAATCATTTCAGCTTTGGAGTCTCAGATTCAGAGAGGTAAAACAATTTGATTTAAGTTGTGAGTATTAATAGTAGTAGGATGAGGATTCAAATATAAGTCTTTCCAACTCCATTGTTAATGCACCTTCTACTGTATATTATGTTTCCTTTGTATTTGCCTTTCAGATGCTTGGAACAGAACAAAACTAAAACTTTAGTCCTTTTCTATATATAGCTTATATTCTAGTTATTCAGTTTATAGTTATCAATATATGGTACTAGAATCTTTTGTAAAGTTTTACCAATGGAAGGATTAAATTTATAATTTAATCCATATTTAATATCTTTAGTAACAGTGCTTCAACAACCTTCTTTAGCAAGTTTTTTCTTTATCTGATTGACTCACTATTAGGAAGTATTTTCTAATTTACATTTTTCCTTTTCAATTTCAAGTCATCATCAATCCAGCCTTTCCTCACAATCCCTAATAAACTTCTTACAATTTTCTTTTTAGTCATCTTTCTGGAGACTACATTTGCTAAAATTGGATAACCATTCTTCTTGCATATTTCTCTACTCTCTTAAATTTTAAGTTTGCTTGGTTGTCCTCCATCCTACCCCTTTAATTTTAGTGATGTCCTTTCAACAGAATAGTATAGTGCTCTTAAGTATATATATCATGCCATTCCAAATTTGGCTTCTCTTTCTTTATGATCTGCCAAAATAACTTAGATTGATTTAGAATCTATGCTCCGACTAGCTATCTCCACTTTCTAAAATTTTTCTAAATGTAAACTTTGTCACTTTATTTTTGCCAAAATATTTTATAGTGAGAATTTTAATATATTAATATTCTTATACAACCATTTCTTCCTGTCATTTGCTCAAGCTAGAGTCTATATTGTACTTTGATTTTGATTCTGGGCTTGATTTTTTTTTATCTCTGTATGTATTACCATTATATGGAGTCATAACAATAATTTAGAAGCATATAAACAGATTAGATAATACATGATTATGCTTGCTCTGTTTCTCAGTATTTTCTAATTCTTAGCTAAAAATTTGTGTTATAAGCAGATTTAGATGTTCTGAAAGACTTCCTTACCTAAGGTCATCTCTATACTATTAAAAATTTTTCTACAAACACTTGAGTACTCAAGTATTTCTATGTATATTATATACCATTTTTTAATCTATTTTATTTATTGTTAAGTTTGGCATACTTTTTAAAACATAGAGACTTTTTAAAAATTTTCATTGTTTTCTTCCCTATCATACTTGTTTTCAAAATTACTACAGTCTTATTTATTCATATATCTGTCTCTCTAAACCTGCACTGCCCAATACAGTATCTGCCAGCCACGTGTGGCATTGAAATTTAAATTGATTAAAATTAAATAAAAATAAATTTCTCCATTGCACTAGCCATCTTTCAAATGCTGCAAAGTCACATATGCTCACTGTCTGTTATATTAGATAGTGCAAATTATAGAGCATTTCCATCCTCACAGCAGTGTCCTAAAGAGTATATAGACCCCAACAGGGACTATCTCTTTCTATATTTTTCCAATATTCTTTTTCTTTCTTTCTTTCTTTCTCTCTTTCTTTCTTTCTTTCTTTCTTTCTTTCTTTCTTTCTTTCTTTCTTTCTGTCTCTCTCTCTCTGTCTCTCTCTCTCTCTCTCTCTCTCTCTCTCTCTCCACATTACTGCTACACAACAATCAATAAATATTTATTCAGTTTATTTGTTTGAGAATAATTGAAATTTATAGTTAGTAGAGTTGGGTTATTTTCAATATTACTCACTCTAATCCTATCACCTTATAAATGGTGTTCAGCTCAGACAGGTTAATTTATTTCTTCAAAATAAATCCAAAAGCAAAGCATGCACTAAAGAAATGTTTGAATGAATGAATGAATCCTTGTCAGGTAGCTGAAAGGAAGGTTATTTGAGAATATAGATGTTGAGATGTTAAGTACCAGAAGGATATTTTGTACTTGACAAAATGTAGCAACGCGCAACATGAGGGCACCAAAACCTACTCCCTAAAAAGAAGCAAACTCTTGCTCTGTCACAGTGGTTTGGGCTATTAGCTGCTCAATAAATGTGTTTTAAAATATTTTGAGTCAAACTGGAAATCTTGAGTTGCTCATATTATATTAATACAGATAACTATGTATAGAAAAAAAAGTAAACCCAAGACAAGAACACTTGTCTCCTAAAGACGAAACTACAGTGCTCTTTTTACTAATTTACTCTGAATTCCTTACAAACTCATGAACTATATAAACTCATGCTGATATCAAAAATTCACAGGGCTATTCTCAGAAAAAATGTGGTAGCAGATTCGAGAAATAAAATTAAAATAAATCAGAAACATTATTGTGATGCAGTCATTAACCATTTACTATATAATGACTACATACCGAAAATGACATTAGAATTTCATAATATGTGAATATTTGCATTATTATTACCATTTACTGAGAGGTGTATATCAGTAGATAGAGATGAGAGGGGAAAACATGCCTAAATTCATTCGGCAAATATTTATTGAGTATCTACTATGTGATTGGCACTGAATATATAATTATTAGCAAAGCATGTGGCTAGACCAGAACTAGTAGTTGCTGTGCTGTGGGAACAGCAGACTTATAACTATCAGATTGCAAAGAGGATTGTACATTCTGCAGTAGATACCAAAATGGAACTAAATAAAAGGGACCGCAAACACCTCCATGGAGACTGTCAAAAAACACTTATTGGAATGATTCTATGTTCATCTCTTTCTTCATACAGCAATGAATTAATACAGAGTAAGTGCATCAATGTTATGAGAAAACACAAACATAAACAAGCCAGGATCCTACCTCACTGAATCCTCAATCCAGCCTAAGAGCTCACTCTTGTGACACAGACAGTGTCAGAAAGAGTGAAGAATTTTAAGAGGCCTAAGATCCATTCAGATCTACTACGATCCATCGTGACCATCATTTGTCCATCGCTGACCTAGGCTATCCATCTCCATGACCGTGCAATGGAAGTGGTTGATGGAAACAGGTGCACCAAAGTTGCCATTGAGTAACTGCTAATCTTTAGAAACAAGTGTTTAGGATTCTGGTTAAATGAACAGGACTATTGTTTTAAAAGTTCTTTATTCCAAGCAGCAATAATTCATATGGATACTAGCAGGACTTAATAAGACCTATAAAACATGTGGCATTTGGAAAGTAGGTGATAAGCATTATGTGATTATTATATTAAATTATTATTCAGTGTAGCAATATTTCATGCTTTTTAAAAATGCAGCAGTAATCCATTTAAAGATTTTATAGCAAGGTGATAAGGACAGTGTTCGAAGTTGACTCTGGTATTACTAAATTATGCATTACCAAATGTTTAGTAATTGTCAGTTACTTAAATCCTAGACTGGGTCTTTCCACAGCTTTCAAGGTGACTTCTTTTGTTTCTGTTTTAATATAAATCAAGGTAGGAGATTCTGAAATGATTCTCGCTGCCTACTTTTAAAAGGTCTTTTGATGTTTGGTGGGTTAATATCTATAATCACACTGGAATAATTAAATATAGAAAGAAAAAGAACTTCAGAAGATTCAGTCTTTCCTGGGGAGTTTTTTCCAGGACCTTGCATGTGGTATGTGTGTGTGTGTGTGTGTGTGTGTGCGCCCACGTACATACACACACACTTTCTCAAATATGAGACTACATTAACATCCTTCAGCCCTCTGGTGAGATGTGATCCTCAATGAGTTATCAAAAGTATTCACAAAAAAATTGTACTATTTGTTACTTCCTTCAGAATTCTAGTGAGTAAGGCATTTAAACTAATGCTCTGTCAAATTTAATAGTTGTAATTGGCTAATTATCTGCTCTAGTGTGATGGTAAAGCCTTTTAACATTTCACTTCCCCCCAAGGAGAGTACATTGAAGTTTCTTAAATACTACCTTCCTCTTCTTTGGGGAATACTCAGGCAAATAATTTATTTTGCTCTCAGCTAAATAAACCTTAATCCTGTCTTCAATAGCTATTTTTTGTTGTGGTGGTGGTTTTGATTTTTTTTTAATCTTTATGCTTACTCTTCTTAGGTTTCGGTTATACAAAATGTTTTTAAATAGATTAGCATTCATATTAATAAAAATATTGTTGTTCTGTTGTTCTTCTTTAGCTTTGTCAATTAATTTTATGGTATTCCTTTCCAATAGGCTTTTCTCAACTTTATTTTCTTTAATATTAGATGCCCAGAAATATGTCTTTCATTTTCATAATAATTAACACTTTCCTTATTCCATTTCTATGGATTTATATCACTTTACACAATACAATTAATTAGCATTCATGACCATATGACATTTGCACTAAGATGAATCAATTTTTATGAGTTTATTTTTATTTGTTTGTTTTGATATTTACATAATTTAAGCTCAGCGAACTCAGTACCTAACTGTAATGTGTAAAGTTCGTTATAATGACACTATTTTTCACTTCTGACCTTAAAACTTCACTCCTGAACTTGATATTTCAATATCTAGCCCATTTCAGGATCCAGTCTGGTGGATGCCACAATGAGACAAGATGTGACTGATAGACAAAAATGCAGCCTCCACAGAGGATGCAGTCTCTCTTTTAATAAAGGATGCAGATAATTATAGAAACAAATCTATTAAGCCAGAAATAACTAAGGGTGTGCCCAGACAGGAGTAGAGCTTCCCAACTATTCCAAAGTTCTCCACAGGAAAAAATGGCGCTCTAACAGCCTGCCCAATCACCAAGCACAATCACTAGTGCAAAACTATTCCAAAACATTCTTGAATGCTTACTGCTCAGCTGGGTGAAACAAAGGTCATATTCTAGGGGAGCCACCCTTAGGCCCGAGCTTCAGACTTATTTGAAGTCCTCTCTTCAATTTTATATTTTTAAGAGTATTAATTCATCAAGTTTTATATTTAGGTAAATAGTGACATCAACTCAAACCACCCAACTGGAAAGGTATTTTATCATTTTAACAAATAAATTTCTTCACTTTTACTTACTAAGTGACTTGACCACTCTCCTCTGACCTCAGTGTGTATATGTCTGCATGTGTGTGCATGCACTACTGAACACCAAAGGATTGATCATATTGATTGATATACATGATTTTTATCTATCACCCTTAAATGTTCATCTTGAAAACTCCTGCCCCAATAATGGAATGATCTCTTCTACAAGGAGTCCTGATTCCTTTAAATAAAGGTTAGTATTAGAGAACACAATAGGGAGACTAGGATACATAATATGCAGCAATCTTTTAGAGATAAATAGAACGATGTAAAGAGAAGAGAAGTGATTAAGGAAAAAAAAATTAACTTTCTCCTAAACAGTCATGAATTCTGGCTCTTGTTTTCAATTTAACATGTTTCTTCTAAATTTCTCTAAAATGAAAGGTTTTAAATTCACTTTTTTCTTCTTTCCACAAATCACCAAGCATTATGTCTATACTGTCACACTTAACAATGTTATTATAGTTTCTTCTTTTTGACTTCGTAGTCAAGTATTAGGAATTGGCTGCAAACTTCCTCATGATTTTCCTTTTAGTGTCACTTGGACACCAGCACTCTGAAAAGGAAAAGGTATTCTAACCTTCTTCCAAAAAGACCTCTCAGAATGTATACTTAGCACTTAAAGTTCCAATAGTCATAAATGCCACAAGAGAAAAATACATGCTTACAATCCTCCTATGGCTTTCAATTTTTATATCATCATTAGTCTTTTGTTATGGGCACTTTTCATTATGAGTTTTAATTTCTGAAAGACTTTTAAATAAACGTAGGAATTCAATATCTTTGTATTGCATCAATCTCACTTTTTCAAAAAAAAAAATCTAAAATGACAGAAAATACCACCAAATTAACATCAAGGATCAGCACAGAATTTAGAAAACATTACCCCAAAGATCAAACAAACCATTTCAATAGGTAGCATTTTTTCCACAATACTGTTTGGTTTCCACAAGAACCAATTCTTAAAAGACACTAAAACCCCTGGATTATAGCACATTTTAATTGATGTTCTATATTCATGTGTTTCAGGTAACTCTCAATACACTTTCAAGTATTTCCCAGAAACTTTTGGACTGTCTCCAGAAATTTTCTTTCCACTTAAAGTGATCAGAGTAAATTCAGCTTTGGTGAAAAAATCCAAAATGTAAATAAATTAATAGTGATTAATAAATAAATAAATAAATAAATCCATTTAAAAACATAAATTAATACTCTTATATTTTTGTATTCTCTGTTAACTGCATGATTATGAAAAGAATCAGATAAAAAATTCTCAATTTTTATCAATTTTTATCCTGTGGACCTAAGATGGAAGAAGTCCATCTTAGGTCCACAGGATTTCTACAGATTAAGATGTCACAATGAGCTCAGAGTTAAAAACTACCAAGAACATGAGATAGCAAGCCACCTTGAATATAAAACAACAGTGGGTTTAGATTCCACCAAGGGTATCAGATACTAAAATTGTTAAGTACTGATAAAGAATTACAGGATGTAATTTTAAAGATCAAAGGAAAAGGAACTATAAAAGTAATTATTTTTTTAGGAATAAAACATATACTCAAAATTATAAAGTAACATATACCATTGATAGAGTTTTAAAGACTGGAGAAATACTAGGAAAAGAATATTGAAAATATGTAACTGACCAAGAATTCACGTGCTATATTGTATAAACAGAAAATTTAGCAAAAGATGTGAATTAGGCATTGACTATAGAAAATTTTAAAAGAAGATTAGTATGTATTTGAAAGCTATTTAGTTGCACAATAAATAAGATAAATAAAATTAAAATAATGATAAAAATAGCAAATGCTGGTGAGAATGGAGAAATATGTACTTTGCTACTGTGTTTGCTGCTGTTTGGGTTCTAAATTGATGCAGTCATTTTATAAAACAAACTGGTGGTAGTAAAACTAGGCACACGTGTATATTAAAACCCTTGAATTTAACTTCTGTATATGTACCCCAAAGCCACTCACACATAGATACACAAACAGATATGATCATGAATAAGCTTAATAGTTTTTTGTTGTTGTTGTCGTTGTTTTGCAGGGAGAAATAGGAGTAATACATTGTGCTTCTACAGATCTCCCTTTCTCTCCTTCTTATCTTCCTTCCTAATGTTCCTTCCTTCTTTCCTCTTTCTTCCCCTATTCTTATCTCCCTTCCTTTTCCCCTTTCCCTCTCTTCCATTCTTCCTCCCTTTATTCGTATGTTCTCTACCTTTATTTCCTTCTATCATACAGAACTAGGTCACTCTGTCTGATTACTTGTTTAATTCTCATTATTAATTTGTTTTATCTGCCTCTGTCTCTCAATAGATTATGAGCTGCTTGAAAACAGGTTGCATCACACCATCTCTGTATAGATATTACGTAAGTATAGTGTCTGCTACCTTGTAGGGCACTGGTGCATACGTGCACAATTTACAAATGCACAAAATTGCTTTCTGTATTATGAAATTGTTTTTGACTAATGTGACATATCCATACATTTATCTATGTGATTCAAGACATTAGAAAATAGTAGAAAGTTTTATTTGTGAAAGGTTTTATTTTCAAATATATGTTGTTTGGACTCTAAAGATAGTCAAGGATAACTAAATCTCTCTTTAACTTCAGACTCTGATTAAATAACATGAACACTCTTGATTTTATGAAGCATTAATGTTGAACTTTTTAAACATGAAATACATATCTGTAAGCTACCATAAGAACCTTGGCCTCCTTTCCTAGCATTTTCCTTCCTACTTAAGAAATAGAAAATCACTGTAGACAGGTGATCAAACCACATATAAAAAGAGTTATTACTTTTTTTTCACTGACAGCTCAAAGAAAGCAATAAACTTCAGAATATAAGTTATTTAAATTGAAATACCTTTTGCTTCAAATTTATCCCACCAAAATAGAAGAAAAATCATTTAAAAATTTTATACTCATTTCAAAAATATCTAGTTTCAAGGGAAATAACTATGAAATAGTTCTAAAATCTGTAATACTGAATTAAAATAGAACATGACACAAAGACTATAAAATGGTGTTCCTCATATGGAAAGCTATATACAAAACCTCCTTAGATTCCGAACTAATAAGAGCATTTAAAATGCTCTATTTCTTTACAATGGTTCCTCATCTGTAACACAGAGAATGTAACGCTTACCTAGCTCATAATTATATAATAGAATTAATTGAGAAAAATATATAAAATAATTAACACAATGCTTGGCACATAGGTAGCTTCAGATCAATATTATATTGTATTTCTCTGTCTTTCCTACTAGATAAGTAGTAAATTGAGGGCCTGGAGTGTCAATTGCTTATATTTGTATTTCTGCAGCGTTAATAATATAATTCCTTACCATATAATCAGTGTTCAATAACAGTTTAGTGAATAAGCATTTTTAAATTGACATTCTGATAAATGTTATCCAGCAGCAAATTTATTTAAAATATGATTCAACATTAAATGATATCCTTTTTAAATTAAATTTACCGACATTCTAAGTAGAAAAAAAATAATATCTGAAACATTGCATTTAGATATCTTATATGCTGTCATACAATCATTTACTGTTTTGAAACCTTTGAAAAGAACTTGTCTCAATGGAAAGAGCAAGGGTCCTCAGAATCACACTCTAACTGCTAAAGGACCTTTACTGGGTTCTTTCATTTCTCTGAGCTTCAGTTTTCTCCCCCTGTGTAACGATTCACATTCTCCAGGGTATCAGACTGATTAAATGAGAGGATGTGTCTAAAGTACCTCGTCCCGTACTTGGCACATAGTACTGGCTCAAAACATGTTAGTAAATCTCTCCCCACCCCCAGCACTTCCTACTTGCCTTATAATTTAGAAACCAATTTATCTCTACAAAATATAAAGGCTATCTGTAATAGGATACTGGGCCTATGTGTGATAAGTTAGAGAAAAGTCTTAACTGAATTTAATAAATCTTTAGAGAGGTAACAGAAAATGAGAGAACATATGTCAATGATTCTCATATTTACATTTCTACCTGATAGTGATCTAGAATAGTATATCCAACTGTCTATTTGCCAACTCTTTTTGGAGTACTCACTGGCACAGCAATTACACAAAATCCAAGCCCTAAATCCTCTAAACTTGGTCTTTCCTCAATGTGTTTAGAGAATAGAAAGATACTCATTCCTAGTTTGAAAATGAGCATCTTAAAATCATCATTAACTCCTTCTCCTAGTTCTCGTTATCCTCTCTATCCCTCACTACCCTAAAAGTCTATTGACTTTTCCTTCTAAATATCTTTCTAATCTGTTCATTTCTCTTCATTTCTATCACCATCACCTTTGTCCAAGCTACTATTATGTCACAGTTGGACAAGTGCAACAGTTTCTTAACTTTTCTATTAATATCCATTGTGGCCCTTTTTCAATTTATTCCCCATAATGGGAGTGTTCTCATCAAAAACAAACAAACGAACAAACAAAAACAAAAAGAAACAAACAAAGCAAAACACTGTGTGATATGTTTGTTTAAAACACAAGCTGCATCTATTGCTATGGTCCACAAGCCCCCGCATTGTCTACTTAGCCCATGTGTAGCTTTCTAGCAACATCTTTCACCACTTACTGGCGTCTTCCTCTCGCTCTGCTATTTGCACTCAATTCTTTGATGGTATTGTACATCTTCTTACCTCAAGGACTCGGCACGTATTATTCCTTCTGCCTGGAAGGCTCTTCTGACTTTTCCCACGTATACCTCCAGAGTTTAAGCTAAAGTTTACAACTCCAGAAAAGCCTCTTCCCGAGTCCCTCTACTTTTCTTTCACAGGTTGTATTTACATACTTGTGCATTATTTGATTAATTTCTTCCTTTCATTTCAGGCTGTAAGCTCTTTAAGTCTGTTTGGCTCACTGCTGCATTCGTGTTAGGCTCACTACAGCATTCTTGTTAGGCTCACTACAGCTGGCATAGCACAGATGCTAAATAGTTACTGAATAAAATAATGGATAGATAAATACGAACTAGGCTGAGGTCATCACTATTCCTCATTCATCCATTCCCCAACCCTTCTTCCCAGTCCAACAAAACATGGGTGATTTTTGCTTGTTTGATATTTATTTTTTAGAGAAGAAGAATGAAGCAGAACATTTGGAAAAATGAGCATATGGTGCACATAAAAACCTTTTGCTGAAGTAAGATCTATAGGCATTTATAATAACTACAGCTATCAGGGAAAACAGATTAAATCAAAGAATCTGCTTTGGCTTTAACACTAGATTTCTCTCCTTTTCTATTTCACTTGTGCCACTTCTTTGGTACTAATAGTCTGGAATGAGAAAGGATGGTGCTCGAAGCATAGATAGCCTGAATTCTATCTTCTACTAGAAAAAAAGGCAAGAATCAACTTCCTATCAAAGATAGGTCTATCTGAGCTTTTTTTTTATAAATATATGGAAGATCTAAGATCAGTCTGCAGCAATCTGGAAAGCCAGTATGTCTGCTGAAAGTTGAAGTGGCAATGATAAAATAGGTTTCATCTCAGGAGCAGATTCTGAACTATTAAGAGTGGCTTCTTAAGAGATCTATGTTGACAAGGATTCTGACACCACATCAGAGCCAAGAGGACTATGATCAGTTAGTGATGTCAGTCAGGCTTTGAATGGGCACTGGTGGAATGCAAGCTAGGCATTTGTATTCACTCTTCAGAGACCAGAAAGTTGATAGGCAGATGGGTGGGAATTCATTCCCATTATAGGATTAAAAAATATATTTCTTTGGAACAAGGAGCTCAAAATCCCTTCTCTACCCAGGTCAGACATGCACTTCATCATTCCTGATTAACAATTTGGAAATTGGCCTGAGAACTGAAGTTATAGAAATGCTAAGTCGTTTCAAACAAGGTATTTATGAGAGCTCATGACAAGGTTAGAATGTTTATGCTAGTGCCTTATCTTAATCAATATAGTCTCATTTTAAATTCACAACCTATGATGTAAAAATACCTGAACATGTTTAATGAGATCAATTAAATATTTAGCTTGACATTGTCAACAGGAAATGGAACATTTGCATGGAAATAAGCACCATTACCTTGACTATTCTAAGTAATACATTGCTCTGCAGTTCAATTTTCTGGTCACACTTATGCCACAGTAAATGTCTCTGGAGATAATGTCAAGCCTGGATACCCTTAGGGGAAGGTGAAGAGTGAGTATGCCTTGTTTGCATTATTTATTTTTTCCTTATTGTGAAATTCAAGCTCAGAATTCCTTATCAGTATTTGTTGAAATATACATTAAAGAGTTTACTGAAATCTATCTACTTCTACCATCAGTTGTCAGTGTGACATTAAGTATGTAACGAATATAAATTCTCTGTGTCAACTCTGAAAGCAGGCATATATTGTTTATAAACACATTTTCTCTCATCTGCTGTTGTTGTCTTACCTATGTTTTAAAAAACAGAAGTTGATTAGAGTAGTGTGGCTGGAGTAATATCTGCAGTGCCAAATCACCTATAAGTTGTAATATATCACCCATGTCTCTGGGGGATCTAACTCACTAATTACTTTTCCAGAAATACACAAAAGGTCACGTGCCTGCTACCTTTCATCATTACTTACCCACCAACAAGAGCTTTCAAATGGTTGTAAAGATAAAAGGAACAAATGACTGAGACATAAAACCCGGAAGCCAACCTCACTGGTAAGAGCCCAAATCACAATTCAGACGTATGCAATAAATGCTGCAGGAAGCAATTTGAAAAATAGGACAGTCAAAAAGAAGAGACCAATGGGTGGGGGAAGATGTTTACACCACAACTTAAAAGCATATAGATTTTAATTTATTAAAAATATGTGTATATACATGCTGAGTTTCTTTTATTTACTCAGTATATACATGCTGAGTAAACTTTTGTAAACTTTTCGGCAAACTCTTAGTTCTCTGCTGTGTTTTACAATGATTTTTTGTATACTTTAAACAAAGACCCCAAAATCCTTTCAAATATAATCTGATAAATTGTGTTTCCCTCTTTGAATTGGAATGGGGAATAAAATTGAGAATGTCTATCTTCAGTTTTCAGTACCAGATATTTCCCAGATGATGAAAACATGAAGGTTGAGCAATTCTATTGCACACTCTTGATACCACTAGGCAAAGCCCACTGCAGAGCATGGAATCGGCCCCTAACCAACTGGTTCAAATGTGACTTTTCTCTACTTTTCTGGTATGTGTGACAAAGTTAGAGGAAATGGTAATGGTATCATTGTTTTATGGAGGGGGAGATGGGAGGAATTCAGATTTATGCCATATTAAAGAATCAAAATATTGAAAATAGAGAGAGCATTTCCCTTTTCATGCTAAGAAAACTAAGAAATTAGTTTCAAACTAAGAAATTAGTTTGCTCCTGAAAAATAAAATTAGGCTATCCCTCACTTTAGATTAAAAAATCAAGGCAAGTAGATGATTATTTTTTTTAATATCAATAAGTCTAAATTCATATTAAAAAGTAAGTTCCAGGACTCAGATTTAGTTTTATAGTTATGACACTTTATTTTCCCTCTGGTTCTCACATGTGAGAATTGAAACATGTCTAGCTTGCATGTATATGTAAGCACAATTTCGTATATTTTCAAAAAGAGTAATGCTATATACAATCATTCTTTCTGAAGATGAAAGAACTAGCCAGTATCGTTTGCTACTAGTCCTGACCCTAGGATATCACCAGCCCCTTCAGGTCCTTACAGCAACTGCTTTAAGATTTTTAATATTAAATATATTGTGCATTAAACTTGGCCTCCTCTTTGGCATATTGAGTTTCCTATTATTCTCATTAATCCCATGATCACTAACATCATAGTCATTAACAAGTAAGTACCTATTAAGTGTTATAAGACATGGAAGGCCACAACCATTCAGTAGCTTAAATTATCTGAAAACAAATCTAGCTGAGAACATGGAGGCACTGGATGAATTTTCCAGTCTGATTTAATCAATTCTAGATTTAATATTAGCAGAGAATCTCCTCAATCTCAAGATACCACTAACTGGCAAATACAAGGTTATTATTCTTCAATATGTTAATTAGTTGTCTTCCAGTGGTTTAATTTTTTTTTTATTCCAAACTAACTCTCCAGTCGAGATAAACAAGATTATATATGAAAGAACAAACTACCATGAAAAGAAAAATAAGAATCCACTTTTAAAATAGCTATGAAATGGAAGGGCAAGTTCATGTAATATTGATAATTTCAAAGGTCTGGATAAAAAAATAGCAAAAATAATCTTCATTTTCCAATACTTTTTAGTTTTAGCAAAGAATTATGACATAATATGAATCCTTAGAAATAAGCAAAGTATTAGTATCTCTAATCTAGAAATGAGTTTTTTAAATAGATGTAGATAAATTGATTATATTCATATGACTAAATAATAGAACCAGGTGGTCTTAGTCAATTGCCTCTTACTTCATACAACCTAAAAATGTTTTAATTTTCCTGCCTCACATAAATTTAGATGAGAATGCTATCTGTACAAGCATAAATTCATATTTTAATGCTTTAAAACTTAAATGGTTTCAAAGGGACTTCTGTAAAAAAAAAAAGTGGTAAAAAAGAAAAAAGGAAAAAAATATGAATAATAAAATTATAATTCTCTATACAAGATTTTTATTGTCTACATCACAGCCTAACTTTGACAAGTATGTCAGTATTATCTTGCTGGGAGAGTTTGGGTGACAAAAAAACAGAACCCAAAACTTTATTTGAGAATAAGCAAACATGAACTTTTAGAAGAAAGAAATTTAATTTTCTAAGCACCAGGAGTTAAGAGTACTTTGAAAGTTTTAGGTGGTTTTCCTAAGGCAAATTTCCTGTCCTAAAACTTCCCTGCTGAAAACTAACAGAGAAGCCACAAATGGAAAGAAGGTATTCCATTAGTTCATAGTAATTTCCTTGTACAAATTAATATGAGGTGGGCACGAAAATAGCTCTCAGGTTGCCTTCCTGTGGGGGTGCCCATGTGAGTCTCTGCCGATTCCCTCCATGAGTAATTGGGTGACAAGCTTAGGGGCACTTCAGACAAAGGAATCAGTTCTGAAGAACAGACTTCTCCACCTTGATTCCCCACATAAGAAAGTTACTTTTCATGTGTGTGTTTCTCTCTGTTAGTTTTTTCCCCCCTTTTTAACAACTCAGGACCCCTGTCGAAGGGCATATATTGTAAACCATATGGATTGCTGAGCTTTCAGACCCTGGCCTCTATAGCATTCTCATCCAAGATGCTACTATTTCTATAATTCACTAACATGACAAGAACAAGAAAAACTTCTTCTAGCATCCTTCTTTTGCGGGGAGGAAAAAAAAAAAAAGGAAAATCTGAAAGCTATACTTTGTTAGTAATAATTGCCAAGAAAATCAATCCATTTAATGACCCCCACAACCTGCAAAGTTGTGCTATCATCTTGATATTAAAATGCAGTGTTTGTTTCAGAAAAGGAGTAAAAAACAAAACAGAAAAGTTTAATATCTGGGTCATCACATAATGTTCAGAGGAAGCTCACAGCTCAAGTGCTGAGATAATACTCTCATGCTACTGTTTGGAACAATAACCCACCAGGACGGGCTCATATCTCTGCCTCCATCTGCTTTCCTGTCTCTGCAAAATTAAAAAAGGAAAGGGTATCTATTTACTGATAGTTCCCTAGTAACATTCTTATAATTTCTACATCCTGCTTAATCATGCTATATCAAAGCCATTGTGTTCATTGTCTTTAAATTCTTATAAGTTATCTCTATATTTGAAGACTATCCACCCACAGAAAACAAAAATTAGATCTCTTTTTCATAAGCCAAAAATAAATAAATAAATCTCTGTGGACCTAGGATTTGTGCTGTTTCTGCCTCAAGCATCTACAAGAAAATATTGAAAATGCTTAGTAGAGGTTTTAGCTCATAGGAAGACCTGAAGCACAATTTTTATTCTGGCACAAGGGCCATGTTCTAGGGGCAGAGGAATGGAATTATGAAATAGGACTTTATTCACGAAGTCCTATTCATTGAGTAATGGGCAACCCTCATTGATCCATTATTTATGCTCCGCATAACAAATCTGCCCATGATTATTTCAGAGAAAGTAATATGTTATATTTTTAGATGCCCTCAGGTAAGAGCTTCATCGCTTTATGATGCATTTTATAGGATACTGACAATTTTAGGAATCTTGAAGGTCAATTTTCCATGCAATGCAGTAAGCCCTTACACACCATCATTGCCAAATAGTTGTCTAGTATCTACCATTTTTGTCTTAAAAACTTAATGCCCATTAAGTTAAGCAGTAAGCTAAGTACATGCAAAGATTTTTTTAAAAATGCATAAATCTTGCCCTCAAGATTCTCACAGTCTAAAAATATATATATATATAATTAATTCTAAGAACAGTGCCAAGAAAGAGGTGAAAGGTAATAATTCTGAGTGGTTGAGTGGTAGAAGGAATCAAAGAAAAGTTAATAATAGGATGAGATTTTAAGCAATGAGGAGATCGTCACCAGATGAAAAAGGGATAAAAGGACATTCTAAGTAAACAAACAAACAAAAAATTGGGAAATGTGACAATTCTGGGAGTATTAAATTCATGTAGAAACATTTATTTTTTCTATGGCTACACTGACTAATATGGTAGCCACTGTTAACATATGGTCATTAAACACTTGAAGCTAGTTCAAATTGAAATGTTTTAAGTGTAAAATATACACTCAATTTAAGAGAGAGAAAGCATTTTTTAAAAGACTATAAAATGTATTAGTAATATATTGCTACATAATAATGTATGCTAAAAATTTAGTAATTTAAAACGCTAATAATTATCTCAGTTTTCTGTGGGTCAAGAATTTGAGCATAATTCTTGCTCAGGAGCTCTCACAAGTTTGAAATAAAGATGTCAGTCAGGGTTGCAGACCTTTAAAGGCTTGAATGAGGCTGCAAAATTTGTTTTCCATTGTATCACCAACATTGCTGTTTGTAAGAGACCTCAGTTCTTTGCTGGCCTTTGGTCAGAGATCTGTTTCTTGCCACATCAACCATCATCATCAAGACTCCTCATGTTATGGTAGCTGGCTTCCCACAGAGTGAGTGACCAAAGAGAGAAAGAAAGAAGGAAACTATAATGCCTTTTATGATTTAGTCTCCATAGTCAAACAATATTATTTCTGCCTTATTCTATCCATTAGAAGCTATTCATTAAGTCCAGTTCACACTCAGGAAAGAGAAATTTCACTCCATCTCTTGAAAGGAAGCGATATGTTAAACATAGTCCACCATTTAGCTACAAATTACATATATTCTTTCTGTATGCAAAATACGTGTACCCGTTCCCAAATTCCCCCAAAATTTCATCCTATCATAGTATTGGCTTGGAGTCCAGTATCTTGTCATCTAGATCAGGGGTAGGTACAGATGGAGCAACATGGGTACAGTTCCTTAAGCACAGCTCATTAAATACAGTTCCTCTTTATCAGAAGACCTGTGAACTAGAGAGACAGGATATATGTCACACACACATATAACATAAAATGATGAGACAGACATAGATTAACCATTACAGACATTTCTGTTTCAAGAGAAAGAGACTGAATATGAAGCACAGAGAAGTTTACCAGTCAATGACGTGTCTGAAACTGAACAAACAAATGTTGGATGTCTCTTGACTCTGTCCCATTCCTTCCCAGAAATCATTGTTCATGGCTTTCAACTCCACTCTATAGGCTCTTGATTCTACCCTCTGATTCATCCTTCCTGTTCCAAGAAAGGAGCTTATGTTTGCAGCTCTTTAGTCTTCTTAGCCTCCTTCCTGACTGTTGAATTCTGGAGGTTGAAAGGTTTCTTTACATTTCGTATTCCCTTTTATCTTTCTGTCCATGCTGGCATTGTTTCAATGACTGTAATTATCTTTAAAACTCTGTGGATCTCCTGTGATTTTTATTAGGGTTCATTCCATCAGACAGAAGTCACACAATTCTCTTCAAAATGAATCCTTTTCTATCTTGAATTTCTCCTGAGATGGCTGAGGGACAAGACTCTTAAGTGTTTAGAAGCTCTACTCTTGGAGAGGTTCTGTGAGATATAATCTTAAACCTTTTAGAGGGAAATTTGTCTGACTGAACTGTACTACACTCTGAGGTAATACCTATGAGCTTTCTGAGGTCTTAAAACAAAATTTTACAGTCCAATCCACAACTTTATCTTTGAACCATATTTTCTTGACAGTAATCTGATCTTTGCTCATAAAACGTTTAATTTTTAACATTATTCTCCATCTGAATAGGCTAGGAATTTTCAAAATTATCAATTCATTGTTCTTTGCTGTTTAGCAGTCATCACTTTAGTTATTTCTCTTCTCTTTCATTTTACTGTAAGAAGCAAGAAGAATCCAGTACGCATCTTCACCACTTTGCCTGAAAATCTCCTTAGCTAGATCATCCAATTCATTGAGCATATCTTCTATTTTCGAAGTTATTATAGGCAACAGCGTTGCTAAACTTTTCAACACTACATAACAAGACTTTCCTCAAATTCCTTTAAGCCTTCATTCACAACTCCTCAAAGGGTATCATATTTCTAAAAATAGATTTTATAAAGCTCTCTAAATTTTCAGTAATATTCTTCTTAAAGATCATATAGTTCCCACCAACTGCCTTGTTCCGAAGCCCCTCCTACGTTTTGGAGTTTTGTCACAAGAGCACCAGACTGGCAAGTACCCAAATCTGTATTAGTTTAAAATTGTTGCATAAGAAATTACCTCAACATTTTCTATCTTAAAACAACAAACATTTATTATTTCACGCCTTCTCTGAGGGCTAGGGATATGAAAGTGGATTAACTGGGTTGCTCTGACACACGGTCTCTCAGGAGTGTGCAGTAAAGTTGTCATCTGAAGTTTAACTATGGCTGGACAATCTGCTCCATGGCGGGTCACTTCTGTGGTTACGTAGCCTCAGTTCCTGTCTGGCTGGTGGCCAAAAAAAAAAAAAGAAGAAGAAGAAAAAAAACTCAATTCCTCTCTACACAGACCTTGGCACAGGCCTGAGTGCCCTGGCAGTAGGCTACATAGCTCCTGGCTTCCCTCAGAATGAATAATACAAGAGAACAAGGCAAAAAGAAGAATACAAGACCTTTTATAACCTAGCATGAGAAGTGACATACCATTTGCTATGTCATATCGTTTGCATATCCTTATTGATCGCATCAACCATCCCTGATACAGTTTGGAAGATTACACAAGAGTGATCAAGAACCCTTGATCTTGGCAGAGACCAACGAAGGTCATCCTGAATGTGGTTTTCATGTAAGTATCTAATCACTAATTTTTATATTGACTACATGATTTGTGCTTTTGTATCATTTATTTAACAAGATAATTTTAAATATAAACACAAACAGATAATATGTATATAAAATTTACATATGCACACCAATATATGTAAATTATATAAATCTAATCGATCATTAAATATTTTTACCTGTTCATTTTTACTTTTATCTTAATGTGGCTATTAAATAATTCAAAGTTATATATCTGGCTCATATTATATTTCTACTAAACAGTACCATCCTACATAAAAGAGACAAAAATAAGATTGAAGGAAAAAAGAAGATAAATTGTGAAGCATCCTGAATCCCCTCTTAGAGCATTTAGATCTTCTCTACGCAATAAAGAAGCCTTGAAGACTTGAGCAGGGAAGTGACATTATCAGAGTTGTGTTTCAGGGTGATTACATCGAACAGCAGAGTGTCAGATGGATTAGCCCAGAGGAGACACTGAAGAGAGATCCAAAAGACAGTGAATTACACAAGGCTTGAGCCCAGAAGAAAAATCAGGATTGAGAGAATAAAAACTTTTGGAGTTACATGCACAGTTGAAGGCTTGGAAAGGACAAGTCCACTCAAGGGAAGAGGGGTGGTTTTTTAAAGAGAATTTTCATTTAGAAAGACTAATAGGTGAAGAGAAGGCAGAGAAAAGAGAAAGAAGAGCAGCCAAAAGAGGAGGAATGATAAAAGAGGATAGCAAAAGGACTTTTCTATCCTCTTTAGGGTTATAAATGTGGATTCTAGATTTAGTTTTCCATTCTTTCAGAGACTCTAGAAGAGCAGAGCAGCACCCCAGAGCAACTGCTACATACAGGGCTATTTTTTTGTTCCTCACCCAGTAAACAATGCTTTTAAAACAGTACTACTTTGTTATTCGCAGGTGGTTAACTCCTCCAGATCAAGCAATTGGCAGAGCTCTGATTAAGATATCTTGTCTTTATCTTTTGCCAACTCCTATCCTCTATCAGACTTCTGGGAAGGAGGCAGTTGTGGATAAGCAGTTTTGGTGTCATCCAGAGCTCTGGTCTAAATGTTTATGATGTATTGCTATAGAAGAGGAAGTGAAAAGAACAGCTGGCTTTATTCAGTTGAGATTGAAAAGGCTTTTAATGAAAAGTTTAAATTACTCTTTCAATTTTAAAAAGTGCTTTGTCAGTAGCCCTACAAATGGTGAACTCAGTAGCATTTTGGATTATGTAAAATATAATTCTTTAACTTTTAAGAAACACATTTTCAAATTACTTTTCTTCTTGTGCCAAACCTGTTTTCTAAATTTTTATACCAACTCCATGCTACACTGACTAAGCCACCATTGTCTGAAAGGGAACAAGGTTTTGTATAAAGTGATATTAACAATATTAATCACATTTATTGACAACAAAAAAAATTTAATATTGCAAGTAAAGAAACCCAAAACAGGATAAAGAGAAAGGAATCAGTAACACACATGCCATTTTCTAATTGTTTTTCCATTTGTTAGAAAGAACTAAAATTTAAAGTATTACGTGCTCTGTTTAAGACTAAGCTTGTAAACAGAACTTAGAGAAAAAAGAAAGTTTCTATTTTAATGTAGTTTCTTCCTTAGCCTTTCTGATAATTTGAAAAGTATAGTTGCCAAGACTTTTTTTATGCTCACGAGAAATTGGAATAAGATCAACAGTTCCCATAAGACCTAAACAGTCTTATTAACTGCATTGTTAAGACTTGTTTAGTCCATTGTATTTGATGATGAGTGAATATTTATTTTTCCATCAATATGAACAGTTTTTTTGATCAAGCAATTGTTCCCTAAAAATAAATAAATTACAAAAGCAGTTGTTATTACAATTCCAAGAATGATTCATTATAAAAAAAATTAATCTATTCTTTATTTTGAATATGTAGCAAAGTAACGTTCATATTTTTCGAAGACATGCCACAATGTTCCTCTTCAAACAAATAGATGTGCACATTGTATTTGATAAATAAATAAATGGAAAAGAAAAAGGTTGAGGAGTGGAAGGGAAGAAACCACCGTGCAACTAGAAATAAGCACTGAATCTTTATCTTCTTTTCTTGTTTGCTTCCTCTCATACTTACAACCAATATTTATTAAACAACTACTTTATCCCAGGCATGCTTATAGATGCTGGGAAACACAAAGCCTAATTATAAAATAATTTCCTCTTTCATTATGATTATATATCCATCAGGGAAAGCAAATATTTACACAACTAACAAAATTATTTATACAAGGTGATAAGTATTGCAATAATAACTTATATCTGTATAGCATTTGTATATACTGTGTATGCTGCAAATCATTTTCACATACATTATTTCATTTAATCCTAGTAATGAACCTATTTAGTAGATAAGTTATTATTCTTGACACCATCAGTTAATATAATAGAAAGCTGAGACATACAAATATTTAAAATTTAACATCCATAGTATAGATGTTTTAAATAAACAATTTTACCAAAATCACATTTTTTCACATTAACTATCATTATATAAATTTGTGAATCTATAAAAAAGCAAAGCAAAGTCAAATATTTTATCATCATCCATCTTGCTCTTTCTAGAATTCAGTAAATTCACTGTACTATTAGAATGATTTTAGCAGCATTTTTTCACTTATAGCAATCATATGAATTATAAAATTATAATTCCTTATCAACACTAATTGATATTCATAGGCCACACACTTGCATATTGGCTTCTATGGCACAAATGTTGCACAATTCCAATGTTTCCACATTCACATAGACACCAAAGATGTTATATTGCTTAAGAGTCATTAAGATTATAATTATTTGGCTAGTTTAGGTAGCACTTGCAATATTAGTTTTTGTTTTTTGGGGTGTTTTTAATAACAGAATTTTCAGTCTAAAATGAATGCATGTTCTAGGAACAAGCAACCTCTTAGGAAAGACCTCAGGAACAATAAACAAAATAGAATTTACTGTAAACAGCACTTCTAAAAACCAGTCTTTATATCCTCATTGCACTTCTTTTTTTTTAATATTTATTTTTCAACTAGAATTGACATTTGTTTTATTTTAAATTACACATTTTTTTATGAAAAGGGAAATTTTAAGTCTGACTATAACTCAGGAAAGTCTTGATATTGTCATCAAGAAAAATATCTACCTGAGTTCAAAGCATTAAAGAGTAACTTAAAATTTTTAATAGTTTTTCATGGAATAAAGTAAGGAACATCCATCTTAAATCCAATTACAACATTTCCTAAACATATCTCCTTGAACTTCATACCTTTTTATTTCTATATCATAATTCAAACTTTTCTGACTTGTCTCACATGAACCCTCATTCATACGCTCAACAAAACATTAAATCTTCCTTTAGATCCTATTTCCCTGAAGAATGCAAGAGAAAGAGACTAAATATTTACAATTTGATATTTTCTTTGTTACAATTTGAAAGAATAAAAGAAAAAGAATAGAGGACATGAAAAATTAATGAAAAATAGGGGTGACAAATGTTAACTCTGATACATGTAAAACTGTCAAAGGTGAAACAACTGGTAAAGGTCCATGGACAGATAAATTTAAAAAGCAGCCTTACAAGTCTGGGGATTTGCTGCTGCAAAATCAAAAAGAGAAAGGAAACCGATCAGATATCATAGCAGCCAACATGCCTCTGCCAGTAGGGCATTGCTTTCCCAGCAGGGGGTCTCTCTCCTGTATTAGCCTTTCAGAATCAGTCTTCACAATCAATCTCTATTGAGCAGGGAAAATTTCAGTCTACCGAGTGAATCTTTGAAAACCTACTAAAGAGAATCTCTAAAGAGGGACTTACTGCAGCACAGCAACCCTGACAATGGTAAAGAAAGGTCAGAGGCCTCCCGCAGGATAGTAACCCACCACCAAAGCCTTGGGGTGATTTTTTCATTTCTTCTGCTGGCCACTGAAGACATCAGATGGGTAACGCTAGTGTTAAGAATGATTTGAAAAAATAGAAAGACACTAGCAAATCAGAAGTGATAAAAAAAAGAAAGAAAGGAAACGCTACTGAGGTTTCGTGACATGTGTCTAATGCTGTGAAAGCAGCAAGATGGTACATTATTGTCTTCTGCCAGTGAGGACAGAGATAATACGGAAACTAGAGGTTGCGTTTGAGCATTGCACTTGAGCATGCTGTAAAGAAAATAAACTTAGCTGGAAAGGTCTCATCCTATACTTTTAAATATAAGAGAGAAGAGTGGGCTGACAGTTAATAATGAAGCTGGCAAGCTGAAGTTTGTCAAATATATAGTGTATCATTAGGAATCTCCAGTGGGAGGAAAAAGCCAAGACCGAACTCACCTCTGAAGATGTACAAGATATACCAATTGTTTCACTAATGAATGAAAGGAAAGGTTCAAGTGGGAAAGGGCAAATACATACATCCATCTGAAAATTATATCAGAAACATATACCAATTCCTTGAAAAAAGGAACTGTATTGAAGATGTTTCCTTGAAATTCCCAAACACTAACAAATAACTTAGACTCTAGTGGAATCTTAAATGTAAATAAAGAATATTATTAAAACTTTCAATCCACACAAAGAATATTGTAGTATGGAAGAAAGAATAAGTAAATATATGTTAAAATAGGTCTGGAGCCTCTCAAAATTTAGTGAGCATCAGAGTCGCCTGGAGAGTGGGCTTGTTAACATAGATTGCTTGGCTCCATTCCCAAGAGTGATTTCAGATTTTGCACTCCTATCACTTTCTAGGTGATGGAGGTGCTTTTGGTGTGTGGATCACATCTTGAGTAGTGCTGATCTAAAATATGTGACCATATCATGGACCTTTTGGTTTCCTGTAAAGGCAGATTTATCACAAGCAATCAGTCACCAGAGGCCTTAATTTCAGAGTGGTTTGTTGAGACATTGACATCAATCTCTTGATCTCTATGCACCTCAGTTTCCCTTTATGTGGCATTAAGATAGCTATCCTTAATTTTCTAGTGCAGTTGGATAATTAGGTGCCTTCTTAATCGTAGGCAAAGCCCCTAATTATACAATTAAGGTTTTAAAACCTTTTGAAATCCTAATGTGGAGAATGCTTTCACACAAGTGTCATTATTATTTTCAAAACCCCTGTAATATCAACCAAATCCAGCAGAAGCAATTCTGCAATCTATAGCCATTTCACTCTTGCCCCAGATAGTAATTATAGAAAACATGACTTTTCTGTTTGTAAAGGCCAAAGTTTTTGAGGAAATAAGCAGCTTCCAAGTGTTAAGCACTCAACACAGCCTGTTTCTTCCACTGAGAGCTGCTGCAGCTGCATCTAAGGGTAGGAGAGTTTCTGATATTAGAAAAGGGATTTGCTCCGACCAGGCTTGAAATGACCCATGGGGCGAAGAGTCATTTGTTCGGTTGACTCTTTCTGCAAGAAGGAGAACATTTTGACCATGTTTCTGCCATGTTTTTAATTCCGTAGTCTGACCCTGTTTCTGAACACTTAGCTATGGAAAAGCAAGTAGAAAAAGACGCTACTTATTTTTTTTTCTAATTTATTTTCTAATAAATGCAATGAAATCTCATTATTTATAGAAAATATCTTCTGTACCAAATGAATCACATAGGTTTGAAAAAGATGCTCATGCTAATATGATCATGAACATACTAAATTAACTAGCAGGATAATAAAAATACTAAATTAATTCATCTACTTCTCTCCTTCCCTCTTCACTGGACCTGTTTCTCCTTCTTTCTCAGCCTTCTTTTCCCACTTTCCTTTCCCTTCTCTTTTCTCTCGCCTTCTATCTTCCTCCTAATAAGGACATTACATGATTCAAGTTAAAACTCATCATCATCATCATAAATTGATTCAACATCATTAAGTACAATCATGTGGCATTATCATCATCATTATCTCGGGCGGCTGGAGACGCCAAAGCATGTTTCTCTTCTCCTTTTTCTTTCCCATAGCTTCCAAGATAAGAGGACCTTTATTCTCACTGTCAACCTCCCTGGTTCTAAATTCAAAGAAAAAGTTATTTTCCCTTTCCTTCTACCTTTCCCCCAGTACTATACACTGCCAATGTAATTTCTGTTGTTTCTTCTCTTTATTTGTTTTATCAGAAATTATTATAGCTTCTCAACTGAAAATAAATTGGCAAGGAAAGCTGGCATTGGACAGCATTTTAAATTTCACTCAGTGGTGTAAAGATGTGTAAATGACTTCCTGTGAAGTACCAATGGACTAGATTGTCCTATTAACTATTTAAGTGAGCATGCAAGATTATTACTTCAAAGCTTCATCTACTGCAATTATGTCTAATATGCCTTCACTGAGAAGATTCTGGGTGTGATGTCGAAGGGTGATTTTCAAGTTAAAATCATGCCTCTCTTTATATAATAAAACGAGATGTCAACATAGTCACAGCTCACTGAGAGGGCATGTGCACATAGTCATTTCAGGGTTATAGCTCCAGTCAAGAGATCTTTTCTTAGATAAATAACTTAGTGTTGCTTCAAACATTATTTTATTTCCTAATTGGTAGTGCATACTTCTTTGCTGGATAAATAGAATGGACTAGGTATGGCATCATCCTTAATTAATTGGTGTGCTCGCTGCTTAAGAGGGCACACACCACTTGTGTTATTAAACAGTGTCATGTCAGATTTAAATGGATGTCATTATGGAGGCTCCTCAGGGATCAATCCTTGGACCATTGTTATTTATGATCTTTATAAATGAGCTGACAACGCAGTGTTCTGAGTGCAGTGCGCATCTTTATGCTGATGATACAACCCTGGGTGGGAGTGCTCAGTCACTGAGTGAACTTTGAAGTGGCCCTGTTCAGGGATTCCTTAGATGGAAATTAAATTGTTTTTAACAAGGCAAAGAAATACTTGGGCATTTTGTGCAGAAATTCTCCAAAACTCTGTGCATGCTAAGATAAAAGTTAACTGCCCAGGTATTTCTGTGGTCAGAATGATTTTAGAAAAGTGCTATTACTGGTATTTATTAACACATATCTTTACATTTAAGTCATGTCAAGTAAATTGTATTCAGAGAGATAACTCAGAATATGAAAATGTAGACATTTCTGATATGGGAATAATGGGTAGTAAAGGACTTAATTGGTTTTAGTGTAGATATTCCCTCTTCCTAAGGGTGCTTCTTGACTCCCCAGTCTGCCTCGGGTTAACTTCCTATGTAGTCTTATTTGTGCCTTGAATGCACATTTTAGTCTTCTCACAGATTTTTAACTTTTTGAGAGCAGGGCCACATATTTAGCTCTGCAACCTCAGAGCCTAACCCAGAATAGGGCATGCCTTAGATATTAAGAAGATGTTTATGAAATGAGCATGTCTATCTGTGTTTCCATTAGAAAGACAGAGAGAGAGAAAGGGAGACTACAGGTCTTAAGGAGAGAAAGGAGTTTAATGTAAAAAGTGAGAATAACATAAATGTAGGACGTGAGGTTCGAGAAAGCTGTACCTGGAGGAGTGGAAAAACAGTCACTCGAGACTTTTGCCTGAAGCACTGCAGTGGGTGAAAATGTTGGAGCTCACGAAGAAGTCTGAGAAGCTGCAACAACTGTGGGACAAACAGGAACTTGTAAAGGAGTCCAAGAGGCTGCCATGTCTGACCACCTTGACCTTGAAAAGTAAATTTTTAAAATAGACTGAGAAGCCACAACATCCGATAGACACAATCTGAGAATAATGACTTCTCCTCTCTGCCTTCTCATTGTCAAACTAAACTCTGACCTTACAGGGAAGGGAATATTGGAAGTGTAAGCTGGGCTTTTCCACCGCAGTGCAGAGAAAATCTTAGGCACAGAGGAAGCAGAGAGGGAGGGGGTATGGCAAAGTTGGCAGGTAAAATCCAGTGAGATATAAAAATAAAGTGCAAACATCCCAACACAAAGTAATGCCTATTTACCAAACATTACCCCACGTAGAAGAAGACTTTGTCTCGGGACACTATTTAGATATAAGTTCAACTGCAAGAGAGAAATATCTGTAACTATTCCGTATTATCTTTAAAGTTAGTCTGTTAGATATTGGAACAAACATGGGCAAAGTAATAAAAAGAGCTATCTCTGCCAATAAATGTTTCCATTCTGATAAAATAGAAAAATCAACACAGGGAACAGAATTTAGTTATTTTAGTGAAAAAGATTGAAGACACAGGGTCAAAATGATTTATACTTTATAATTTAATAAGCTGTCTCTCTTTTGGAACAGCATAAACATTGATTTCCTTGAATCTACTGGAAATAATTTTTTCCTTTCTTGGCTTGGAAGACAGTGATTACACTGTAATAGGTTTAGGACCATTCTATGTGGACCCCCTTCCAATCACTTCATTTATATCGCACTCTATTTTCATACAACAACAAACCACAAATAATTGTATTATAAGAAAATAGTTCTTGATTGTTATAATTAGGCACAATATGAGTAAAACTATTGTCATTTTCTGTGTCAGGTAATGTACCATAATTCCTCTCTAAAGCTAAAAAAGCTAAGAATAGACTTGGTGTTATGACTTCAGTAAGACAAAATCCAACAGATACAATGCAAGTGAAGGATCTCTTCTCTTTATTCTTCATGTTTTAACATCTTTTAAATTTTTTTTCCCAAAGATTTGTGTTGAGTATACTGTTGTAGCAGAGTTCTCAACAAAGAGAAAAATTAGAAAATAAAGAAGAGTTTGCTTTAGTTTGACAATGATTTGTACATAAAGAAGATAGAATTTTTTTTCAGGTAGAAATTCTGATAATATGACCAGAAGTTAGAGTTCATTCATTTGCTCAGTGAATATTTACCAAGAAGCACTTAGTATATACATGGTCCTACATTAAGTCCTATGGTGGATAAAAGATGAATCTTCAATAAGCTCTATACATCGTAAGTTTAAAATTTGGTAAAGGAAATAAGTTCACAAGTAACTCCAAAACAAATGTGAAAGATAAGTATTAAAATATTTAAGTTTACTACTGTGTAAGTAGTAAGATCAGAGAAGTTCTCATAAATGTGTTATTGAGTTTTGCCTTGTAGAATGGGTGTGATTTGAATTCTTCCTCCATCAAACTGATTGTTTAATCACTGGTGACCTTCAAGTTGATCAGACTTTATCTTACTTGCCATATCAGTACTTGTAAACACTGTTGAATATTCTTTCTGACATTTTCTTCACTTGATTTCCAGAACAGTGAAGCCTTTGTTTTCTCCTATATCCCTGGCTGCTTCATCTTAGTCACCTAGTCTGGTTCTTACTGTACTCCAGTCATACTGGTCCCTTTGTTCTTTGGATTTGCCAGACACATTCCCATCTTAAAGACTTTACTCTGGCTGTCCCTCTGCCTAGATCATTCCTCATTCAGATAATCATATGGCTAACTCTATAGCTTTCTCTAAATCTTTCCTCAGATGTTGTAGTAGTGGTTTGGTTGGTAACTCCCCAAAAGATGTGTCAACGTCCTAACCCCCAGAACCTATGAATGCTACTTAATGGGGGCAGGAGGGGAGGGATTGTAATTAAGTTAAAGTACTTGAGATAAGAACATCCTAGATAATCTGGTTGTTCCTTAAATCCAGTAATAAGTGTCCTTATAAGATACACACAGAGGAGAGAAACAGAGAGAGAAGGAAAATACACAAAGGAGAAGGCCCTATTAAGATGGAGAGAGAGATTGGAGTTATGTACTCACAAGCCCAAGAATTTCTGGAGTCACTTGAAGCTAAAAGAGGTAAGGCAGGATTTTCTGCTAGATGCTGCAAAGGGAGTACAGTCCTGCTACCACCTTGATTTTGGACTTCTAGCCTCCAGAACAATAAAAGAATAAATTTCTGTTGTATGCCACCTGGTTTGTGGTGGTTTGTGATAGAAGCCTTAGGAAACTAATAATGGATGTCAAGTTTTCAACAAACCTTGCCTTGACCACCCTTTAAAAAATGTCCTCATCTCCACAATGCCCCTGGTACTTCTGGTTTGTTATCTTGCTCTATTTTTATAGCACGTATCACTTTCTAAAATACTATAAGTTTACTTTTTTTCAACATATATTATATATTATCTATCACCCACTAGAAAATAAAATGCACGATGACAAGGATTTTTGTTTATTCTGTTCATTTATGTGTTCCAACTGCCTAAAATAGTGCTTGGCACATGTTAGGTACACAATAAATATTTGTTAAAGAGTACAGTCACAAACATGGGAAAGTACAGGGAATGTTTAATGAACAATGAGATCCACAGTCTTGGATCTTATAATATAATATAAACCTGGAAAGTTAGAGTAGGAGAAATTTGGATTACAGAAGACGATGAATTCAAACTTAACTTGTGAACCTACAGAGCTTTATTTTATGTAGGGACATTGAGAGATCAGAGAGCTATGCTTTGTTACACATACTTGATGATTCCTTTTTTGCTGAGAAAGACACCTAATGTAAATTTCCTGGCCTTTAATGGCTTCTTCACTCATTTTTTCCAAAGGAAGAGTTGGAACTTTCTTCATGATGAGGTTGATAAGAGAATAAACTAGACTAGTTCAGTCTAAACTCTCTCTTTCCTTTTTCTTGTGAGACTGCTCACAGGATGTCATCTGCTTTGCTCTCTCATACCATTAATTTTAAGAGGGCCAGGTCCCTGCATGGAGAGGCCTGCAGCGTTTGGTGCTGCTTGTGACAGTGTAGCTGATCTAAAAGTCATAAGAAACTAAAAAGAAGTCATAGAAACTATGGAAAATAAAAAGAGGTCATGTCTTCTGCTCTGTTATACCATGACCTTACCAGAAAAAGCTATCAAAATGGACAAAGATCACTTGTTCATTGACATAAGATAATATAAGGTAAATTTCTCCCAGTCTGTGATTTTCATATTACATCTCAATTTGATATAGGGTATAAAATCAAAAGTCATCCCTAAAGACAAAAAGATGTGTGCTGAAGGTAGAAATGAAGTGTCACTTTTAAAATTGAGAATTAAAAATATATTAGAAACCATGGTTAGGGCCACTAAGACATGCTGGTTTCTCTGTAGACAAGTCAAAAACTACTGTTTTTTGAGAGAACAGAAGACTACCTCAGCCCACATTTAAGTTATATAGCTTATTAGCTCTTTTAATCGAGCCAATTATTTTTTTCTCTCAGTCTCAGTTTCTTCATGTATGATTTAGAAGCAATTTTTTTCTTTATATAAAGTTCTTATGAGTATTCAATGACTTGTGCTCTTGGAAACCTCTATAATTCCATGAGAAGGGACTTCTTATAGAATAACACTCTTGGTTTCTTTTCTCCTCTCTCATCCACAAGAGGAATGACTTCCCTTAATAAGGTGTTTGAGAGAGAGAAATGACCATGTTCTGCTCAGTCCCTTGTTGTTTCTCTCTTCAAAGAAAGAAACTTAAGGAGTGCATATATTTTCAGCTGCCCTAAGCTGTAAGCTTAAGGAGTAGGCCTCAGTGGGCAAAGGCCTGCAGTCATCCAACCACATCATGACTGGGAAATAAGTTTGTCTAATTAGAAGGTAAAGTAATATCAGGCCTATTGTTTATATATTATGTATTGAATATATATTATGTATATATTCCATGTCCTCAATTCAGCTTTCATCAACAACAAAACTCTTAATTTTTCTTCCATCTCACTGATTTTTATATTTATTTCTCATATGGTTCCAAACTTGAGTAGGGAAGAAGTACATTATTAATGGCTTCTCTCAAAACTCCAACATCCTCTACAAATGCAAATTAATGCAATTATGCACTATCTTTGAGCTGTGCTTGCAAATGACTATCATATGAATTTATTTTTACTTACTTTCTCTGCCAGAAGCACAGAAATGTCTTTATCTTAGAGATCAAATTTTCTATACCAATAGCAATCTGAAAAAGGCAGAGAAAGAAAATGAGACTAAATACTAAGTAAATGATATAGATTTGTTGTGCTTTGTAATTATGCAGTTCTTCACCGTATGCTTCCTTAAAAATAAAAGTCTTCCTGCTCATCCATTTAATTGGCTCTACTGGTTTAGGTTTGTTTGTGTATGTGTTTGTGCATGTGTGTGCTTATGGTTTTCATCAAAGGAATTGCTCTTTCTTATCTTTAGAAAAAAATACCAAAGAAAAGTTTGTTCTTCCATCTTGCCTCTGCACCCCTTGGCTGCTTTCACTGTACAGTTGAGGTCATTAGTACCCAGTACCCAGGGAAAAGGAAGAAATTGGCCTGTTTTCTTCTTCAGTCTCAAATGGCTAGAAGACATTTCTTCTTGAGCTTAATCACTAAATAGCATAATATCTTCCAAGCATGGGTTATATGGTTATTTAAAAGAAAACTGTAGTTGTTTTAATATGGTTATTGTAGCCATGCATTTCTTTTTTATGAGTTTTTATATAGCACTATTACTTGTGTGGTAATCTTAAGGATATTGTTATAATTTGTTTTATGTGTTATTAGAGAGGCCTTGCTAGCACTGCTATAGTTAGAAATCTACAAGCATCTCATTTGATTCAAGCATATTCTCTGACTTAAACCATTTCTTGTTACCATGGGCTTCATACACAGCTTTTTCTTACTGATTTAAACCATTCACTATTGGAAATTTTAGCCCTTTTTCTTCAAAAGTAAATCCTCTCCAATCTCCTGGAAACCATGTCTATGGGAAATCGCCCATGTCCTACACACTCTTTTACATTTGCAAAGCTCTGCAGCTTTCAATTTAGCCTAATTAATATCGCCTTTTTTCTTGACTCCTGTGTGCCAGCACAGTGCTTGTTTGCAACCCATCCCTTCTTTTTGTTTCTCTAACTTTTCAAGCTGTAACAGGAGTGTTTGGTTGTCTTTTTCATTTATATATATAAAAAAAGAAATTACAGATTTTAGTGCGCTTTTTACTCTACCTTTAACTTATGTTCTCTGTTTTTGTTAACTCACATAAAGAGAAGCTGTTTCTCTGAGAGGGCCATTCTGGAGTTGTCTTGACATCTTATTTTACTGTTTCTAGGAAAGCAGTTGCTATTATTCAAGAAAGAAGAATTTATTTCTTATGCTGTAGAATAGAGCACAGGTGACATCTGAAAATGTATATCATTGGAGACAAGGACTCCATGCTTACAACTTATTTTCTTTTCTTAGGAATTACCCCATGCTCATTAGGAGTATGTGTTATATTTTGAAAGATTTTTTTTTGGTTTGGGCTACCATATAGAAACACACTCTTATATGCTGAACATTCACCAATAGATGTACACAAATCATAGATGGCATCTAATCAGCTGATTGTATGTTATTTGAGCTTTAAAACTCTTAATATCTATTGCTAGGGAATGAAGAGAAGAAATAAAATTATACTCTAAGTGTCATGGTCACTTGCAACCACAAATAACGACTCTGTTTTTTGGTTTTTTTTTTTTTTTTTTTTAAATAATATTAAAAAGGGACCAAGAGAGAATTTCCAAAGTGGCTTAGGATATAGAAAGTTGCAGGATACAATCTTTCCCACCCTAACAATGAGCTAGTTAAACCACAAAATCAGAGATTTTAGACCAATGTGAAAGCTGAGGAAACAAAAATAAACTAAATTCCAAAGAGTGAAGAATTTTCTAAAGAGAACCACAGCTGCTTTCAATGTTGTTAGAGTGGCAGAGGAGTTGGGAAAGATAAACCAGCCAAATTTTGAACAAATGTATAGTGACCACCTATGGGTTGGTGTGATGGATTAAAATCACTAAAAGTCATAGAGTGAGTCTGACTCTGCTTGCCAATGCTTTCCCATGATGTTTCACCAAATACACACAGATGTAATATGGCAAATTACATCTGGGCAGGGCAGGAATTCTGAGAATGACTTCCCCCTGTGGTTTTTAGGACCTAGTGTAAGTCAATGGCAAGGCTGTGTAGGAGAGCAGAGGGAAATTTTTCTGGGGCACACTCAGAGCTTTCATCTAGTGATGTCCCTGGCTGCAAACAATTTAAGAAAGGGCTGGAAAAATGGAAAAAAAAAATTTCTCCAAGACACACTGAGCTTTGACGCAGTGCAAGACAGAGGTCTTCCAAAGATTAGTGCAGTAAAGCAGAGTGGAGAGAGCCTTCCTGATGTACAGAAAGTCAAGGGTGGAACTGTAATGAAAAGATAACTCACCATTGACTAACAAAACAAGCAGCTGGATATAAAGAAGAGAGAAATCACCCACAATTTGGAAAGCTAGCAGAAAGACTCTAAAGCATTAAGAAATTTCTCTGGAGTCCTTCAAACATTTGAAGCCAGTGATGATTTGCAACTAATTAAATCTGTAACAAAGCCCAAACCTAGCTCAATTGCCTGAGTAGATTGACACCACTGGACAATCCGGCAGCCTGATAGAAGAAAACATGCCTTTTCCTCGTAAATAGATATTATTTACTTCAGTCTCTTGTGTTCTTGTACACACAATGTGTGGCATATAATTAAAAATTATGAGACATGAAGAATTAAGAAAATGTCACTTGCAATTAAGAGATACAATAGAAATGGACCCAGAAATGGCACAGATGTTGGAATTATGAGACCATTATTTTAAATCCCTTGTTCTTATATTTAAATATGTCAAAGTACCTTGGGGAAAGGTAGAATACATGCACAAACAATTGGGGAATTTAAGCAGAGAGAAGGAAAGAAAAAAACAGAATGAAATAAAAATACAAAAGACATTATCAAAAATGAATAATATATTCAGCGGGCTTAACATAAGAATGGAAACTTCAGTGTAAATAATCAATGAACTTAAATACAGGTCATAAAAAATTATTTAAACCAGAATACAAAGGAACAACATAAATGTAAAACCAATACTATGAGACAATAGTAAGATATTAAATAGTCTAGTATGTGCATATTTGGAATCTAAGAGAGAGGAAATGAAACAGAATACTTGACGGAGAAAGAAATAACTGAGAATTTTCCAAAATTGATTAAAGACATAAATCCTAGGAAACAAAAAGCAAAGAGAAAATCAAGCAGGATAAATTTAAATAAAAACCACACTTAGGCACTTTATTATTAAAATTTTGAAAATCAAAGAAAACAAAATCTGACCAAAGAAGAAAGATAGATACATTATTTACCAAGAGACAAAAAGAAAAGTTATGGCTAACTTATCATCAAAAACAATAAGGCTAGAAAGAAGTTAAGCAACATAATAAAAGAGCAGAAAGAAAAAAAAAATCATCCTAAAATTATATACCCAGCAAAATACATATATATGTATATATATATGAAATGGAGGTCTTTTAAAATATTTAGAAAGAAGCTGAGAGACAATTCCCAGCAGAACTGCCCTACAGGGACATTAAAGAAGTTTTTCAGGCTGAAGGAAATTAATACCAGAGGAAAGGCGAGATAAATAAGAAAAACTAAAAGCAGTAAAAAGAGTGAATATATGGGCAAATTTAAGACCTTTATTTAAAAGACTATTGACCAATTCAAGTAAAAACATTAATAATGTGCACATAAGTGAAATATATGACAATAGAGAGAAAATGGTGCAGGGGGGAGGGAAGGGGAAAAAGAAAGGATATAAAGTTTTTTGTTTTGCTTTGATTTGTTTTTTAAGATTCATTTTCTTTTACAGATATTAAGTTCTTACCTTGTTTGTGAAATAATAAAATATTTTTATGAAGGTACTCTGTCATAAGGTAAAGTGTATATTCAGATCTCTGGAGAAATACTAAAAATTAACAGACAGGTATAGTAAAAAATCAATATAAAAGAAAAATAGAATACTAAAAAAATACTTGATTTGCTAAAATAAAGGCAGAAAGTAAATAATAAGAAAAAAGAACAGATGAGACAAATAGAAAATAAATGTTGATAGTTTTGACTTACATTCAACTATGTCAATCATGATAAATGTAAATGAAATGGACTCTTTCATTAAATGGCAGAGATCTTTAGATCGGATTTTCAAAAAAGTGAAACCAATCTATATGCTGTTTGCAAGAAATACATTTTAAATAGAAAGACAAAAATAGGCTAAAAATACAAAGTGTGAGGAAAGATACACTATGCATGCACTAAGGATAGGAAAGCTGGTGTGGCTATATTAATATCAAAATAAAACTTAACTAGAATTAACCAACTGTTGTAGATAGAATAATTACCACACACACATACACACACAAACACACACACATACACACACACACACACACACACACACGAGGTCCTAGTCCTTGGAACCTATGAATATGTTATGTGGCAAAAGGGATTTGCAGATGTGATTAAGTAAGAATCTTCAGATGGGAAAAATTTCCTGAATTATCTAGGTAGTCTCAGTATAATCACAAGGGATTATAAGTGAAGGAAGAGGGTCAAAGTCACAAAGAAATTGCTATGACAAAGAAAGCAGAGGGACAAAGTAAGATTGAAAGATTCTATGCTGCTGAATTTAAAACGGGATATACGGCTTCAGAAGAATGCAACTCAAAGAAAGAGGGTAGCTTCTAGAAATAGAAAAGGCAAGAAAAGAGATTGTTCCCTAGAGCTTCCAGAAAAATGCATCCTGACAACTCATTTAAAGACCTCTGACCTCAGAACTGAAAGAGAATAAAGTTATGTTGTTTTAAGTCATGATACCCATAGTAATTTGTTATAGCAAAAAGAGAAACCAATATAAAATTTAGCAAAGTTCCATAATACACAAACAATACACAATAAATGAATTCTATTTCCATATACTAGCAATGGACAATTAGGAAATATTTTTTAAGAAAACTATTAAAAATAACATATAAAACACCAAATACTTAGTAATAAATCTAATAAAATATGTACATAAGTAAACGCTACAAAACATCACTAATTTAGAACCATAAGCTTTTAGAAGAAAATAGAATAACTGTGCAATCATGGGTTAGGCAAAAATTCATTAGAGAAGCCACAAAATTACTAACCATAAAAATTTTTAAATTTCAAAAATGTTAGGACAGCTGGAAACTCAAGCAGGGTTTCTATGATGCAGTCTTGAGGCAGAATTTCTTCTCTGGTAAACCTCAGTTTGGGCTCTTAAAGCTTTCAACTGACTGGAGGCCACATTTTCAAGAGTAATCTCCTTTATTTAAAGTCAACTGACTATAGATGTGCACCATATCTATAAAATTCCACATAGGTATACACAGGTATGTATTTGTATTCACAAACACAAACACTAGATTTGATTAAATACCTGGGTACTATAGTTTAGTCGAGTTGACACATGAAATTAACTACCACAGACACAAATAAGAAAATTCATATAACATTTTTCTGAGAAAGAACTCATATCAAGAATATTTAAAGAATGTTTAAATCAACAAAAAAGAAAGAAAGAAAGAAGCAACACAATAAATAGGCTAAAAACTTGTATGGGACTTCAAAAAAAGAAGCTATATGAATAACCAATAAGCAAATAAAATGCTGCTCAACACGATTCATTATAAGAGAAATACACATTAAAATTGTAATGAGAAACCATTGAGTACCCATGAGAAAAATCAAAGATTCAAAAGGCTGACAATACCAAAAGCTGGTGAGACTGTGCAGCAACTGAAACTCTCCTACATTGCTGTTGGGAGTGAAGAATTATAAAAACACTTTAAAGAATTTTTTCTTATAAAATTACGTATATAACAAATCTATAAACAAGCAATACTACATCTAGGTTTATGCCCAAAAGAAATATAACAAAAAGTTCAAAATACTGGACAAGAATGTTCATGACAGCCTTACTCAGAGTAGCCATTAGCTAAAAGATCCAAGGGACCAACTACAGGAGAATAGACATAAATTTGGATAATAATTTGTATAGTATTCTGTAATGTGAAATATTACTAAACAATATAAAACATAGTACTATTGATACATGCAACAACAAAGATGATTCTCAAAAACAGGCTGAGTGAAATAAACCAGACACAAAAGAACACATACAAAATGATTAAAATGTATATGAAGTCCAGGAACAGGCAAAACTAACAGTAATATGAACCAAAAAGTGATTGACTTGGAGGAGTAACAGGAATGAACTATCTAGAAGAGGCATGAGGGAACTTTCTAGGGTAAAGAAAATATTCTACATCTTGTTTGAGCGCCAGTTACAATTATCATATACAATTGTCAAAGTGCATCAAACTTAACCATTAAGATCTCTATACTTTATTGTTTGTGAATTAGCCCTCAATGAAAAAAAAAAAAAAGAGACAACACCTTCTTGAAGAAATATTTATTCTGCTTTATATAGGCAATTTCCAAAGTCTTAAATTAGAAAGAACAGAAGACTTTGAAGAGAGTGCTGGATTATTCCTCAGAGCAAACATGCTGCTTGACAACATTCTTCTACCTCTAGAGACAGAGAGCAGAATAAAAAATAGTAGAACTGCTTTTCACTGAGACAAAGCAGATCAAGTCTAATCAATTTGTGCTGATTATAGGTGAAGGAACAGAAGCTTGACACACAGAAGCAGTCTTATTAAATTAAATTTTTGTTTAAACTTTTATACTGATCTACATTTTAAAAAGGAGTTAATTGAAAATAAAGGTATTTGGGGTTGAAAATAAATGTATATTTATACATATATTTAATATTTATACATATTTATAGCTAATCCTATCTTAAATACATAGTATCTTTAAGTCAGACAGAAAAGCAAGACAAAGCATGCTAACGCCCCTGCATAACAAGGAAATGGTCTCCTTAGCAATGCTACCCATATGTATTAAGCACTCAGCTCGAAGTTATGAGGGTAGCCACACAAAGATTGAGTGTTAAATTGCCTAAATTATTAGTTGTAGACTACATGTAAAATTTTACTAATTTATAATGGAAATGTTTCATGCTAAAAAGTTTTTTCTTTGAAGGAACTTACATAGTACCATAGAGCATGCACGTCTCATACTACACATGTGTAATTACATATATTTATGCATATATATTTATGTATATGTGTATATGTACATATGATTAATAATAGAACATCTGGCATTTTGAGGAATTGAAATTGCTGGAATGTTTTACATCATTTTTCAATGATGACAGTTGCAAATTTTCTGACAGAGATTGAAGAAAGAGTAATGATGTAGATGTTTATTTTGGAAAATATTTTCTAGGGAGAGAGTTTTAAGCAAAGAAATATTACTTGAATCCTAGAACTGAAAGGAATTAGGGGTCATCTGGTTCATCTTCCATGCCCAGACTAGAACTCTCTGCTGCACTGACTGATGACCAACCTGTCTCTGCTTGAATTCTTTCAGCGACAGGGAAGTTTCTACTTTGGAAGTCAGCCCAATCGGCTTCGTCTCTTGAGAAAAATGAATGTAGAATTGCAAATACTGACTGTATTCTTTCTGTTCTTATGAGCTCCGGAGCTAAAAGATCACATAGGATCAAAACTGGAATTGCAAATAAAGTTGTGGGGAAGGAGAACTAAGACCAGGAAAAAGGAGAGGAAACCAAGTTACCAAAAAAGATAATGACAAAGAGAAATAGAGAGAAGCCGTGCAATCCTTGCCAGAGTTGTCTCGCTTTCTGACTTTCTGCTTCTTCATCCAAACACTTCCTAATTTTCTATGCTTGGTTTAAGTATTTCAAAATATGTGCCACTTGGAATGACAGCCATCTAGGAACTACAAACAGATCTAAACAAATAAGCAACATTATTCGAGATAGTGATGATAGAGGTACATATTATTTCACCACCCGAGCACCAGAACTCAAGAGATATTTGAGTTTTGAGACGATAGAGCCTCTGCAAGAGGCTGGGCTTCAACAGTCTGCCAAGACCCCTGCAAGATGGGATTCATTTTTGACAATATAAAATATTCTTGTTAAAACAAAGATCTTTTAAGCTAAAAGTAACAAATATTCTCATTTAAATTACCAGTGGTTTGAGAATATTATCTTGTTTCTACAAAATCATAAGAGGAAAAAACAACGGAGATTATAACAATAGAAGTTGGTCAAATATCTTTAACAGATTGGTCATAAATGAGTAAGATGATCACAAATTTGAGAAACATGAAATCTTTACCTTTGTCAAAGAAAATATATTCACTTTATTACAACTTCAGGTAAATTCACTGTTTTATTATGCAAACATTGTACATTAGTTTGAAAGATGACTTTTTCCTTAATCTTCTTCTTTGTTACTTATTCTTGACAGTTTTAGAGTATTTCCTCCTTATGCTTCTAGTCTGTTTATATATTAATTTCCCTCCATACTATGTATACATCTTTGCAATTGTAGGCATTTTTTCATGTTTTATTTCTAGGATAATAAGTTTATCTGAAAAGTTGTCTATGGCTGACTTAGAAATTCAATTCCATCATATCTATGAGTAAGAGTTCCTCTGACTACTACTGAATGATGTGGAATAGATGGCTAAGCTTCAAATTTAATAGCAAATAGAAATATAATTATTTTTTCAAGAAAATAAAAAAATATATTTTTAAAAGTTTGTTAATACCTATAAAATGCCAAAAACTAGAAAAATATATAAGTAAAATGTCTGAATCATGTTGACTCTACCCCAGTTATAGCCACATAGCAAAGTCGTTTAGGGAATGTGATTACTTATTGTCTTTCCACATTTAAAAGAAACTCTTAAAAGAAAGAAAGAAGGTAGCTGAGCAAACAATTCAGTTCTTAAAAGGTTTAAAATGCCTTCCATTTTAAAATCTTTTTTTAAATTCAAATAAATGTCCTTCTCTAAAAAGAATACCATTCTCATGAAATTTCCATGGGACACAAATTGGCACAAGCTTTGATAAGAAATTTGGAAATACATACCAATGTTTAAATATACAACCCCCAATATTGTTTCTTAAAATATATCCTGAGATGATAATCGGATAAATGCATACATATACGTATATACTTATTCATGTGTGTATGTTTGTATAATGCTCACTGAAATAAATTTTACAATAGAAAAATTTCAAAATATCCTAAATATTACTAATAAGGAATCAATTAATAAAATATAGTATCATCTAATCAACAGAATATAGTATTATCTAATATAGTATTATCTAATCAATGGTTCAGCAATTAAAATGAAAAAGTATATTTTTAATCAATGACACAAAAACAAGTTCTTAATAATTTCTACATGAGAATAGCAGTTATAGAATAGCATATATAGGGTATAAATTTGTGTGTGGGGGGGTGCACACATGCATTTTGTGTGCACAAAGATAAATAGAAAAAAAGAGATTTAAAGAGATATTACAACAGTAGTTTCCTCTCCCTGGAGAGAATGTAGGTAATTTGTAGTTCCTTTTAAAATTTTTATTTATTAATTATCATAAGCCTGTATAATTTTACAGTAGAAAAACATTATAACATTCTTATTTTTAAATAAAAAAATACTGTACTAGATGCAGCACAGCAAAATAATTGGAGGCTATGTGCCTATGAATATAAAGAAATTCTATATAAGTTAATTTTTATGTGAACAAGCCATGTTCTCATAATAATGCTTCTGATGAGTTAATTTTACAGGGTGTGCATCTCTGCTTCCCTGAAGTATCTTTTAGCCACTTTCATGCAAACGAGTAACATACACTTATTACACCTGATTGGGTAGAGAACAGTCTATACCTGGGTAAGGATGAAGAAACAAAGATTTTTTTTTTTTTAACTTTCTGCTGAAAACATGTATTAAAGTAAAAGAAATTGTAGCGATTTTTTCCTATGTACTTAAGAAGTTATCATGAATTGAGTTTTGAATCATCATGTTACTATATTTGCTTGATTAAAACAAATTAGAATATAATGTTTTGGGCAATTTTTAACTATCAATTGCATTTTAAAGTGATTAGCTAATAAATTAACTATATTTTTATGTCTTGATAAGTTATTCAAAACTAGATTCTAGGGGGAGTATGTATTCTGAAAGAAATATTAAGACAGGCTGTCAGTCTGACATATTGCACAATGAGTGAGACTATTTAAAAGAAGGACTAAATAGAAAAAGCCAGGATTTAGTTGACACTATATGAGTAAAGAATTTTATGAGGGGTTTTTATATGGATATGGGATCCATCAACATGCCAAAAAGAAATTTAACTGAAGGCCTTTATTTTTGCCCTACCACTTAGTAGCTTAAAACAACAACCCTTATTTTCTCACAATTCTGTAGGTCAGGAATTCAGGCAGGGCTCCTCTGGGTTTTTCCACATGATATTAGCTGGGGTCCGTCATGAAGCTACAGTTAGTTGGCAGTTGGGGATAAAACATCATAGATGGTTTACTATGATCTGGTGCCTTTGACTGGGTAGAAAACAGATAGATTCTCTCTCTGTCTCTGTCTCTGTCTTTGTTTCTGTCTGTCTCTGTCTCTGTCTCTGTCTCTCTGTCTCTCTCTCTGTCTCCCTCTCTGTCTGTCTGTCTCTCTCTCGTGTGCACGTACAAGTGTGTGTCTTTCTGTCTCTTTTTCTTTCTCCATATGATTCTTTCTATGTGGCTAGCCCAGGCTTTTTTAGTTGTCTCCAAATCCCAGCAGATACAATGTGTATAAAGTATCTGCAGCAAATAGGAATATAGTATTGAGCCTTTGGCATGCCTCTAAATAGATCACAGCTCAAAAATTTAGGATTTTAGAGAAAAGTTATGCTCTGCACACATTATTCTCCTTTGAGAAATAACTTCTGATTTCTTACTGAGACCTAGTAGAAACTCAACACATGGCCATGGTACAACGAGGTACAGTGCAATTTGAATTTTCCATGACAAATTCAGTGTCGTCTCACCCAATCAGCTATTTGGGCAAGTACCCCATCATCGAGTGAAATGTCATATATGAGACTAAACTTGAGCAAATCCAAAAAAGCAAAATAAAATTACAAGAGCGAGTGGCTCACATTTCCACAGCCCCTACCTTTTACATTGCTTCTTCTCTTTCAGTTCATACCTATAACTTCATAAAGAATTTCCTATAACTACTATTAAAAGAAGAAAAAATTTGGCCTGGTTACAGATGGTTCTGAATTACATGTTGGCACTACCTTAAGGTGGATGACTACAGTATTGTAGTCCCACTCAAGGGTAACTTTGAAAAAGAGTGATGAAAGTAAGTTTACCAGTCAGCAGAACTTCAAGTAGTGTACCTGCTTGGTAATTTTGCTTGAAATGAGACATGGTAAAAAATATGAATCCACACTGTTTTATAAGTAATGGCTGAGTGGTCAGAAACTTAGAGGAAACACAACTGGAAAATTAGTGGCAAGGAAGTCTGAAGGATATTTATGAGCATACATTTCTCTGATTGGTCACAGAGAATGAAGATATTTATGACTTGTGTGCAGGCTTACCAATAAGCAACTTTAGGAAAGGAAGATAGTAATACTCAGGTAAACAAAACTACCTGCGTATCAATCATATATCTTCCCCATCCATCCTTGTTCTTGCCCAATAGAATTATGGACAGAGTGCCATGGTGTCAAGGATTGAGGTTATACATAGGCTTAGAAACATGAACCTCCACTTTTCAAGGCCAAATATTTACCTGATGAACAACAGAGACCATCACTAAGATCCCAAATGGCAGCAGTCACTGCATGGTAGAGACCACCAAAACTATTTACCTAGTGTCAAGCTGATTACATTGGACCATTCCAATTATAGGAGGGGCAGAATTTTGTTGTCACTGGAATAGATATTTGCTCTGGATATAAATTTACCTTCCCTGACTGCAATGTTTTTTTTTGTCAGAATCACCACTGTGGACTTACTGAATGCTTCACTCACCAGCTGGGCATTCCATCCAGCATTGCTTCTCAACAGGGAACTCATTTATAGCAAATAAAATATGGCAGGCAATCAGCTCATTTTCATGAACTTCACTAGTCTTGCCATGTTTCCCATCACACTGAAGCAGCTTACCTGACACAGTGGTGAAATGGCCACTTGAATACTTATTTATAGCACCAAATGGATGACAACACCTTATAGAGCTAGGGTAATATTCTGCAGGAAGTGGTCTATACTCCCAATCAATAACCTAAGTATTAGTTTTTCTCATACCTAAGATCCACAGTTCTGGGAATCAAAGAATAGAAATGGGAGTAACTCTTTCTACTATTAGTCTTAATTATCCATTAATGAAATCGATACTTCTCAATTTTGCAACTTTCAGCTTTGTTAGGTTTAGAAGTCTCAGTTCGCAAGAGTGATATGCTTCCACCAGAGGACGCAACAATGGTTCTGCTAAACTGGCAATTTTAGGCTTCTCATGTTAGCGAACCAAGGGCAAAAGGGTGTTAGTATATTGACTCTGATGATTGGTTCTGTCTGGTAAAATGAAATTGTGTTGCTTCCACATGATGAAGACAGGGAGGAATCCATCTGAACACAGATTATCTTGGGCAACTCTAAGCATTTCACTGTCTTATGATAAAAGTTAATGTAAAACTTCAACAACAGGTAGGCTACAGGTAGTAATACTAATATCACAGATTCTTCAAGATTTAAGTTTTGAGTCACTCAATAGGCAAAGAACCATGACCAACTGAGATGTTTGCTAAGGTTAAAAGAAATATGGCATTAAAGAAGAAAGGTTATAAATGCAATAAATGAGGACTGTGATAGTTATGATTATTTCCTCTTTGATATGAATATTTTTGAAAATATAGCAACTTTTATGCATTGTTTCTTCCCTGTTCATTCTGCTTTAATCCATATCTTGCAGCTATACATTTTTAATGTAAAATAAATTCTTTAGTCTAAAGTAATGTTGAATGAGATACCATGATGGTGAATAAGACATTCCAACAATCAATAAATAGTGTAATGACAACAGGACTATAGGCAGCAAAAACAAATCCATATCCACAATAAGTTTTTATTCATGTCACATCAAAGTGCTACCTTGTTTATGATGAAAAAGAACTAATTCAACAACTTCCAGCAGGCAAAATGATTCACCTGGGATTGGAGCTATTTAGAGGGTTCAGTGTTTGTCTTTGACATTGGACAAGTTAGCCTCAAACAGGGACAGTAACAACATCAGCAGTAATGAGAGAAATTCTATGATTTGACCCTACATAATTTGAATTCCTGCCACTATGTCACTTTGTACAAGAGCCTTTTGGGCAAGGGTCTGGGGAGGTGGAGCCCCTGCCTCAAAAATTAGGATTATGGAAATAATTTAGCTACTACTAGAAACACTGCCAGTATTAAGAGGAGAGAGGGGAGACAGAGGCAAAAAAAAAAAGAAAGAGAGAAACAGAAAGAGGAAAAATAATGGCTTTTCCATTCTTTCTGCATTCTGATCTCCATTTCTATGTCTTGATAATAGAAACAAAGAATCCTGGGAAATATAATTAGCAAACTCTCAACCCCAGCATCACACAGCAGTACTGAAGAATGGGTAAAAAGTGGAAAGATAAGAAAATAATTGGGACACTAACCATTACATACAGCTGTGAACCCCCACAGAAATGCAGAAATACAAAGAAACTGAGATGTGATAGGAGTCAAGAGACATTATCACTGCAATTGGAAATCTTTTAATATTTTATAATTATTTCACTGAAAATTACCAGGTCTTTATACTTGGCCTTTATTTTCATCACCACTATTTTTTATCCACTCATTCATGTCACCCTTTGTCCTTTAAAATTAATATTCAAAGATTTAATAATAAATTTGAAAATGAATTTTGTCTTCTCCTCAAAATATCACCTTAAAGACTAGGATAAATTGCCATCAAAGGGCAATAGGTCTGAGATAATATGAGCACATAAAGAATTCTTCTAAGGAAAGAAAGGAAAATGCAGTTGCCAAATAGATTGTGATTCCACTTTAACCTGAATTGCATAAAATTTTTAGGATGCATAGTGGGTGCATTTCAGCCTTGAAAAATATGTAAGTTTTTTTCTACTTTCCTGTCCGCCTAAATGTTATGAGATCTGTAGTCCTCTGAGATATAGCTTGATTCAAATTAATTGTTTCACACTTATGTTACAGCTGTAGTTTTGGTAGATGTAACAGAACAGTATTCTACTGACAACCAAATAATTCTTGTGAATGAATACTGATTAAATGTGCTCTGCGGTTTATCAAGCATAATGGGTCATTTTGCCCTATCAAGTGTAGTACATGAAATTCAAGCTTACCAAGAATGATAGCAGTATTTTGTGTTTGGACAATGCAACGAATTTCCAGACATTTTTGATTCTTTAGCTGACTGTCACTGACTCTCTCTGAGAGCCTGGTTAAGTCATTTAAACTTTGAGTTATGATTCTCCATCTGTAAAATGGGATAATTAAACTTTGGATGAAAAGAATTATGTAAATAATTCATGAGAAAGACAAGTTTATCTACTTGTTAAAGGAGAGGTAGAAAAACTATGGTCAAAGGAAAAAAACATTTAAAGAGATTCTTATAATTACAGGACACTAATTTGACCAACTTACTCATTAAGATAGGTAGGTATACATTTTATACTGTATATTACTTCTTCTGATAGTTAGAAGATACTATCTTTGCAATTATTTAATGATAGTCATGTCTCAAATGAGTGATTCACTATGATTTATAGTAAGAATTTTAAAAACATTGTTCAATATTCTTTAAAGTCTTAAAATGCTCTCCACAAAACAAACATAAATAAATTTATTTTGTTCTTTTGAGTTAAACTAAAGATTAAAAAACACTTTTAATTATTTTAGGTTAAACACAATTTAACCTAAAGTCATCAGACAAGCATGGCAGAGAGATTCTACACAAGATTTATACTCTTGTCTTGTCATTGGTAACAGTACCAATGAAATTATAATATCAAAATCATAAATCCTGAGCAAATTTCATCTACTTTCAATATCACCTTAAGGAATTCTTTGCAAGTAAATTCTAAGGGTTATTTTTTTCAAGGCTATACTCCAAATTTGGATACTGATTTTAGGATCGATTAGAATAAATTATGAAAATGGTAATTTAAATACATAAATACAATAAGATAATAATAAAAGTTATCTGTACAACTTTTTGAGAAATATATTTAGTTTCTTTTGGGTACTTTTTAAGGCTATGTCTTGATCAATAGTGTTTACCAACTAACTGAAAATAAAGGATAGTAATAGAGACAGAGAAGGCAAGAGAGAAAGAGGGCAAGGAGTGGGTGAGTGGCACAAAGAATGTCTTCAAGGAAAGCGTAAGTTTTTATCTGTGCTTCAAAACTCCCAAAGCAGTTAATTCAATTGTGCCATCTCCAAGGACTATACACATCTTCCAGAAGTTCTAACTTGTAAGTAAAATGTTTATGTATAAACACTACATTTTTAGAGTCATCAATTCTTTTTCTACAGACTAACTAAAATAAAGTTTGTATGTAATTAACAGTGATATAATTTTTAAACAGTTTTAATCTTAGAACCACAAAGAGGAATTAACTTAGAAAAACCAGGTGTGAAAAGCAGGCATCTGGGGTGGGGGTCAGGGGAGGTTCTGGGGCAGCAATTTAGCTTCTTGCTCTAGTGAAGGGAAATATATGATTAATGAAATCTTAGATTTTAAAAACAAAGTGATTAACTAGATAATTGCTTTAAGTCTCTTACCCAAAGGGGTAAGTAAATTTACCAATAGCTTCTCTTTACAACGCCAGAGAAAATCTCTATTCTCAAATGTGTATGGGCACAATTTAAAAAGCATACATAGATCATTGCAAAAAGGAACAATAAATGATGCAAATTTAAAACTGACATAGCTCTTTTTCTAACTCTCCTGGATATCTTCTGAATATTAGAAAGATATAAATATATCCATGTGACATGCTGGTCTTCACTGGCTGTCATGAAAGAACTTGATACATGGCCTTTCCCCTGTGGCTAGGGAGAGATTTGGGGAATATTCAAACCACCAAAAACAAGAGATATAGCTAACTTGAGAATAAACTAAGTGAACAACGGCATATGAAGTCAGTGCTGTTGAAGGAAAAATTTAAGGACAGAGAAAATTCTTGCTAAGTTGTGAGACAGCTCATGATGTTTGAATTAAAAAAAAATGCAGAATTGGCTGAAGATACATGAGGAAATTCTAACTACCTGAGAAAAGGAATGGCAAGGCTCTAGCAAGTTGTGTGAGGAGGTTACTATAGGATCAAAGTGAAAATCAGAAACAGGGCCAGAGCATGCTATATGAGGTGAAAGATAATTCTTGGGGGGTCACATGTGTGTGTTTTCTTATTTAAACCTTAAAATATCCAAGTAATGGCCAGTAGTGTTTTTATAAAACAAAATAATATTAGCTAGTCATACAGATAGAAAGAGGCAGGACCTGCTGCATTAAAACTCCAATTTTTCTGACTTCACAGCCTTCATAAATATATTCTGTTTTATAGATTTAAAAAAACCATGAAACTATGTGATCTGCCTAATGTCGCATAAGTATTAAATAGGAATAAAAACAATAATCTTAGACACTAAAGGAAGATAGCAGACTAATTCCAGAACACACATTTTGTTGGGGTTAAAGATCTCAATAAATTATCATATTTTATTCTCAGCAATGCAAGGATTGGTTGGGGAAGAGACTCAGGCAAAAAGAGATTTTAGATGTGAAGCAGACAAAGACTGACAAGTGTATCTATCCCTTAGAAAGACATTTAAAATAATTTAATCAAGAAAAAAAAAGTAAGATGAAGATTCATCTGACCCTCTCTATACTAGAAGTCAAAGGATTAGTAATTCAAGATATACAGATGGGCTGGCAATTCTTGGCAGGACCTGCCTATGAGAGAAATCAATACTCTAGGTAGGAGGTCTAGGGCCATATCCAGTAGGGAGGTTTTTATCAGCCATTGATACGCCATGGATGAATGAACAGATGGGAGTGGAAACTAGAAAACACAGCCAGAAATGGAAGTCCGGAAGCTAGCCAACTCATAAATGAAATCAGAATTACTAATCAAAAACGAGGCTATAGGATATGTGGAAGTTGGCAAATGAAAGAGGACTCTAGGATGTATGAAATGGCATTTTTCCCTCAAGACAGTCTATAGACTATGAAATTACCATGGGCCAAAAAAACTGAGTTATTATGCAAGACCTCACAAGGAATTCACATGAATTAACAAATATATTCTGAATTTCTGTGCTCTATCTGTTACACATACAGCAATGAAGGACTCAAAGTTTCTGACCTCAGATAGCTTATGTTCTGGTGTAGAAGACAGACAATAGAAAAATATATAGAGAAAATCATGTTCAATAGTGATTAGTACTAAGACGAAAAATTAAAAATGATAAGATGAGAAGCTTAGGGCTTGGAGAGAGTAAATGTTTCAGGGAGAATTTCTTTGAAGTAGAGATATTTGAGCATAGATAGGAATGAAATTAAGAAACTAGCCCTAAAATATTAAGGGGAAGAGAACAAAAGGCAAAAAAATAAAATAAAATAAAATCCATGAAAAATAAACTTCATGTTTGAGCAAAATCAAGAAGACCAGTCTGGCTAGAGCAGGATGAGCAAGGCAGGGAGTCATAGATGAGGTCAAAGAGAGAGGCAGTCAGGGCTCAGATCACGTAAGGCAAAGTAGGTCAGGAGTTTGGTCCAAGTTTGAGCAAGAAAGTGATATCCTCAACTGACATTTTCAAAAGGTCAATAGTCAAAACAGAAAGACTAGTTAACTCAGTAACCTCAGTGCAAGAGAATAGCAGCTTGGACATAGGGGGTGGGGAATTCTGGAAATGATGGTCTTTGGATCGGTATGTATGTTGAAGATAAGTGGAGGGAAATCTACTCATCAGTACCTGGGAATAAGGTGAAGAGAGAAGTCAAGAACAACTTTCTAGGTGTTTAGGCTTGAGCAACTGATTAAGTAGAAGTGCCATATATTAAATGGGAAGGCTGGAAAAGGAGCAAGTGTCAGATGGGGGTAAAGAAGGGCAGTGAGTGGTAAACAAGGCACATTTGATCAAGAGCTCTGTATTGGAAGTGTTCAGTTTGAGATGACCATTAGATATTCAAGCAGAGATGTTGAGTTGCTTTGGAGTTTAGAGGAAAGGTCCAGGCAAAAAACTATATAGTAAGATTCACCAATGTAAACATGGCATTTATTCATGGGACTAGAGAAAACTTAGATAAGTATATAGAAAGAAAGTACTATCACTAGAAAAAACTGAGTCTTGAAAAGTTTGGCTAAAAAAACTCATCGTGGTCACCTAATTAGGAAGAGGAGGAGCCACGATTAGAAACAAGACATCTCCATGTCCATGTTCTTATTCTATACTTTCCCAAATCCTTTAATATATCAGTGCTGATTTAATAACCTTCATAGTAGCCTTGTGAAACAAATATTTTTAACCATTTACATTTGAGAAAGTATAAATAACTAGTAGATTATAGAATACTATATTCTGTGAAAAATTGAAAAAAAAATAGTATTTAAAAACACAGGCTCAGAACATATTCTAGATACATTCCATTCTGGCTCTACTGCTTGCTGTGCATGCAACCTTGGGCAAGTTAACAAAACTTTCTGTGCCTCAGTTCTTTATCTGTAAAATAGAATAACAGTACTTCCTTATAGGGTTGTTGTCATGATTAATCGTAGTTTTATATGTAAAACATTTTAAGAGTTCCTGGAACAAAGCAAGAGTTATAATGGTTCAGCTAGGATTACTATCAGTTGGCAGCAGAGTAGGAGGATTAAGAATGAGTGCTCTACTACCAGATTGCCTGGCAGTGCATTCTGGCTCTTCATTTACTGACTTAGTGGGGAGAGGACCTTATGCAAGTTTAACTTACCTGGATACCAGTTTCCTCATTTAATATTGGTCTTTAGAAAAATACATACCTCACTGGATTACTGTGATGATCTAGTACATTAATACACCTATAGCTTTTAGCACAACACATGGCACACGAGTGTAAGTATTGATATTCACCCTAGATCCATTCTAACATGCAGTATACCTCAACTGAATTCTGGGCATCAGACAATAGCTATTATGAAAAAACATAACTATTATACTTACAAGAGCTCAAATTTTACAAAATTCATACTTTAGGTACTTTCACAAGTCAAATCTGTAAATATTTAGAAGTTTTCGTAACACTAATCACCATTAGTACTTTCACTGTAGGACAATAAAAGTGAGGAATTTTTATTAGAGGTATTGAGAATAAGACAGATGCTTTTGTTCATAAATCGGGTAGTGACCTCAATTATTAATAAACAAGTCAGGGCCAGAGTGGCAAAAGAATGTAAAGAGTAATTTGGTAAGAAATCCAATAAAATTATTCTACACAAATAATCAAAACAAAGAATTTATTCTTAATCCTGCCATGCTAATGGCTTCTGTTTAAATGAAAATGATTAAATCAAATTTGTCTTTAATTTGTTGAGGCTAGATGCTGTTTTCCCCAATGTGATGAATTACTGTGAGAGCAAGACAAATAATGTGAAATTTACTATGAGTCTACTGTTGCATGAAAGTAGAATGAAACAAGAAACAATTCAAAAGTTATTTAACAGATAGTTCACTGAATTCTAGAAGGAAAAAGTATTGTGAAAACCTCACAGACCTTTTATTACTGTTGATCTGTTGTACCGGGATAGAGTGATTTGGATTTGTGAACTTTAAATATTTTTTGAAGAAATTACTTCAATGAGCTTGTCTATTTTTCTCCTTTCAGAGAAATTAGTGGGCAACATCTGTATCTCTTCATCAGGAAAAAAAAAGACTGAGAGTGTAATTGAAAATTGTAGGAAAAGCAAGTTGAAGCAACCTGTGAACAGAACAGAAGGAAAAGCAACAGGAAGTAATGAAGGATCACAGCAGAAGAAGAAAGATAATCAGAATGGCTCTGAAATTTTCACCTAGTATGGGAACAGAACGAGATAAATTTAATCTGTCATGAGGAAGCTGACCTACTGGATACTGGCAAAGAGCTGCTCTTCAAAGAAAACTATTTTTACAAGTGGAAATCAGTGAGTGCATTCCCACCACCACCAACGGCTGCCACTGAATTTGTGGTTTCGCATTTCACCTGAAGTGACTGATTAAATCACTCACACTTGGAGCAAAACAGGAACTTGTAATCTTCGAGCTATGCTGTGCTAATTGGACCAGCAACTGGGTAAGGGAAAGCTAGACCTGAATTTCTGTACTGACAGCACTGAGTAGAAAGAGTCAATATCTTAAGCTGTACTAGTACCAAGCACTAATATGTAGTCTAAGGGGAAAAAAACATGCAAGGAGACTTGCCTAAGGTCAAGACTTTAATATGACAAGGGAAGATTATTTGTTCATCTTCACCATGCCAAGAGCACTTTTTTCTTAGCTCCTACTTAAAATATGAACTAGAAAGAATGGGGAAAGGGCTAAGAGAGGAAGAAAAGAGTCCAAATTAATAACCTAGTGTCTTGGCTGGTTTAAGTTTTGCTCAAATGTATGCACTAGTGATACAGGCAAAGCCAATAATAGAACATGGGTCCTGTCTCTTAGCCCAGGGCCCTTTAGATTATGGCAGAAACTAATCCTTGCACTGGACATCTAGGCTTAGATCATAAATGGGTCTTTCTTGAACTCACCCAGCAACTCCACATTAGGTTAAATTCACAATAAGAATTCCCCAGACACCAGTTTGTGAAAATTCGGTGTTCTTATTGGTGAACAGGCTTATCTGTCAACAGCAATTTTCTCCATCCAACATAGTTCAGTTCTCCAAGATAGTCACCATTCTTCAAGCCTGCCCTCCATACTCATTCTGATAAGTAACATATCTTTATATTATTTAATACCATGCAATATGGGTTTGTTCTTTCTCCCTCTCTGCTTCCTTTATCCCTTTCTTCCTCCTTTCCTCCCTCCCTCGTTTTCTTTCTTTCTTTCATTTGTTCATTCGTTTGTTCTTTCTTTCTTTCTTTTTCTTTTTCTTTTTCTTTTTCTTTCTTTCTTTCTTTCTTTCTTTTCTTTCTTTCTTTCTTTCTTTCTTTCTTTCCTTTCTTTCTTTCTTTCTTTCTTTCTTTCTTTCCTTTCTTTCTTTCTTTCTTTCTTTCTTTCTTTCCTTTCTTTCTTTCTTTCTTTCTTTCTTTCTTTCCTTTCTTTCTTTCTTTCTTTCTTTCTTTCTTTCCTTTCTTTCTTTCTTTCTTTCTTTCTTTCTTTCCTTTCTTTCTTTCTTTCTTTCTTTCTTTCTTTCCTTTCTTTCTTTCTTTCTTTCTTTCTTTCTTTCCTTTCTTTCTTTCTTTCTTTCTTTCTTTCTTTCCTTTCTTTCTTTCTTTCTTTCTTTCTTTCTTTCTGTCTTTCTTTCTTCCTTTTTTTTTCTCTACCATTGTGTATAAAGAACTATAATAATTACTGTCTTAGTTCAGGCTGCTATAATAAATTACCACAGATTAGGTGGCTCATAAACAACAGACATTATTCTCTCAGTTCTAGGGGCTCGGAAGTCCAAGATCAAGGCATCAATACGTTCTGGTGTCTGGCAAAGGTCTACTTCCTGGTTCATAGACAGCCATGTCCTCGCATGGCAGAAAGGGAGAGGAAACTCTCTCGGGTCTCTTTTATAGGGCACTAATCTTATTCATGAGGCCTCATGTTTTAATCACCCCCAAATGTCCCACATCTAAATATCATCACATTGGGAATTAAGTTTCAGTATATGAATTCTAGGAAGACACAAACATTCAGTTCACTCTATTCCTTTTTGTTTGGGTTTGGGTTCAAAAGACACCAAGCTGAAGTTTCCATATGCCAAGAAGCAATTTCGAAATTAATTGATGGGAATCTATTTAAATTTCATTTCTTTGAACAAATCTTCAGATGGTTTATTCCAGATTCTACCAATTGCTTTTTAAATGCATTGTCAAATTAACCTGACATGTAGAAGAGGTTTCTAGCAATTTTTACATTTTATAGAAAGCAAAGTACGACCTTGAATTTTAAATTTCTAGATGACCCATAGCAAGTCAGTCCAAAACTGTAGGATATGCAGTGAGTTTATGATATTCCACTTCCCCATTAGAACATGATAAAGAAGCAACACATTATTGGTACATCCTTGAGCCCGTCCCTTGGGATAATTTTTTTTTCTGTAAACTAGTCTTTACAGTGTCAGAATCAGTGTAACAACTATACAACATAAAGGAACAATTTTACTTGCAAGGGTTAGCTGCACATAGCTCACTTTCTGACAAATTACAGGAAGTAATATAATCTCAAGTTGTTGAACTGTGACTTTGAATCAGAGTACAGCTACCATTAAAATCCAGATCAAGACTTTTAGTAGTACCTTTAATGGGTATTATATCAAAGAAGTAGATTCAGAGCAAATCTTTTTAGCCCCTCTCTAGAGATTTGTAGTTACTAATGTTCAATAGAATTGAGGAGGTGGGGCTTGTAATGAAGAGGAGATGCCGAAAAAACAAAATAGTATAAGCATGACTTTTCTAAGTTTCAAATCTGAAAGATACCACATCTTTGTACCTCCATCACTTACAGTCCTTTAGCAGCTCTCATTGTCCTCTAGATAAATACAAAACTCCTTAGTCCACAGTGTGGTCCCTCTTCTCCATTCCACTCCTCACCAGCTCTCTTCCCTCCAATCTGGAGCTACCCAGTTGTTAACTACATTGTATTTTTTACCCCGTGCCTTTTCACATTGTCATGAATGCAGCTTCTTGGCTTGTTCAACTCTGTCGCAGTCTCACTTCGGAGTACCTTCCCTACAGAGCCATCTAAACACACATTTCTCATTCTATTTCAGCCAACATTCTACAAGTGTCTTAGATTCTATCAAACAGATGCACTAGAACATTAAAAGAGGAAGAAAAACAGACAAAAATTTATTCAAACAAAATAAATTCAAAAATGCATTCAAATATTCAAAAACAGTGTCAAATATTACTTTAAATACATTCTTATTTTTAAAGAGAACTTACCATTTAAAGGAAAAGAAAACTCTATAATTCAAAACATAATTCCATAGGAATATATCAACCCCTTTAGTTAAAGTAAATGTTGGAGCAACTGCATATCATCATTCTTTCATTCTTTCAAATAGATATTTGTTGGTTTCCTTCTACGCACCAAATAAAAGAACCGAAATCAATGTATGTATTGGTGATCAGACTAGGATAAATTATGCATCAATATCAAAGAGTCCCTAATTGTCAGTGACTTAGAAAACAAAGGTTTATTTTACATTTGTGCTAAAATTCCATCATGACTGGAAACTCTGCTCTCTATCTTCACCCTGGGATCTAGGATGATAAAATAAAGACTAACTTGAACATTCATATTTACTGTGTTAGAAGGTGAAAATATATTTGGGAGGGTTTCTGCTCTAAAAATTATGCATCTCTCTTTCATTCACAGCTAATTGGCTAGGACTAATTGCATGGCCCAATACAACCACAAGGGAGCCAGAATGTACTCAGAAGGAAAGAGAACCTGAAATATTTAACAAATATCACCAATGCCCATTACAATCTAAACTTCTGAGTCACCAAATATTTGGTTCATCCTCCTTTCTGCATGAAAATATGCTTATCTTTACCCCAAGAGTGAAAACTTCAAAATTCCACAAGTCATGGCATCAAGCTCTGGGCTATACATGGTAGTTTCTACACTGAGGTTATGTGCAATAGTTTTCACGTAATATCCACATGGACTTTATCTTCATCTGAAAAACTATAAAAGAAAAAGGCAAATTATCGGGTTTTTCCAAACCAATATGAGAGGTGGAAGAGTAACAAGATAACTACAATTAATACTGCTATCCGGAAAGAAGGAAAGTGAGAGGCACACAGTAGACATTGATCCATAGTTCCTTACTCTGGAATAGAGCAATGTTTCTTGATTAGACCTAAATTCTATTCCCTGGGGAAGAGTCCCTAGTCCAGGGTTCTCTGTGGCCCTGAGATCCGATCTTTGTCAGTTATACTTTCTGGACATTTTAAAATGAGCGCTGATGAACAGCCCATCCCTGTGGTCTGAATAGCCTCTCCAGTCCATTTCCTGCCTACAGAAAACTGGATGCTCTAGGGTCATTTTCAGTACCAAGCAGCCACAAAATCCATTAATTCAGGTTCTGGTTTCCTCCTAACCGGTGTCTTTTTTTGTTGTTGTTCAGTAGTTCCATGTGCCACCAACTTCACCAAAACTTCTCTTCTGGACATTTTTCTCATTCTCTCTTGACTTAGTTGCACATATCTGGAGGCTCTATGGCTTCAGAGGTAGAGCCATACCCTTATTCTGTCCCTGAGCAAATTTTTTGTACAACTTAAAAGATTTATTGGGTACACCTTAATCCATCTAAAAGTTTTAACAATATATGTGACAACGATGTCCTTGATTTTATCCTTGATTCTAAGTTGAGTTGTAATAAATCTTTACAGCTTAAAATATTCCTCAGTTTCAACTTTTGCTATTTGAGGTTTAGAAAGAATTACCTCTTCTAATTTCTGGACTCTCTACTCTTTCATTCCTACTTGCTAATTGACCAGTTATTTTCTAAGCTTGTGTCTTCCTTATATCATCTTGTCAAATCCCATCAAAAGGAGTCAATTTATCCTACTAACATTCTAATATCTAATTCCTTCCCTTAAAGCTACAAACTCATGAGATATATTATCTTCCTTTCTTATTATCCCAAGCAACATCTTAGCAATGTTCCATCACCATGTAACATGGATTGCCTTTCTTCTGGTATCCAATATCAGTTTCCTCTAAACTGCCCCACATCAAACTAATCTCACATATTTTAATCTTTTGTTTCAGAAGCACCCCACTCCTTATACCAGTTCCTGAAGCATTTAGGATGTGTTAATTTAAACTGAGTAACGAAGACCTACAAAATCTCAATAACTGCTAGCAAAAGATATTCATGTTCCTTATAGGGGAACCATCTAGCACTTTCTCTTAATGTTTTGCCACTTCCTTAGTATAGAAGACTACATGATTTTTCCATTAGGTCATTTCAAAAATCTCCCTGTCAAGTCTTAAACTCATATACCACAAACTGCCATGAGAATGACCTATACATGATACAGATCTGATTATGATCCCTGAATTTACATCTTTAAATTCTTCCCAAACATACTGAGGATAAAAATTCTTTTATTTTTTTAGCATAAGTTCTTTCATGATGTGACCACTGACTACCTTTCCAGCTCATCTCTGGCCATTTATAAACAAACGCCTATCATTAGTATAAAAATACTCTGATCATGTTTGCCTCCAGCTAAAAGCCTTTTCTCCTATTTCTTTCCTTCTGTTAACTCCTACACATTTTTTAAGACTCTACTCAAAAACACAGAAAAATCATTCAAAAACTCCGTCTCTAAGTTGGTTACTTGAATTTCCTCCTGTGAATAACTTTATCAAATTGCTTATTGTATTATATTGTATGGTTTATTTCTGTTTCAAAGAGTTGGACTATTTGCTCATTGAAGTCAGTGACTATCTTTGTCATTTGTTTCAATTTCTAGAGAAGTGACAGACATATGATAAATGTCTTTTACTCATTAATTCATTCAGTCCATACTTATGAAGTACCTACTCTGTCACTGGGCACAATGCTAGACTCAGAAAAGAGAGAATAATTTAAATAACCTTTTTCTTCTTTAGCTCAAGACCCCTTGCCTTGCTGTCTTTTCCTGAGTGTGCCAGGAAACTCTTCTGATCCCCAAAGATATAACCACTGACTACTTTTCTAGCTCATTTCATGACAAGGATGAAAACATCTGATTATGAAAAATAAAGTCTGATTTACACAAGCTGGATTGTTACCTTATAATTTTATGCTGTCAAAATCTTGATCGTGATCACTAAACATACCAAAGGTATCCTGGTTCAATTACACAGGGTTCTGTAATATGTTTTACTAAATCCAATATATGACATAGGACAGAGTTTTAATTCTCCTCTTAATTCTTTCTTCCTAGCACTATTTGCTTTTATTAATGAAAAATTAATTTAAGAAATTTGAAGTCATTTATTTATTTATTTATTTATTTAAAGGAGAGGAGATTATTTTTAGGTTGCAAAACCTTATTTATAATGATTATACAGGTTTAGATTTTGAACACCTGAAATCAAGATTGTAAAATTTTACAACTAGTTATCCTTGCTTTAGTAACTGGATATTTTTATTTCCTGTGGATTACTCCAGTACCTAGTATTTTTCAGCTTTCTTCGTATTGCAAAATCTACTTAATGCAATATTTTATGCTACCCTCAGGGGTATGGCATATGTTCATAATTTTTTAAAAATATTTTTTGTAATAACTTTCATAGCTTAGAGAGGGTTTATGTTGCCATATGCTCACCAAATTACTTCAACTTCAGAGTTTTCTTTCTGCAAAATCTATTATTGTTGTTTTTATTTCCGAACTGTTAAATACTCAAAAAAGAAAGGAGAGTTCTAATAGATAAGAAAGAGGTTTTAAAATTTTTGTGTGTTTGTTGATGATAATGATGCAAATGGTAGGAAGGAATGTGTACAGTCAACATATTCCTAACCCGGAGCCCAATTTAGTGGTGTCAAACCTTATTTCTGAGGAATTTTAGACAAAACATGAGATCTATGGAGGCTGTATGTCATGATGGAGAGAGAACAAAATTTTGAATCAGGCACACCTGAGAATAAATTGAGATTCTGGTAAATACCAGCTCTAAGCCCTAACCTTTTGCAAACCACTAACCCTTTAGCCTGAATTCATTCTCTCTAGAATAGTGGTAATAATCTTTGATCTTGCAGGATTGCTACAAAGATTAGAGATGAACTAGGTGACACACAGTAGACACTTGCAAGCTATATTATTTTTCCTATTGTCTTTTAAGCTTTTATAATTTTACTCTATCAATCATTGAGGGATATTCCTTCTTTTTCATAGATTATTACTTCTTTAAAAAAAAGTAGAGAAAAGAGGACAGAGGAAGATGGCAGACTAGGTAAAAGCAGCGTTCGCCTCCTCCCAGATCTGAATTAAAATTACAAACAAATTATAAAATAATCAACATGGAAAATCACCTGAAGTCCAGCTAATTGTAACAAGATTAAAGAAGGAGCCATATTGAAGCCGGTATGAACAGCAAAGTCACAAATCGGGCTGGACCAGTACCCGTGGGTGGCGGAGGATCACTGGAAGGGAAAGCAAGGCTTCAGAGGCTCCTTTGAAGAAGACGGGGGTCCTGGACTCATTTGCGGGCTCCCCAGCCCAGGGTCCCAGCCCAGGGAAGAGGAGATTCCAATAACTCTGACTGAAAACGAGATAGGATTCCAGCCACATGGGTGAGAAGGAAGGAGACTGAAACCCTAGATGCACCTTTAAAGGACTCACGTACAGGTTTTCTGACCTGCAGACACTCACCCAGGACATAGGCAGCGGGTTAGAGGCTCCCGGGGGATGCATACAGAGAAAGTCTGCATTACATGGCTCCTTAACTAGGGCTGGAAAGGCAGCCACCATTGTGCCTTAGTCCGGCCCCCCCTACTGAGCAATCTACAGATGGCTCCAGCTTGACTGTGCAGACCCCTCCCACAAGAACATTAAGAAGCTGCTGGCCTGAGGGGATCAGCCTGCTCCACCCAACCTGCAGATTGCCCCAGGCTTTTGTTGCTAGATGGCTGCCACCCCTATGAGTTTGCATTTCCAAGATAGTTTCAGGAAGATCACTGCTACCAAACAAACCTGGGCAGATATCTGGGATCTGTGGGCAAGTTACAGACAGCAGCTGGTCTTGCTGTGATCTGGGACTTCTGTAGGAACACGTGAATGGTTACTAAAATTGCTGCAAGACTGAGTCTGTATTGATCTGATTACCATTGGCTCTCTAAGACCCTGCCCCACCCTATCAACAAATTTCCCCAGGTGGCCCATTAACAGTGAAATGCCACCACCCTGTCCTTCCCTTCTCCTTCCCCTGCCCCTCAATCCACACAGGCAACAAACTAGTTAACAAAGGGCCTGCACTGCATGGAAGTCAGAACTTTACTGCCTGCAAGAGTTGCAATATTGCATCCGTGGAGCACAGGGGTCTGTGGGACCACCCTAGACAGCAGCTGGTGTGATCTGTGGTGATCTGTGAGTACAGCCGGAACGCACAGGCACAGAAGTTGCAGCAAAACTGAGACTGTATTGTCTGGATGCCCCTTGTCTCCCTGAGATCCTGCTTCGCCCAAGCCACAAAGTTCCTGCAGCCCATTGACAGGCAGCCTCTCCTGCCTGCTTGGCTCTGGGGTTGAACATTCTACACGAGCAACAGAGTTTGGCTAGCACGGTAAGAGCATTTCAGGGAAAACAGTTGTGGGCAGACCATTGCTGCCTATAAATGCTGCAATATCTCTTGAGGGGATTACAGGAGACTGTGAGACTGCCCCAGACAGCAGCTTGTCTCCATGTGATCTGTGACTACTGTGGAAATGTGCAGACACAGAAATTGCAGAAAACTGAGCCTATTGGCCTGATGGCCTTTGACATCCTGAGCTCCTGCCCCATCCAATACACAAAGTGCCCGTTGCACATTGATAGGCAGCTGCCCTTGCCCTGGGGTGGCGCATTCAGGCCCAAGGTGGACAGCAGCTGACCTTGCTACGATTGGAAACTTGTACAGGGAGCCACAGAGACAGTACTGGCATGTAAACTGACATTGCAGTGGCAGGGGGAAATTTACTCAATAGACCCAGGAGACTCTCGAGATCCCTGCACCACCCAGCATGCATATCACCCAGAGGTTCATCCAGTTTCAGAGACTTACAGGCAACTGACAGGCAGTATCAGACCTGGAGGAGCACTGGTCCTTCTGCTAAACTGCCAGGCCAGGGATGGGTGATAACTGGAGTGCTGCCTACAGCACTGTCTCTTCCACTTACCTATAGATCCAGCATAGGCAATAACCATCTATGGATTGCTTTGAAGTTCCCACCAGGTAGCCCTGAGCAATCAAAAGCAGCAGCTGACCTTGGCCTATGGGGAGTCCTTCCCAAGGGGCTACAAAACCAATGCATCCAGAGGCTGGCACCAGACCACAACAGAGCAACTCCCGATTACTCCCATTAGTGGTACACCCAAAGGGTAGTTGCAACAAGTACACAAAACTGCTAGGGCAAATCCCACTCATCAACTCTTATACTGTGGGTGCAGCCAATTCTCATAATTAGTCAGCCTGAGTGTTAATCCCATCCATTGATGTACTAACAACAATAAAGGCTTGGCAACAGCAGATCACACACAACCCACACAAAGATCATGTCCAGAGCCCCCAGCATAGGGGATCAGAGAGAATGTGTCACTGGGCCACACAGGACAGTTTCCACATTAGGCCATTTGGCCAAGGCTGAGAGATGTAACAAATATTCCTGACACATAGAAAAGAACACAAAGAGGCTAATAAAATGAGAAAACAAAGAACCATGCTATAAAAACAACAGGAAAAAACTCCAGAAAAAAAGTTATATGAAATGGAGACAAGCGACCTACTAGAGACAGAGTTCAAAATAATGGTTATAAAGATGTCAACAAACATAGAGGGAGAATGGGTGAGCACAATGAGAACCTCAAAAGAGAGATAGTAAGCATAAAAAAGACATAAAAACCATAAAAAAGAACCATACAGAAATGAAGAATACAATAACTGAAATGAAGACTACACTGGAAGGACTCAACAGTAGATTGGATGAAGCATAAGATCAGATCAGCAAACTGGAAGACAAGGTAGCAGAATACATCCAATTAGAACAACAAAAAAGAAAAAAGAATTTTTAAAATATGAGGATAGTTTAAGAGAACTCTTAAAAATGAGGATAGTTTAAGAGTAGCCAAATGGATAAGAAAACAAGACCCATGCATATGCTGTCTACAAGAGACCCACTTCAGATCAAATGGCAACTCACAGACTAAAAAAAAGGGATGAAAAAAGATAATTCATGCAAATGGAAATGAAAAAAAAATAAACTGGGCTAGCAATACTCATATCAGATAAAATAGACTTTAAAATGAAGGCTATACTAAGAGATGAAAAAAGGGCATTACATAATGATAAAGAGATCGATAAATCAAGAAGACATAACCCTAGTAAGCATATACGCACCCAACAAAGGAGCACCTACATACATAAAGCAATTATTGACTGACATAAAAGGAGAGATCAACAATTATACACTCGTAGCAGGAGACTTTAACACCCCATTGATACCAATGGACAGATCTTCCAGGCAAAGAATCAACAAGGAAACAATGAGCCTAAAAGACACATTACACCAGATGGATTTAATAGATATTTTCAGAGCTTCTTATCCCAATGCAGTAAAATATACATTCTTCTCAAGTGCACATAGAACATTTTCCAGGACAGACCACATGTTAGGACATAAAACAAGTATCGATAAATTTAAGAAAATTGAAATCTCAATAAATTTAAGAAGATTGAAATCATATCAGCTATCTTCTCCAATCAAAATGGTATGAAACTGAAAATCAACTACAAGAAAAAAAAAACTGGAAAATACACAAACATATGGAGGTTAAATAACATGCTACTAAAAAATGAATGGGTTATCGATGAGATCAAGGAAGAAATCAAAAGATACCTAGAGACAAATGAAAATAAAAACACAATTACTCAAAATCTATGGGACACAGCAAAAGCATCCTGAGAAGAAAATTCATAGCAAAACAGGCCTACTTCAAGAAACAAGAAAAAGCTCAAATAAACAATCCAACCTTATATTAAAAAAAAAAAAAAAAAAAAAAAAAAAAACAAGAAAAAGAACATCAAACAAAGTCCAAAATGAATAGAAGGAAGGAAATAATAAAGATCAGAGCAGAAATAAATAAAATAAAGTTTAGAAGAACAATACAAAAAAAATTAATGAAACCAAGAGCTGGTTCTTTGAAAGGATAAACAAAATTGACAGACCCTTACCAGACTCATCAAGTGAAAAAGAGAGAGGACTCGAATTAATAAAATCAGAAATGAAAGAGGAGAAATAATCACGAACTCCACTTAAATACAAAGTATCATAAGAAAATACTACAAGGAATTATATGCCAACAAATTGGACAATCTGGAAGAAATGAACACATTCCTAGAAACATACAATCTCCCAAGACTGAGTCAAGAAGAAACAGAATATCTGAACTGACAGATTACCATAAATGAAATAGAATCAGTAATCAAAAACCTCCCAAAAAACAAAAGTCCTGGGCCAGATGGCTTCATAGGTGAATTTTACCAATATTTAAAGAAGAGTTATCACCTATTCTCCTCAAACTATTCCAATAAATTCAAGAAGAGAGAAGGTTCTCTAACTTCTTTTATGGGGCCACTGTTACTTTGATTCCAAAACCAGACAAAGACATTACAAAGAAAGAAAACTATAAGCCAATATATCTAATGAACATTGGTGTAAAAATCCTCAACAAAATATTAGCAAATTGAATTCAGAAATACATTAAAAATATCATACACCATGACCAAGTTGAAGTTATTCCTGGGATGCAAGGTTGGCATAATATCCGCAAATTAATTAATGTGATCTATCACATTAACAAATAGAAAGATAAAAACCATATGATCATATCGATAGATGCAAAAATCCAACATCAATTTATGATAAAAACTCTGAGCAAAGTGAGAATAGAGGGAACATACCTCAACATAATAAAGCCCATGTACGACAAACCTATAGCTAACATCATACTCAATGGGGAAAGTCTAAAAGCATTTTCCTTAAGATCAGGAACAAGACAAGGATGTCCACTTTCACCAAACCTCTTCAACATTGTTTTAGAAATCTTAGCCACAGTAATAAGACAAGAAAGAGAAATAAAAGGCATCCGAGTTGGAAAGGAAGATGTAAAATTCTCGTAATTTGCCGATGACATGATACTATATATAGAGAACCCTAAAGATTTCACCAAAAAACTGTAAGAACTGATCAATGAATTCAGTAAAGTAGCAGGTCACAAAATAAATATTCAGAAGTCAGTGGCATTTTTATACACCAATGATGAATTTTCAGAAAGAGAAATTAAGAAAACAATCCCATTTACAATTGCATCAAAAACTATAATATATCTAGGGATCAAATTAACCAAGAAGGTAAAAGATCTATTCTCAGAAAATTGTAAGTCCTTGGAAAAAGAAATGAAGAAGATACAAATAAATAGAAGCATATACTGTGTTCATGGGTAGGAAGTATCAACATCATTAAAATGGCTATTCTACCGAAAGCAATCTATAGATTCAATGCAATCCCTATCAAAATACCAGTGGCATTTTTCAGAGAGCTAGAACAAATAATCCTAAAATTTATATGGAGCCATTAAAACCCTGAATAGCCAAGGCAATCTTGAGAAAGAACAAAGTTGTAGGTATCACGCTACCTGATATCAAACTATACTACAAGGCTACAGTAATCAAAACAGCATGGTACTGGCATAAAAATAGATACATTGATCAATGGAACAGAGTAGAGAGCTCAGAAATAAATCCACACTCACTTAATGTATGACAAAGGAGGCAGGAATATACAATGGGTTAAAGACAATCTCTTCAATAAATAGTGTTGGGAAAATTAGACAGATACATGCAAATAAAAAAAGAAAGTGGATCACCTTCTTACACAGTCTACGATAGACTCAAAATGGATTAAAGATTTAAATGTAAGACCCGAAACCATAAAACTTCTAGAAGAAAACATAGGCAATAAACTCTCTGATATTACTAATAATAAATTTTTTTTGGATCTATCTCTCTGGACAAAGGAAAGAAAAGAAAAAATAAAGAAATGAGACTACATCAAACTTAAATTGTACAGCAAAGGAAATCATCAACAAAACAAAAGACAGTCAAATGATTGGGAGAAGATAATTGCTAAAGATACATCTGATAAGAGGTTAATATCCAAAATATATAAAGAACTCATACAACTCAACAATAACAAAAACAAACAATCCAATTAAAAAATGGGCAGAAGACCTGAACAGATATTTCTCCAAAGAAGAAATAGAGATGGCCAATAACATATGAAAAGATGCTCAAGTTCACTAATCATCAGAGAAATGCAAATTAAAACTGCAATGAGATATTACTTGACACCTGTCAGAATGTCAATAATCAATAAATCAAAGAACAAGTGTTGGCAAGGATGCAGAGAAAAGGGAACCCTCATACATTATTGGTGGGATTGAAAATTAGTACAGCCACTATGGAAAACAGTCTACGCGTTTCTCAAAAAATTAAAAATAGATCTACCTTTTGACCCAGCAATTGCACTTCTGGATATTTATCCAAAGAAAACCAAAACAATAATTCATAAAGATCTATGCACTCTGATATTCATGGCAGCACAATTTACAATAGCCAAGATATGGAAGCATCATAAATACCCATCAACAGACGATTGGATAAAGAAGTTATGATTCACATATAAAATGGAATATTACTCTGCCATTAAAAAATGAAATCTTACTATTTGCAATGACATGGATGGACCTAGAGGTTATTATGTTGAGTGAAATAAGTCAGACAGAGAAAGATAAATATCATATGATTTCACTTATATGTGGAATCTTAGGAACAAAAAGAACAAACTAATCAAAAATAGACTCACAATATAGAGGAAAATCTGGTGACAGACAGAGGAGAGGGGTAAGGGGGTTGGGAAAATGGGGTGAAGGGTTAAAGAAGTACAAATTAGTAGTTGATAGATGGTCACGGGGATGGGGAACACAGCATAAGGAATGGAGTTAGCATTAATAGATTGGCTAGGTGGAAAAACGGAGGAGAGAAAGAGCAATTAGGGGGATTGTTCTCTAAACTATATAAATATCTAACCAATGTGCTGTATACTTGAAACTAATAAAGTAAAAAAAAATCTGATAAAATAAAAAAACAGAGAGAAGAGAAATTATAATTGTTATTTTGCATTCCAACCAGAGTTATGAATAATATCATTATAAGAAGTCCATTGTGATCAGTGAGGATTAATTTTTAATAACAAATAAATGGAAATTTTGTAATATACCAAGTATTTGGGGAACTTGAGTTGAACAGTTAGAGTCCTCATGGCTAGCTACTTGGAATGGAAAGGGTAGGGCTTTCCTGCCATTCTCTGTACCTTAAACTTAAGTCTTGAATAATCAGAGTGTTTTGGAGAATGTGAATCATGGACTAACAGAAGATAGTAACTTGACAACTTATAAAGAAGGTAAACAGTGACGACAGCTGATCAGTGCACAGATAGACTTGGGATACAAATATAACACAAGTAAAATGACAAACTTGCACATATTGCTCTTAATTTATGCCACAGAACAGAGATTTTTTAATGAACCATTAAAAATTCAGTAAACTCTTGATTAACTGCAAATGCAGAGCAGGAAATATATGGATATTTTTTAAAAATAAACAATAAAAGTTGCTATATGATGTTGAAAAGCGGACATGTTCTAAGATAGCATTATACCTTCTCAGATTCTTACATGCTCACCTCTCACACTTACATCTCACTCACTTACCTGAAGTAGTCATATTATAATAATATGTTATCATATTATTGATATGAAAATCAATATACCACAGCTTTGTTCATCAGAGCCACTGTGATAACCCCAAGTAATCTGAGGTTATCGTTTACAGAATTTTATTTTCATTTATATCCTTCTTTGACCCTCGGTGTTTAGTCTACCAACCCATGGGTTCCTAATTTTTAATTTACATTTGCTCTGTGAAATGAATTACTAATTTCAAGGTTAGTTGCTATAATTACCAAGAATTGGAGAATTTAAAACCCTGAAAGCCTTAAAAACATTAGTCAGATGACAGGCGTATGATTCTCGCCCTGCCATTAAGTTGTGTGATCTTAAGCAAGTTGGACTTCATTTGTGTCATAGTCAAATAAAAACCTTAAGATCTTTTGTATAGTTCAAAGGTTTTAGTTTTTTCTTATAGTTCAAAGATTTTTTGTTCTATAACTCCTTCAAGTATTATAAGAGAGTTAGTAATGGAAAATACTAATAATCTCTAACACTTAATCAGTGCTTGCCACATCGAAAGCTTCATTCAATGCACTTCACATTACTATATCATTTAATTATCACAACCAACCTCTCTGCATATGTCCCATTAGCCCCGTTATAGAAATGCAGAAATTGAAACACTGGCAGGTTGAGGAACTTTAGTCACTCAACTAGTAAGAGTTATTAAAAAAATTAGACACCATGATCAAGTGGGCTTCATCCCAGGGGCACAGGGATGGTTCACCCTACACAAATCAATTAATGTGATACACCACATAAACAAATTAAAAAATAAGAATCATATGACCATATCAATAGATGCAGAAAAAGCCTTTGATAAGATACAGCATTCATTTATAATCAAAACACTTAACAAATCATTATTTAAAAAAGTACCTGAACATAATAAAAGCCATATGTGACAAACTCTCAGTCAACATTATACTTAATGGTGAAAAACTAAAAACCATTCCTCTAAGAGCAGGAAAAAGGCAAGGTTGTCCACTATCACCACTGTTATTCAATATAACATTGGAGGTCCTAGCAAGTGCAATCAGGCAAGAGAAAGATATAAAAGACATCCAAATAGGAAATGAAGAAGTCAAACTATCACTATTTGCAGATTACATGATTCTCTGTATAGAAAACCCTAGACTCCACAAGAACACAACTAGAAACAATAAGCAAATACAGTAAAGACATGATTCTCTATATAGAAAACCCTAAAGACTCCACAAGAACACTACTAGAAACAATAAGCAAATACAGTAAAGTCTCTGGATACAAAATCAACATTCAAAAATCTATAGCATTCCTATACTCTAATAATGAAGTGTCAGAAAAAGAAGTGGAAAAATAATTCCTTTTGCAATTGCAAAAAGAATAAAATACCTAAGAATAAATTTAACGAACCATGTGAAAGACCTATATAATGAAAACTACAAGACCTTATTAAAATAAATTGAAGAAGATACAAAGAAATGGAAAGATATTCCGAGTTCTTGGATTGGAGGAATCACCATAGTTAAAATGGCCATATTACCTAAAGCATTACATAACTTTAATGCAATCCCCATCAAAATCTCATCAGCATTTTTTAAAGAAATAGAACAAAAAAATCATCAGATTTGTATGGAGGCACAAAAGACCCCAAATTGCCAAAGCCATCCTAAGAAAGAAGAACGAGGCTGGAGGCATCACTCTGCTCGACTTCAAATTATACTACAAAACAACAGTAATCAAAACTGCATGGTACTGGCAGCAAAACAGATACATGGACCAGTGGAACAGAATTGAGAGTCCAGAAGTAAACCCAGGTATATATGGACAAAAATTTTCTACAAAAGAGTCAAAAAACATACAGTGGAGAAAGGAAAGCCTCTTCAATAAATGGTGCTGGGAAAACTGGAAAGCCACCTGCAAAAGAGTGAAACTAGATTGTTGTCTATCACTACACACCAAAATTAACTCAAAATGGATTAAAGACATGAATATAAGACCTGAAACAATAAAATGCATAGTAGAAAACATAAGAACTAAACTCAAGTACCTTGGGCTTAAAAATTTTATGAATTTGACCTCAAAGGCAAGGAAAGTAAAAGCAAAAATAAATGGGACTACATCAAACAAAAAAGCTTTTGCACAGTATCAAGGTAAAGAGACAACCATTTGAATGGGAAAATATATTTGTAAACAATGTCTCCAACAAGAGTCTAATATTTAAAATATACAAGGAATTCATATGACTCGATAACAACAAAGAAACAAACAATCTGATTAAAAAATGGGCAGAGGATTTGAACAGACACTTATCCCAAGAAGACATATGAATGGCCAACAAACATATGAAATATGCTCAATATCTCTATTAGGGAAATGCAAATCAAAACCACAAGGAGATACCATCTGACACCTGTTAGAAGAGCTATTATCAACAGAACAAGTAATAACAATTGTTGGAGAGGACGCAGAGAAAAAGGAACCTTCATACACTGGTGGTAGGACTGCAAATTAGGTACAGCCACTATGGAAAACAGTACAGATCTTCCTCAAAAAACTAAGAATTGATCTACTGTATGGTCCAGCAATCCATCTACTGAGTATTTACCCCAAAGACTTGAAAACATATATCTGAAAAAATATTTGCACACCGATGTTCAAGCAGCATTATTTGCAGTAGCCAGGACATGGAAGCAACCCCAGTGTCCTACAATAGATGACTGGATAAAGAAGCTGTGGTACATATATACAATGGAATATTACTAAGGCATAAGTAGAGATGAAATAACGCCATTCGCAACAACATGGATGGACTTTGAGATAACAATGCTAAGTGAAATAAGCCAGACAGAAAAAGTTGAAAGCCACATGATACCATATATAT
>NW_006441955.1:27758601-27769569 GCF_000325575.1 Pteropus alecto | reverse complement strand
TATATATCTCTCATATATATGAGAGATATATATATAGTGTATATTATATATAGTTTATATCATATATATATGATATAAACCTAAAAGCAACAAACAAACAGGACAAACAAACAGAGACTCATGGATATGGACAACAGATTAGTGGTTACCAGAGGATGGAGGTGGGGAGGGGAGAGGTAGATGGGGTAAAAAGTGTCAAATATCTGATGACAGAAAAAAATCTATGGGCAGTGAACACTAATTGCAAAATATATATGCCTTACTGTTGAATTGTATACCTGAAACTTATAAGATTTCTTTAACCAATGTCACCATAATAAAAAAATAATAAATTATTTTTTAAAAACTACTAAGGCAGAGTCGGAATTTGAACCCACATATCTCTCTATGGAGATCATCTCTCTATAGTTATGCTGCCTAAGCAGCAAGACTAAGGCCATAGAATAGATGGCCTGGAAAACCTGGGAAAAGAATTTTATGTAAGTTGTGAAGAAATAGGGAGCTATTGAAGGATGTTGAATAGAAGATGTTGGATTTCGACACAATCTGCACCTGAAGGAGCAGTTTAGAAAGAGTAGGACAGATAGAAAAATGTAGAAAAGAAGAGTCAGAAAAAGCAGTTGGGGGGTGGGGTTATCACGGTGGCTCTGATGAACAAAGGCTAGGAAGTTCAATCAAAGAGAAACTATAAATGAAAATAAGAGGTTAAACTTGCCTAACATTGAAGAAGCAGAATATGCATGTAGTCTAAGTCACAGTCTACATTTTCCAGCCTAGGTAGCAGGGGAAATTATAGTACCATTAGATGATACAGGACCATTTTATTGAAAAATAAGATTTGGGGGACAAGATATTGAGGCAAACTTGGTAAGAAGCTGTGAGCTAATTTGGAGAGATGTTTGCAAAGAACACAGAAGGAATTGAGTGATCAGAATTTAGCTAATGCAGGAGGAAGTCAGAATGATAGTGGTGATGTGACATTGTCCAGCCTCTGCAAGGCTGTGACTTGTGTTGACAGTGGGTTCACAGCTTCAGTGGAGTGATGGTGAGGAGGATCAGTGACAGAACTGAGAGAAATATGAGCACAATAAAATGTCCATTTTAGTTCTGCTTTCACCAGATTTTGTTCTTCTGAAGAGAAAATGTCACACATCTAACAAAACAAAAATATCAGGAGGACCTCAGTTCACTTTCATAACACACAAAAAGAAGCTCTATAGACATTAACTTCGCTGCAAGTGGGTTATAAGTAATCTAAATAGTGGCCATGGGGACAGTATTAAGGTGCTTTATTAAGACTTCTCTATAAATTTCATAACGTTTAAAACTTCAGAAATTTAAAATTATAACATTCCAGTAATAGAAATTTTATTATAACATTCCCATATTCAAGAGAATCCTGAATGTATCATTCTATTTCAAGAAACCAGTCATAATAACTTATAAATTTCTGAATAACTTTTAAATTTACTGTAATGAAGAACCAAAAAACTCCATATAAAAATCCACAGAACAGGATTCTGATCTGTCCTTTTGTTTAAGTAAGAAGTCCATCAAAACCTCCACCTTTCTTTTTATGAAGTTTGCTTATATTTTCCTACTTTTGTTTGAGTGACATGGTGCCCTTGGAAAGGTCAGATTTTTTTTTTCTTAGTATAGGAGACTAGTGAGAAAACTGGACCTGCGAATGAGAGCTGACATAGTCTATGCTACCTTTTATTTATTCGACTAATATTTATTGTATATTGAACATATACAAAGTGAATAGTGTTATGCTGGGAAGAAAAACATGCATGACTTATGACATAATCCTTGCCTTTTCAGAAATTAGAGCGAAATAGACAAAACCAAAATGCAAGCAGCACATTAAAAATGCCTTATGTGTAGTACAAATAATCTTTTGGAAAGAGAAAAGATCATTTCCGCCCAGAGCAAACTGCTTAGCATACTCTTAGAATTCTGTGCTCTCTTACACATTCATGTATTTTAATAGACTTGCTGTCTCTTTGCATGGAAAAATCTCCAACCTCTAATTGCTATTATTTTACCTGGTACACTTCTCCTTCTTCAGTATGTTGCTTAAGAGTAACTCTTCCGGTGAGCCTGCCCCAGACTGGATTAAGATGTGCCCTTTTGTAGTTTCTCAGTATAATTTGCTGCAGAAATATATATATATATATATATACGCACACACATACACGTATATATATATACGTATATATATATTGCATATTATATATTGTATCACATAGCGTATTTCTATTTTAGTTGGAGCAATGTCCTTAATTTGTTTCCTCAGCGCTATGCACAAAGTCTGGAACATGGTAAACATTAAAAAAAAAAAAGTTTGTAGAACGAATCTGTTTTTACTGGTTCTCAAGAATGAGTAGAACTTCTACAAGTAGAGATGACAGGGAGTAGACTCCAAGAAAGGGGAATATATGTGAAAACAGATGATAAATTAGAGAAATTTTAAAAAGGAGATAAAAATTTCTAAAACAGGTAATAGGTAAAGGATAATAGGAGATATGATTTAAAGGTAGATAAAGGATGGTTTTTAAAGACTTTAAATTGAAGAGTGAGATATTTGATCCCCAAAATCTCTTTCACTACTCTTTTTCCCATGTGTTCCCAGTTTCCTCGACACTTCATTGAATGATAGCTTAAGAAAAATCACAGGAGTTGATGAAACATCCAAAGAACTTAATAGGGGTAGAAAAGAACAAAGGAAAACTTTTTAGAATGGCTGTATTTGGAAAGTGGAACTAGAAGCAGTCAGAATTAACTGAATCATGAAATTGCAATGAGATGCAAGCTGAAGAGTTCTAAGATGGAAAAGTGGCAAATGTACCAGATCTGCAAAAGTGATGAGAAGAATGTGACCTGAGGAAAGATTACTGAATATGGTAACTCAGAAATTTATTACTGACTGACAAATGAGACATTCAGAAGAACACTCAAAGAATGAGACAGACAGAAAGGGCCCTAGTAAAGAGGCAGGGAAAGGAAATAAGACAGAGATGCAACCCACTGGAGATTTACCTCTCTGTGCCAGCGGAGGGAATTTGATGGTATATGGTGAATATTATAGAAGGAATTTTATGCTATTCCAGGTCCCATATATATGCTGATGAGTATATATTTTATGTGCTGTCAGGAGCTTAAAATTTTGAAGAAGGAAAATTCTTCACTGACAACCTCTTTGTTCTCTATCTTTCATAAGTAAAAATGAGAAAAGCCATCATAGTTACATGCATTCATTCTACAAACACATCACTAGCCAGGAAAACAGAAAGGAAGGATGGAAGGAAGGAAGGAAGGAAGGAAGGAAGGAAGGAAGGAAAGAAGGGCGAGTACAAGTGTGAATGAGAGAAAGAGAGGTTTGTTTTGGTTTATCCTATTTCTTCAAAGGGCCAGTAGCCCGAATCAATTTACAATTAACCTTTCAATTATCCTACTGTCTGGAAGAAGGAATGCTGTTTTGGCATACATCTGATATCTGATTCTGGATGCTTTCCAGGAAGTCTCAATACAAACCTACTGTCTGAACACATAATCAGTTTACTACTTGATTTGATATGAAAAACCCACAAAATAAAACTACCACTTTGGGGACCCCCTGATTGACTTTAGTAGGAAGCTTTGAGCTATAAAACAGTGCTTCCACTTTAACACTTGGACACTTACCCTGTGTGAACTGGTTTATTTCCTCCCCAAGCAACTGTATTTATATTCACATTTTCTAGGTAATTACTTCTGATACCCAATTCACTTTGTGTTTGGAGACACTGATTAGAATCATATGATTTTCAACTTAGAAAGGACCGGATATAACATATGTCCCAAACTCCTCATTAACAGATAAAAACCCAAGGCTCCAAAAACCAACTCAAGGTTACAAAGCTAGCGAGTCTCAGAAAGGACTAGTGTTCATGTGTTCTGATTTCGGTTGCAGGGCTCTTCCCAGACATGCTTTTCAGTGCATGTTGCAGATTGCTAGCCTTCTTATCACTCATCTATATTACTAGTCTCAGTTTTGCCATTAATTATCTTTTTCAACCACGAACACATCACTCTATTTATAGGCCTCAGTTTTGTCATGTGTAACATGAGTGATCTAGATTAGATAGCTATAGTTCAGTCTAAGGGAACATTATTCCATGACCATCATGAAACCAATTCTCTTATTCATAGGTCTTTCTGTTTCACATAACAGAAACCCTATCAAGCAAGTGTAATTATTAGAAAAGTAGAAAAGGTAGATTTATTATAGGGACACAGGGCTATCTCACAGATTCTAAGGTAAAAAAAGTACAAGGGGCTTCACCAGGATCTGGGACTATACTCTGGGACTTTAACGAGCTTATAATTGGTTTCTTCTGTGTCTCTGAGGGGTCCCTAATTCTTTTGCCTGTCGGTCTCTGAATATTAGCTTTATTTCTTTCCCTTCAGATCTGTTCTCCCTGCCTCACCAGGCACAGAACAGGGCTATCCAGAGGGGCAGCCTTCCCACTCAGTTCAAATACTACCAGAGCATAATGAGCATCTCAGAATCTTAATTTTAAATGTCCTCTCAATCAAATCTGGTTGTTTCAGCCTGGGTCAGATGTCTGTCCAGCTCCATAAGCTGAGGCCAGTGCAGCAAGGCCAGGATTCACTCTATCTTGAGAGAAGGGCAGTTTGGTCTAGGTAGGATCCCCGAAGGAATGCTGTATGTTAAGAGCTACCGGAATCAGTTGCTACTTGATTGATATAAGGATGACAACAATTCTGTGGCTAAAACAAGGATATTGTAAATAGAAAGCCCAATATGAATGTTTTACTATAGGCTATACTGATAATTGTGATATTTACCTTACTTAGCTATTTCGGATTATCTATCTCTTAAGGATACCATATTTGGGTCTAGAAAAAGAGCCATATGAAAAAGTAAATTCAGGTTAACAGTTTATGATGAAAATAAAATGTACAGCCAAAAAAGAAAAGAAATGACAAAACCTCTCTAGAGAGAAGAGTAAACTGGTAACTACTGCAAGTGAAGGAATCCCACAAAAAAGTGTAGTCTCCAGATACAGGAAGGAGTACAGCTATTCCTTTGAGAGGGCCTTGGTTTAAAGGGATTAAGGTAAATATTTGGGATAAAAAAGAGAATCAACTAGGACAAGACAGCAAGGAATTCAGAGTGATTTCTCTTTGAATAGGAGCTGGTTTGTTATTATAATGAAACAAGCCCCACACTGGCACCTTTTCCGTGACTTGTTTCCAGTCCTACTGGGATTTCTGCCCTTCAAAAGAAAGGATGTGGATTATTAAACTCTTGGCAGGAGGTACAGAAAAATCTATGTTGCTCTAGGTCCCATCCAGCAGAGACGGATTAAGGTGTGATTGAAAGGATTGGCAATCATCAGCCCCACACTCAGAAGAGAACCTCTAAATTGTCAGGATCCTCTACAAGGCAGCTCTCCCAGGAGAATTGCTCTTTGTTGCTCTCATTTCTTCTTTAATTTTTTTTTTCATTCACTTTCTTGAGTTTCACTGGTGAGTTTTACCAATCTGCCACCAAGCTGCGTTTCTTCAAATATCATGTTTTTAAAAGTTGTCGGGAAGAGTATAAAGGTAACTTTTATTACTTTAAAAGAAAATACAGTGTTGGGGCATCCCCATTTTCCTCATTGTACATTGCGAATTGTTTGAATTCATCTGCTTAAATCAGCTTGAATCAGATTGTGACAAAGAGCTTTTCCTATGGCAATTTAATCTGTTATTCCTTAAAACAGGAGGATAGCATGTTTCTCTTCCTGTTGCTTTACCTTAGAGACCTCATATATTTTATTTTATAAATAAAGAGAACACCAAAATCTTGAGTTTTTATATTTTAATTGGAAAAAAATTAGAAAAGTATTTTCAGTATGATTTGTATTCATGTGTATACGTATCATATAATATATACTTACTATATCTATGCTATATGAGTTTATATCACTTTATGTTATATGAGAGATTAAGGCAAATGACCTCAAATTCATAAGCCATATTTAATTAAATACCTATATCCATGGCTACTGGGAGTAATCAAGGGAAAGCTTCTCAAGTAAGCTTTTAAGGACTTCATTCCCTAACTTAGAAAGCTTTATCTGCCTTTTTTATTCTATTACCAATCATTTGTAAAAAAAAAAACAAAAACAAACAAACAAAAAAAACAACATATGTTTATCTCTAAATGGGCATTTTCAGTTGTGAATGACACTAAAAAAAATAAAAGGCCCTTTTAAAACACATTATCCTTAAGAATACAAGTAGAACTTTGGTTTGTCACTTGAGAAATTATACCTTCCTTCCTCGGATTGACGTTAGCTGTTTTCAGTGTTCACTTGCCGTGGCTATTATGTACAAATGAACCCATTGCTGATATTCATGTTTTATCTATATGAGACCTTGGGAGTTCTTACCAAAATGTAAATACTTCCAAAACTCTTAGAAGTATTCTTTCAAACTTTAGATAAACAGGATAATGAACCACGCTCTAATGAAAAATAGTTGGCTGCCCTTTTCTGCCTTTCTGAATTATCAAGACCATGTTTTCAAACTAGCACTAATAGAGCCTAGTCTCTGAATCACAATTACATTTTTTTTTTTCAATCAGATATATTTGGTCCAACCTGGTCAGATTTCTACCCAGCTCAACAAGCTAGGGCCAGTAGGGCAAGGCCAGAATCCCTCCATCTTCAGGGAAGGGATGTAGTTAGGAATTAGATCTCAAGAGATCCGTCTAATTTGGATTGGTTTACATCACTCTATACTGCAGAACTTCTTTCCCTCTAATATTAAAAGTAAGAATTAAAAAATTTAGAGAATTGGTTTTCAAACTATTATTTGCATCCCCACATTTCAATTTTGGAAGTAGGGCAAAGTAATGGATTCTCAGTTTTATTAAGGAATTACAGAGAAACGAAATAAAAATCAAACTGATAGCAAAACAGTAGAATGAATGAAAGTTTTAAAAGATATACCTAATGGTAATTCAACCAATATAAAGCTACCAAAAAAAAAGTAGCAACTGCAAATCGTCACTAAAACAAGATGCTCTGAAGATGAAGCATCCTTCCCTGTAGAGCAGAAGTTTGAGTACATTTACGGAATAGGAGCTTTACAACGTTATCAAGGTTTGTGTGACAGCCATATCTCCTATGGCAACATAAGGACTACAGTCTTCTGTGTTTTAGTGACATTGGGCTTTTGTATAAAAGGCATCAAATTTCAGTAACCCTTAACAATTCAACACTCCACTAGTCAATAGTCAAATTTCCTTTGAAATAAAAGTGTATGATGTTGCAAGTCATTTGATAAGATACCAAATACAAGATTTACTATTTTTATTTTTCATGCAGTTGGAAAGATAACTGTGACCTATCAGGGTCTCAAAGATAGAATAGAGGAAAACATTGTTAATTTCATGCCTGACAATTGAGTACTACCTCTGGTCTCAGCTAGATCCCTTAAGTGAAAGACTTTGTGGGGCCCATTCTCCCACACATTGATGTGAAATAAGGAAAAACAAAAAGTAAAATTATAAATTTTTGCTGTCCCTCTTTCAAAGCCTTTCCTTTCTCTTCATATTTCTTGCCTCCCCTTTTTCCAAACATGATGAATACAGAAGAGGAAAAAAGTTGTAAGTGCTTATTAATTGATCGTGCATATCTACTTGTCACATCATATGAAAGTTCTTAGGACATGGCTTTATCTTTACATGGAGAGTGATATCCAATTTGTGTAGCTTTGTTTTTGTTTTGTTTTTCCTTTTAGATGCTGAATGTCCTGTATGTCAAGAAATACCTTTGTCTCAGCCTGCAGAATTAGACTACTTTTCAATTTTCTAGATTTTTTCTGCTAACCAGAGATAAAATTTGCACTTCTTACACACCATATGATATTAGTCCTCAGAAAAGCTTCCTTACATTTGATCATGATCAATTACCAAAAGTGATATGACTCCTCAAAATTAAGATGCAGCCAGTATAGGTTTCTGAAATTTTACTAACATCTAAACTAATGGGAATGTCCCAGACCAGTGCTGTTTCCCTGAAGTGGTTTGATTTTGGCCTCTATTCTTGACCAAGAATGGGGAAAGACACACATTTACAAATCCACTTGGGGGAAAAAATAATTCCTAGGAATTGAAGAATAAAAATGTTAATATATGATTAACTGCTCTTAAATAAATAGCTATTCATTGCATTAAACAGTTATTTTACATAGTTTTCCACCCAGTGTATTTAATCTTTTGCTTTTATATGTTACCAGTAGAGTTAAGAAATGTTCTTAGGAATCTCATCAGTTAATGATCAATAACAAATAAAGATCACTCTTCAATTACAGAGTTGTTAAATTAATAGTATGGAATTAAACCAGTGGTAAATTGGAATTCTATGCAGAAAAAATAATCATTTCACATGATTCATAACTTTTCAGAAAATAATCCATTACTCCTGCTTTAAATAAACCAGATCTTTTGGATAATGCTTAGACAATGCTATTTGAAAAGTTGATGTAGAACCAAAATTAAATTTCTCTCTCTCTCTCCTTCCTTCCATCCTTCCCCCTCTCTCTCTCCTTCCATATATTGAATATTTACTATTTGTAAGATATTACATTTCACAATTAATAGAATATCTAATTTAATTCTCACAGTACCTCTTCAGGTAATTATTATTATCCTCATATTAAAAATTAGAAAATCAATAAACAGATAGGATCACATTTTTCTAGCAAATGGAAAAATTGGAATCAAAATCTATGCCTGTCTGGCTCTAAAAATGTGTTCTTAACTACAGAGCAGCTTTTCTCAAGAGTGACAAAAGCGAATCCCTTGCCTTTGCCTGCAGAAAAATAAAAAAAGTCTTAAAGGCTAAAGACTTATGCTTTAAATTTATGTAGGGAGGATAACCTACATTTCTTTTCTTACCCTTAAAGGAGATTTGGGGCCATGACATGAAACTGACAACCAAAGAAGAAGTAAATATTGATAATATCCTGGGTGGTTGAATGGGCTTCTAATTTTTTATTACTATTCAGGAAGTGTCACTCAAACTAGGTTCCTTTATTGCAGCGCTGCTGTGGATCACTGTCATAAATTTTCTGTTTGTACAATTTTTCCTCTCATATTGTCAAGTATCTTGTGGTTTTATTAGTGGCTTGCCTGTAATGAAATTCCAGGTATGGACTCACTCATCTTTCCAGTCAGGAATTCAGAAAGACCATCACTTGTCTTCTGCTATTCCAGTGAATTCAGTTTGAGATATAAGATACCTTAGTGGTAATTTCATTTGTGGGTTACACAATACCCAGTGACAATGGACTCTGCTCACCTGATGTTTCCATAACTTCCCCTCATTTGGGATTTTGCTCCACCTGAACACATGTTTTTCAGGAACCATCTCTCTCATATTGTGGGAACTATACAAATTAAAATTTTTTAAAAATGTATATCTGTTTCATTTGGATCTTCAATATTCTCCAGTATCTCAAAATGTTACTACTAATATTTTGTTGTTGTTATTGTTGTTGTTGTAATTCCTGGTATCAAGAGAAAGATTTAATTTCAAATAAAGCATCTTTCCCATGAACAAAATCACCAGAGACCACTTATTGTTATGTTTTTCTGAAATCCAAAGATTAATAAAATTTATTTATTTTTATCTGTAGCTCCACTGGGCTGAGTATACACTGTTAAGGGCAGTTCTTGATAATGCATGGTTACTTTCTGCCTTACACCCAAATGAAACTTTCAAATGATATGACTTTGGTTTAGATAATTTGGAAAAATCTGTCAGTGAATCAAATATTGCCACGTTTATGAACACTCTGTCCCTAGGGATTGTCAAACTCAAAGAGCAAAGAGCCTGGATAAACATTTTACCATAAGAAAGGCCAATAGCATCATTATAACCTATCAGGTCATGAAGCGGCCATCTTTGACCTATGTAAGAAAACACGAAGGTTCCTTTTTTTCGATATGTCCAGAGACTTAAAATTCATGACACATATGCACTTTGAACAAATTAAGGTAAAAAGATGCTCAGATATTAATGGAAAGCTCCCATTTTCTTTCGATTAATTAAAAAGGGTTTTAGGAGAAAACTAATAATGTTCCACAGGGAAGAGAAGGCCATTAAAGTCAAGGAATATATATTAACAATTATCCTACTTTATTGACAACCCATTTTTCTGCTGAAAACAGGAATGCTTAATATATAAATTGTCATAAAATAATAAATATATGTAAAATTCATGAAAATCTAAAAACAGATTGTCAAAATAATATTATTAAGACTTAAAATAATTCAGTATTTTTTAGCAACCAAAATATATAAGATGAGCTTTCAAATAATGTTAAATAAATAAAGTAAAATTGTAATTGAATGCCATACTAATTAGATTCTCCTTATTTTGATCTTCATTTAAACATCTTCTAATTCCTGTTTTTCAGAGAAACGCAGATTAGAAATTGGTGTAAGGCTGTAATCAACCAGAGAAATTCTCGGTGTTTGTTATTTCATAGAAGAAGAAATATCAAGATAGATTCCTTCAGGTGAACATACAAACTTTGAACTTCAACAGATGTTAACAGTATAGTCCTGGTCTAGATTTGTTCTAGATGCACACTGACACGTTTATTTAAAAATTGAATAATCCCAAGAAATCTGATTTTTCAGTGTCTGACCTGAAATTTTGGTTACAATATTGGGAAATTCCTGGTTAGAGTCTCAGAGTTCCAGACTCAAGCATCACAGTGTTATACATTTAAACACTGATGTTGACTTGAGTAGATCCAGAGGTCAAGCACCAGGTTAAATCTAAATATATTTTTTTCTGAAATAAAGACCTGTTCTAAACTGAACCCAAATGTAGATACGAATTACCAAACATTAACTGAGCAATTTTAGTCATCACACACACTTTCTAACTACA
>NW_006441955.1:27729416-27758445 GCF_000325575.1 Pteropus alecto | reverse complement strand
AAAAAAAAGATGTGTTTTCATTTAAAAAAACATAAACTATTCATGAAAGGTAAGTAGCATGAAGTATAGTAGAGAAAAACCTAATCTTTGAAGTTAAATTCTAACTGGGCTATAAATTTCTTTACCTACTTTTTTCAGTTTTTCCCTCTCTAAAATGGGAGTGAAAAAAATCTACTTCTCAAGTTTATTAAGATGATTAAATGAGAGTTTGTTTATGAGGCATCTGGCACATGGTGAGCACTTAATTGATTGTAGCCATTAAATACATTTAGTAGTATGTTAGATGCACTTGATAAAATACATCTTTTCTCCTAACATCATGCATCAATTTTAAAGTGACAAAAAAATGGTTCAGAAAATAAGTATTATAGGAATACATTGAAGATTAGGACAATAACGTAGACTTCACAGGTAGTGCAGGGCTTAAACAAACATATGGGAGAAGCTATATCAGGAAAGCAAATGTATAGAGGAGGGAATTATTTGAATGTTTAAGGAATAATAAATGAAAAAAAATTTGTCAAACTGGAGGCAAAATACTGTGATATGGAGTAGAAAACATTAGGATTAGAGAGGAGGCAGTTGGAGAAATTTCTAGTTTTTCATGAACATCACATAGAAACAGATGGCATTTTGATCAAGTAGAAAAAAATAAGGAAAAGTGCTCTGAAGTGCTTAATAATAAGATAATCAAAAAAGAAGCTTTTCAGCAATGAATGTTACATGAGTTACATCAAGTTGCACTTTGATTATCTGTACCTATTAAATAAAAGTTTGCTGCTGTGACAAGCAGGACTCCAAATCTCAGTGGTCTAGTACAATAAATTTTTGTTCATATGAATTACATGTTCCTGGTCAGTGAATAGCCTTCCATTTTGTCAATCATGAAACCAGATTCCTTTTATATTATAGTTTTGCCCTCCCTTAGATCCAGAGGGCACTCTATTAATTAAAAGAACAGGAAAAGAAAGAGAGGAGGAGTATCACAGGAGGTTTTAACTGGTTATGTCTGGAAGGGCTTTATCCAATTGAATGGGAGGCTGGGAAAAAAGAAAATATTTTATTTTTAAAAAAGCCCATACTAATCTGCCATATTACCTAAGATATTTGTCTGTTCAAGCAGGAATTTATAGAATTCAACTTTTAATAAACATAATATATGAATAAGAAGAGATGAAAACTAACATCTATATTATTAATCATGGTATCATTCCTATTTAGAACTGACTTATTAGCCTCAGAAGAAAACACTAAAGTTTTCACTTTTTTTATCAAGTAGACCTAAATTAAGATGAATGATTAGTTCAAATTTAAGAAACTGTTCAAATTATCTATACTTATATAAATGTCTTGATACAGGAAAATATTTCAATATTTCATTGTGTTATATGTTACCTCTCCTAATACCCATATTCTCTTTGTGGTTTTCACATGTTAATTACTAAAAGAATATTTGTTGCTAAATATTAAATACTAACTATTATGAAGTATTCAGATGTAGAATATTGTAAAATTTTTAAATGCACTTGAAAACAGAAGGAAATTGTTCCATTACATAAAAAAGGATATTACATAAATCAGTTTATAAGAACTATAACAATCAGGAAAGTAAATAATAAAATTCTACTAATTTAAGTAGCAGATGTAATATCCATTGATGCTACTATGGGCTGAATTGTACTCCCCCAAAATTCATATGTTGAAGCCCTAACCCCTTGTACCTCAGAATGTGACTGTATTTGGAGATGGGACTTTTAAAATTTGATTATGCTAAAATGAGCCTATCCAATCTGACTGGTATCTTCTAAGACATGGAAATTTGGACACAAAGAATAGGGATATATACACATAGAGGAAAGACCATGTAATGCTACAGTGAGAAGATGACAATCTATAAGCCAAGAACAGAGGCCCCAGGAAAAAACAAACATGCTGATACCTTGATCTTGGACTTCCAGGCTCCTGAGCTGTGAGAAAGTAAATTTCTGTTGTTTAAGCCATCCAGTCTGTGGTATTTTATCATGGCAACCGAAGTAGACTAAAACAGATGCTTATGAAATGAAAAGTCTAGCTTAAAATTTATGGTCGTAAAAACAAATATTCACCATAGAGTTTTTACTAAAATAAAGACCAAAAGTACTTCCGTAGTCAAAAAGGTCAGCAAACAACTGAATATCGCCAGAGACCTGGAACGCCACAATCTCTTTGTATTTAATCCTGGAAAATTGTGGAATATTGCCCAATTTACATATTTTAAGCTGTTTTTAGCCTAATTATTTGGTATGCAGAATGCCAATTCTTATGGTAAAAGTAATAAGAGTTTATTATAATAAAAAGTTACATTTACCAGGAAGATATAAAATACTGATTTTTATTTACCTAAAAGCATGACCTCAAAATACATAAAGCAAAATTTAACATAAACAAAAGAAGAAATCATAATATATAATTATAAAAGGAGATTTTAATACACTTTTCTCAATACTTGGTAAGACAAACAGACAAAAATCAGTGAGGATATAGAAATCCGCACATGATTCACAATGTAATTGTTGTTATATCGAACACTGCATCCTACAACTACAGAACATTTCCAAAATCGGTCATATGCGGATACACAAGCATGTTCAACAAAAGGGCTGAAATTATACATCATTCGTTTTTAGAATACAATGGTATTAAGCTGGAGGTCAATAATAAAGGTTAACTAGAACATACTCAGCAGTTAGGAAATTAAGCACTGTGCTTCTAAATAATTCACAGGTGAAAAAGAAATTTCAACAAAAATTAGAAATATTTTTAACTAAATGAAGAGCAAAACAAATTTAGACCTTAAATATACATATTGAAAGATAAGAAAAAGGCTGATTAAAAAGTTATATATGTATACATCTCAGGAAGTTAGGGGAAAGTAGTTAATTACACCAAAGAGAATAAAAAGAAGGAAATAAAGAGAAAAAAGTAGAAATTAATCAAAACGGAAAAAACTCAAAGAAGAAAATCATTGAAGCCAAATAATGTTCTTTGAAAAGACAAATAAGAGTAACAATACCCTAGCAAATAAAAAACGAGCAAAAAATATGAATAAATAAACATAAATAATAAATACTAGGAATAAAAATAAACATCAATACACAATTTACTGAGATTATAAAGATAATAAATTATTATAAATAACTATAAGCCAACATACATAAAAATTTGGTTGAAAGAAAAACTATTGTAAAAACATAACATTAAAACATGAGAAAAAAATGAATACTTTTATGTGTATTAGAGACATTACTTTTGGAATGAAAAACTTTGCCTCATTAGTCATGAGAAAAATGCAAATTAAAACCAAAAGTAGTGCGATATACAACCACCAGAATTGCTAAAGTTAAAAAGAGAAAATAATAATTGTTAGCCTGATATAAAGCTACTGGAATTTCTATATAGTACTGGGAGTATAAATTTGTGCATCCAGTTTGCTATGTGAAAAAATAAGGATCAATCCACACATAAGTTTCAACAAAAGAAGCATAACACAAAAGAGTTGATGCTATGTGATTCCATTTATGTTATGTTCCAAAGAAGACAAAACTAATCTCTGTCACTTTGGGTGTAGAAGAGAGAGTATGCTGGTTAGGAGGGTATGTAAAGAGGATTTTAAGATTTATGTAAAGTTTAGTTTATTGATGGTTAAATAAGCATGTTCACTTTTGTCAAGCTAATTTCTTATTATTTTGTGTAATTCAACAAAATGTTTATAAAATAATAACATTAGATATGATAGTTATTTCACATATGTAGAGTTTTCTTACAAAATTTCCTGGTCTCTTTATTATACAACAAACAAGTTGTAATTACCTGGAGAGAATTGCTCATTGTGAATCAATCATAAACAAATGAAGCAGTGAAATTTCCAGAACAACAACCAAAACAGTAGCTCAGAATTTCATCTGTAAAAAGGTTATTTATTCCAAATTTTCTCCAGAATCTAAAAAATATAATTTGTCCCAGAAACAGGAGAGAAAAATCAAAACCAAGGCAAATATTGAAGAAGATATTTTGCACAACTATAACAGGAAAATTATGCAGTTTGTTTCCTCTAACATACTCAAAGAATAAAACTCATTGAATTTAAAAGAATCAATGGAGACACTGTTGTTCCTGCTAATTAACAAGGAAGTGTTAATGTTGTGCTTAACACTTAGATTTTAACTACTGAACATAAACACAGAAAGACTGGGCCCAAACTTTAAAAAGGCTTTGGAAGCAGGTACATATGATAATTTATAGTGCTACCACTTTCCCCATTTAGGCAACTTAACCTCTACCTCTTTCAGCCCCAAATCTCTGCTCTCATTTAGCTATCTAAACTGGGGCCACATCCAGAATGGAAGTCTTGATTTGTCTAGTCTAGTAATGAATAGTAGTTATATCTTCCCTGTTAGGCATAGAAAAGATTGTTTTGCCCAATTTTTACTAAGAAGAGGACTTCATGGAAAGGTAGTGTGGAAAGAGAAAGAGGTGATTAGGCTTTTGTTTTCCCCCTTGACTCTGAACATTGTTGTGCCCTGAGGTGCTACAACCAGCTTTTTTTCATGAGGGGACATAATCTCTATTTCTGACAAGAGAGAATGTTAGTGTTGAAATATAGCATTAAGCTGCCATTGAGGCATCCTACCATTATTTACTTCAAGAAAATACATCTTCCAATTGTTTAACCCAGATTCTCAAAGTATGGTCCCCAGATCAGCCACATCACTTGGGAACTTGTCAGAAATGCAAATTTCCAGCCACCACCCCAAATCTACTGAATCAGAAACTCATGGCAAGTAATCTTGCTGACCCCTTAAAGCTTGAGAACCACTGGTTTAAGTCATCTTGAGTTTAGTTTTCTGTGACTTGTGGCCAAAATTTATTTGATAAATACATGGTAGGAAGTAAGATAAAAGTAAATAGTGACACTGAGAAAAGAGAGATCAAGAAAAATTATGAAGAGCAAAGGTCAAGATAAAGTTAGGACCTGATTCATTTTCTTGTATGTAAAGTATACCTCTCACACACACACAAAAGGCCAAGATGAATTTATTTCTCAAAGTACATGCCACATACTTTAAGCACCTCTGAGTGTGATAGATTCATAAGCTACAAACACCTCAAGGTCTCCATATCATCCTTATTGTTGATTTATTATATTAGATTTATTATATTTATTGCATCCCTACAATATGAAGAAGTCAAAGAATGGAATAATTACAACCCTGTTTCTATTTCCTCTTTGAAATCACTAAAAATCAATGAGAATAACTAAAGAAAAAATTACTTTTACCTTGTCAAAATTACAGGACACTCTAACCCTAAACCTCAATATTTGCTAAAGAACTGCCATATGTAGCAAAAGAGCAGACGGGTATGAGAAAACAGCAAATGAGAAAGCCTGCAGATACCAAAGTCAGCAGAGCATAATTGTTCTTAAGTAAGGAGCGCATCTGAGGAGCAAAAGCAATAATCTCTTTCTATTTTGTTTTGTTTAAAATCTTTTCTGTTTAAAACAAAGGAAATGGAACACTAGGCTGGTGGGAAAATGCCATATGCCACCGTGGTATATCAGGAATTCCACAAGGAAACACACAAACATATCTGGCATGGTTAGAAAGATTGAAGACAGACTGGAGGACAGAAACTTGGGATTTTGGAGCCTCCCAGAACTCTTGATTCTTATTGGCTCCAGAAAACATAAATCTCTCATATACTCAACATAGTGTCTTGGATTTCCTTGTGTACCAAGGTGAATTCCTACTACTCCAGGGGACTTTCATGATCCTTTTCTCACACAAACTTCCTGTAAAAAACCAGGCCAGGAAGAACCCCGCTTATTCAAACCCTGAAACTGAACCAGTACAGGATCTTTCCTCAAAATACTAGAAAGTAATAAATGAAGGCTGGAAAAAACAACTGAAAGGGGACTCAAAAGCAATTATAATGCCAAACAATTTTTAAAATTAATAAAATAGACAAGAGTACAAAGCAAATATATAGGGCTTGAGGAAAATATATGATGGATATAAAGAAACAGTAGAGAACTTAGGAAAGAAGTAGGAAAAAAGCAATTGTTGAAGCTTCATTGATTATAATGCAAAGGAAAACATTCTGCTAAAAAGACAAAACAAGCAAAGGGAGGTCAAGATTGAGAAAAATGCACACTATCCATGGAAACAATGCATTTTAAAAGCAGTATCAAAAATTGGAATGAAAAAATATTCAAATATGTAATTTAAGAATGTTTTCTAGAAATAAGACTAACCTACAGAGTAAAAAGATATATACATTGTCCAGGAAAAAATTAATACAGAATTATCACCACTGAAACCTGGAGCACTAGAGTTGGTCTTCCAAAACAAAATGAAACAAACAAACAAAAAAAACTTCTATTGTGCCTCAAGTCTAAAAGATAAACTCACCAACAGAGTAAAGATTCAGACTAGGCTTAGAGACTCCCATTTAGCATTGGGAAACAAATTGGCGAATGCCAACAATGTTTTCAGGAAAAGAAAATATAACACAAAAACTTTATAGTCAGGAAACTGGGTATAAACAAAGGCAGAAGAGAAGCATTTTCACTTGTGCAGTAATGCCAGCTCCTATAAGTGTTTCTTAAGGAAACCAGTGGAGCCAATGAAAAAATTAATAGAGAAACTATGGGGAAAGATTGGTTAGGCCACTGAAGTCATTCAATTGCAAGAATAAGACCAAACATCTGATAAAATTATGGTTATAAAATCAAAAGAAAATGCCACAAACTACAAAAATAAAGCAAAAATATATTAAATAATTGGAAGCAACAGGAAGAAAAAAGATGGAAAGCAATATGAGTACTATATTTCATCTTTAATAGCTAGAGATTTAAAAATACTTTTAAAAATGTAATAGAAATACCACTGTATTTAAATATGTAAAGATGCATAGTATACAAAATAAGATAAAGATTATGTTCATCAGTAATTTCAAATGAAATAAAGAGAAGAGACTAGGGAATTATAACAATTATGTTATTGCACAAAATGGGAATTCAATAGTTACTGCCTAAAGACACAGAGTAGCAAGTGTATTATATAAAATTATGTATAAATGTAATCACTAAAAGAACTAACAATAAAAATGCAATTTACAATTTATCAGGAAAAAATCCACGCAAAAGACAAAGCCAAGGGGAAAATATACTATATAATAATACAAAAAAAAAAAAAAATCAAAGAAGCCATAAAAACTGAAAGCACAATATAAAGAACTATGGAAGAAATAAACCCAAACAAATCTGTCACTTCGATAAATATAGATAGGCTAAGCACTCCTGTTAAAAGAAAAAAAGTCTCAGGTTGAACAAAGCTTACAGAAGATACAAACCCAAAACAAGTAGTAAAGGTCTGTGGCCACACCAGATAATTCAGACAGAGGGATATGTGGTAGAAGGAAGGACTAAGTTCCAGGTAAATGGTAGGACAGGGAAAATGCAAACCAAAAAAAAAGACAGGATTGGTAACCTTAATAGCAATCAAGGTTATAGTCAGGGCAAAAAGAAAAAGAGCTAATGAAATCAGAAAACTGAAAACTATTAAAAATTGTAAGAATTGGGGGGGAAAACTCTTAAAGTATCACTATTTGCAAGTAATATGACAGTATACCTAGAGCTCATGATAAAACTAGCTCACATGAGAAAACATTTCATTTAAGTGATAGAATTAAAATTAGTATGTAAATATATTAATATACATGTTTATTATATGTTAGTATATAAAACACATATGTAGAAATAAAATAGCCAATTGAAGATAAAATTGAAGAGAAAACCCACTTATAGTAACAACACAAAAGTTAAATATTTAGGAGTAAACATAATAAGAAATGTGGAAAAAAAGAGGAAACTTTAAAAACACTCTTGAAAGACACAAAAGTAGACTTGAACAAATGGAAAACTTTCCATATCACTGAAAAGAATTACTCCTTTCATTTATTTTCCAAAAATTTATAGTTTTTAAATGACCTCAAAAATATATCGGCAGTTTATTTTGAGATAGAAAAGCTTATTCTAAAGTTTATTTGAGAGAAAAACTAGTAAAAATAAAACCTAATAAAAAAGAACCCTATTGCTACTACACCCTCAGTAGATTCGCTAAAATGAGAAAACTGACAACATTAAAGGTTAAGTCACTGTAATTCGCATACATTAGTTAAAAGAGGCAGTTCTTTATACAACTAAACACTCACCAAAACCAAGCCCCACAAATTTTACTTCTAGGTATTTACCCAAGAGAAATAAAAACATATGTCCACCAAAAAATTATTCAACAGTATTCATAACAGCTTACTGAATAATAGCCAAAAACTAGAAACAGTTCAAGTGTCCATCAGTTAAAGATAGATAAACAAAGTATGGCATATTTATACAATAGAATACTACTAAGCAATTAGAAATTATTTGCTCTTACACACAACATGAATGACTATCAAAACATATTGCTGAGTGAAAGAAACTTTACACAAAAGTTTACTTAGTGTATGATTCTGTTTATATGAAGACCTAGAACAAGCAAAACTAATTTATAGTGGAGAAAACAGATCAAAATAGTGATTGCCTCTGGGGCAGGAGTATGAGTGGGGATTTACTGAGAAAGAGAATAAGAGAATTTTACCAGATTGCAAGATGTACAGTTTTGTGAGAACTTGTTGGGTGCCATATTTAAGATCTGTGCATTCATATAATGAAATTTTGCTTCTAAAAAAGAGAATTCTAACAAATATTTAACTCTATTTGATGTTATGAATGCTGAAACATTTGAGAGGGTGATACTGATGTCTGCAATTTACTTTGAAATACATCAAAAAATAAGATGGACTGATGGATAGATAGAGGAATGGATAGATAGATAAATGTGTAATAAAGTAAATTTAGAAGAAAATTAATGTTAGAGTATGGGTGGTGGTATATGGATGTTCACTGTAAAATTATTTCAAATTTTCTGAACATTTGAAAGTTTTTATAATAAAATTTAAACATTAGGGGATGGGAAAGAAAAAAATATAGGGCAGTAGCCCTACCAGAAGTGAAAACATCATAATGCTTCTAACAACTAATGTGTTATTGTTGTGAGAATATATTATTGTAAGAATACAACAATGAAAAGAGAACAGAATGTATAGAAATTGATCATCTATAGATATGTTTTGTATACTATAAAGCTGACCTTCCAAATCACAGTAGTAATAGTCATTTGAATAAATCTTATTGACTTATCTAAATATCCATTTGGATAACTGATGAAATTGGATTATACCACCATACATCATAATAAATTCCAAGTGGATAAAGTATGTACTCAGGCCATTGTGGTGGCTTGGTGAGTCCAAAATTTGATCAGATAGGCTGGCAGGCCACAGACTCAGAAAAGCTCCAGTTTGAACCCAAAGGCAGTCTGCTAGCAGAATTATTTTTTGTTTGAGGGACGTCCAACTTTGTTCTATTAAGGCCTTCAACTGATTAGATGCAGCCCACCCATATTTTTTAAATCAATCTGCTTTACATAAAGTCTACTGATTGAAATGTTAATCTCATCTAAAAAATACCTTCACAGAGACATTCATTTGATAATATTTGACCAAATACCTGGGCATCATGATCCAGCCAAGTTAACACATAAAATTAACCATTGCAATATGTAAATAACCCAAAAAAATTGAAACTACCTAAGTACTTGTAGAAAAACATGATTGAATTCCTTTATACTCAAAATCTAGATGCAATACAAGTAAAATATTAATAATTTTGACTATTTAAACAATTTTACATGGCAGAAAAATATAAGCAAGTTCAAAAGGCAAGTGACATACAAGGAAAGACTTGCAGGATATATAGCAAATATGTAAGGGGAATTTGGCATTATCTAACAACACTGCATATAAATTTACCTTTTAATTTAGCAATCTCACTTTAGGAAATTTTTCTTGAAGATACAGCTCCAAAATGGGGGGTAAGGAGTGCAAAACCTATGTACAAGAGTTTTTCATAGCAGCATTATTTATAATAAACAATATTGAAAACAATCCAAATGCCCAATTATAGAATAATTACTATGGTAATCCACACATCCACAAGACAGAGTACTCTACAATTAAAAAAAAAAAATCCTATGAAAAGATGTTGTCATTTTCTACATATAATTGTATAATACATGTCTTTATTTTTTCTAAATAAAATATGGGAAATATAAACCAAAATATAATAAACTGGTTACCTACAGATGTGTGTGGAAATAGAAAGACTAGAGAATGACTAAGAATGTTCTTAATATATCTTACATGTTAGCATCCAGTTAGGGAAACAGAAACCACATAAATTATATTGAGAATATAACTTAGAAGCTTGCCTAAATTAATCTTGGAAGAATGCAAGGCAACCATGAAACAGTGAGGTAAAATAGAGATGCTAACTGCCTGAAGTAGATCCCACTCCCAGTGGCTGGGAGAACAAGGAAGGAAACTGAAGGAAAGAATTGGCAAAGCTGGAATACTTCTATCTGAAAACGGCATTGCGCACATAGTGCTAGAACATCAGGAGCTCTGAGGAGGGGCGCCATGAATCTGGGACTCAGACCTCTGAAAATAGGGTTCTTATTGGCTAGTCTGAAAGTATAAACTGAAAACAACTGTTACTAGAAAGATCTTCCACTGTCTGGGTAAAGGACTGCTGCTGGAGAAACTCAAGAAGGGAAAACAAATGAACAGAACGAAGCAAGTCCTTTCTCCATCCTCCTTTTCTGTACTCTCCTATGGTAGCCTATGGTAGAACTTAACAGGAACTATAGGTAGCAAGGCTTCATTATAGTTTAGAGAATGCCAGCATCATGGAGAAGAATATGGAGGAGGGTGTTTAGAGCTGAAAGACAATAGCATATTAACCAGTATAGCCCATTGCTTTGGCCACTCAACAGCTATACACATATCTCTACAGATATGTGAAATACTATGTAACGAAATAACAATTTTATGCTTTCATAATTTTTTAAATGTATTAAAATTGTATGCACCTATCCTTCATTTGACCATGAAATTTTTCTTTCCTTGTCCCCCAAAAGGGTAAACGCAAAGTCCTCATTGTACAGACATACATTTCTGGACCTTGTTAACGACTCTTTAAAGGCAACCACAGTTAAACTTGAATATTATGTAACCTAAAGAAAAAGAAATTGAAAATAAACCACCACCACCAATTCTTATATAAAATAATGAGAGGTGGAGAAAATAAGAAAAAATCCACAAATGTTTAACAATGAAAACATTTTATTATATATATATATAAAACATATATATATTCAAAAACAAATCAAAAAATGATGTAAAAAAAACCTCAGCCAAATTGACTACATACAGAAACAAATGGATATAATCATATCAAATGAACAACATAATTACATAGGAATAACAGAATTAATTTTAGTATTTTTTAACTGTAGTATTTCAGCTGTATACCATGGATATAGTCAAATGTGAAGACAGCAAAAATTGCTTGATCTTTACTCAGTGGATGTATAGTTTAGAATATTTATTAAGGCTTGCAATTAATAAGTCAACACGATAATGATAATGAAGGAAGAAGAAGAGAAGGAGATAAATTAGACAGATGATAGATTAGATAGATAGATAGATAGATAGATAGATAGATAGATAGATAGATGATAGATAGTAGGCAGACAGCAAGATAGAGCCAATGAATAAATAGATTGATGTCGTTTGAGAACGAGGGTCCTGACTAAGAGAAGAAAGAATAAATAAGGAAAGGATGAGAAGAAAGTGAAGGTCTTGTAAGAACATATATATATATTTTTACTCCTTGGCTCTGATCAAAGAAAAGCCTAGAAATGGAATCCCAGTAACAATGAGCAAAGTGGCACCGGATCTTGGTGTGTAAATACCATTTGGAGAAATAATTGATCACAAATGTGGGCAAACAAATGGAATATCTTTTTGTCCCTGAATACAAGGAAGTGTCCAAAAACTATAAAAGGATTTAAGAAGTTTCCACTGGCTAAATTTGGGGAAATTTGAGCATATAAAAATAAAATAGTTTTAATAAATTATAACACATTAATTTTTTAAAATTTATGAATTCTTCTGTTTAAAAAAAAAAAAGCAGAGGAGATAAAAGGAAAGAAGGAAGCCTCAACTTTACAGAAGAAATCTAGCTAATAAATGTAGAAGGAAAATGCCATTGTAAAAATATATTTAGGCAAAGATGTTTAATCGATGCTAAAACCAGTAGAGAAAGTTGCTGAGAACGTAAAATTCAAAGTCATACAGTTTTGGAGAGAGTTCTCTATAGATTATGTATTAATTATAAAGGGTAATGGGTACTTTCATAGTAAAGAAGTCTGACAGACACTACCTTAACTAAATCATCAACTTAACATTACTTAGAAACAGGAAAATTATCTATGTGCCTTTTCGATGCCAAGCACTAAGAAAGATAAAATATCACATGTTTAATATTATTTCCAAAAATGTTGAATATAAATTTACTCATGAGGAAACAATTAGACAAACCCAGACATATGACTTTCCATCAACCAATTTTTCTGGACTATTAAAAAATGTCGATATCATATAATCGAAAAAAGAAGAAATTGAGGAAGCTGTTGTAGATTAAAGAAGACTAAAGAGATAAATGCATTCACGACCCTTGATGGATTCTCAGTGGGGAAAAACAGCTATAAAAGACATTATTAGGACACTGGGAAAATTAGAATATGGATGTATATTAGACAATTGTATCAATGTTACATTCCTTGAGAGTGAAAATATTATTATGGCTCTGCAGTAGAATGTTCTTAATCATGGAAAATTAATATGAGGTATTTCAGGGTGATGAATCAAAGATTTTATATATATATACACACACACACACACACACACACACACACACACACACACACACACATATATGCATACATACATAAAGATAAATGTGGCAAATGGGTGAATTTAAATGGTGGTTATATGGCTGTTCATTACATTTTACTTTCATCTTTTCAAAAGCAAACTTAAGAGTAGAATGGACCTTCAAAATTGTCTCAAGCTGGACTGAGGTGTGCAAGCCTTTATGTCCCTCCATCCACATTATCAGCCATCCGATGAGAACTGCTCTGGAAAAGCAGAGGTGGGGGCAGGGCCGTGTTCCAGCTGAGACAATCTTGGAGAGAGATTCCTGAAAGCTTTCTGTCTACAAAACTCCTAGCAGCTGCGCCAGTGAGTGACCCTTACGTGCATCTGGGCAGCGCATCACAGTGTCCGCTCTTGATACATAAACTTAAAAACTGATTGCCAGAAGAGACATTATTTCCCCTAAAGAAAAACAAATGGGAAGGCGTATCCTCTGCACCAATGTGATACCACATTCTCTTTTAGTATTAATATTGCTGCCAAGGATTTATTTTTTAAGCTATACATTTAAATCGACTTGTGTTTAGGTGACTCTAAAGAAAACAACTCTTTTCACCCTGAAATTATGTGTCTGGTTTAGCTGAAAGAAATATGGTAATATAAATTCTTAACTGAAACAGTACAGCAATTTTCCTCTGAGAAGGTCAGGGTTACCCTTCAATGCCTTTACTCACATAAGGAAACATCTTTAACTTGTATCAGCATATTTCATTAAGTTCACATCTCCCTTCGAGGTGCAAAAGGGCTTTCATCTTTAAGAAGGTAACAACTAATTAGAAATAAAGTTGCAAGAAAGGCACAGATTAAGCTGCAAGAATGGCACAGTCATTTCGGGTAAGGCATTTTAAAAGATCTAGAAAACACTTAGAAGTGCAAAATAAAAACCGGAAACCGGGCTCCTTTACATGAGAAACTTCAAAGTTGCAATGGCTATTTTGTTACAATTCTAATATTCATAAAGGTGTGTGAAGAAACTTAGCCAAGAATCATTTAAATGGCATTCTTCCCGATGGCTCAGAGGAATGGCGTTTATAAATTTCAGTTTGTGAAGGACAGTCACAATGGCACATGTTTGATCGTTTTGTTTCCATAGCATAAGCTATTACTGTATCCTGGAAATTTCAAGTTTGACATTCAGAACACAAATATCAGGCAATATGTATAAACTGAAAATTAATTAACTTAGTCATTGAATATTTGGAGTTTATAGGTAATATACAGGAAACTACATGACTATGGAAAGTACACAAAGATCCAGTGTCAGATTATGTATCTAGTTTTTTTTTTTAATTTAGAAAAACAGCATAATACCTAACACATAATAGTTATACAATATGTATTCATTGTATAGAGTTTAATATCTCCTCAACAGAGAAAACCTCGTCATTTTTTAGGAAGTATAAAAATAATTTTACTGATAAAAATTCTCTGTATGTTCTGAGCAATTTTAATGAGTAGAATTTAATAAAGAGGACTTTAGTTAACTACATTTTCTTCTTCACAAGCTTCATCAAATAAAAATTTGCCTAGTTTTTTTCTTTTGATAATATTTCCCATCTTTGTTTAGCAAAATATAATTTCTAAAAGTCAACTAGCCCATTGAGTGTCTATCTACTTCATATCTTGGTTCAGTGAGTTTGTGGGCCATTTTCTGGACTTGTGACTCATTTAAAAGATGTAGTATCTATATTTTTTTTTTTCTCTGAAAACCCCATGGGAGTGAGGGGAAATATTTCTGTTTATTTTTTAGCCTGATATTAAATGTACATAAGATCATACTTAGGAGCTGTCAAATTGAATCAATTTTCCCAGTTTACCTTAAAGTGGCTGCTTATATAAATTAAATAAATATGTCTACATAGGGATAGAAAGAGGAAAAAGTCAGTAAATCGGACTATTCCTGAATATACATATCTTAAAACAAGTTGCAAAAGCCATTAAAAGGTTAATATTTGTGAGATAGTTATAGTTTTAATTATAAATTTTAGAAATAATGAGGTTGACATAATAACCCTGGAACAATTTAAGATATTCCTATTTACTTTCTAAGTTTATTTGGTATTATTTTGGCAGAATAAAAAAGATGAGTTGTTTGAATTTGAGTACAAAAGTCTGTTTTCTATCAATTAAATCTGCCCTTTCCTCTCTCCTCCTCCTCCTTAAAATGTTTTCCAATATGGTATTTGTTCTGATGCATTTTATTTTATTTTGAAATACATTTTTCATAGTTTCTGGGTTTTTTTCCTCCTTCTTGAGATACTCACTTCGAATCTCTGTATCAGGAAACAGAAGCGTTTTCTCTAAATGAGAAGCATGTGAAGAAACTTAGCCAAAGCTGAATTTCAATGAATTGGTTGTTCTAATGTCATGAAACTCTGTCAAATGTTAACAGAAATTATAAATAGAAGAATTCTTAAGGAAGCTTTCAAATCACAGCCTTTTCAGTCAGTGTTTGATAATAACCTAACATCTATGATCTATCAAATTACAGAAATGAAATAGTGAGCCCCCAAGGAAAAATCATGACATTCTTAGGCCATGATTCGAGCATTTCTAAATTTTCTAATTGTGTTTTTTAAAGATACTGCATGGCAAATATGAAAAATAATAGACAATAAAAACATTTATTCATTTGATACTTGAAAATATTTCTCATTAAAGTGATTGTATGTTTACTTGGTAGTTCTCTTTTCACATGTTAAAGAAAAGCTAATAAGAAAATTGTATAGGCTTTTGTTTGTTCAAATGTTCTAAATAGAAGCATAATAAATGTTATTTAGTAGTTCAACCACAGCATTAAATACATATTTTTAAAAAATCTTTTCCATTTTACATGTCAACACCATGACATTTCCTCAAAGACAAGTATGCAATATAGATAACGTACAACAGTGCTGCTTACCTAAAGGTAGTCTGATTTGTTTAAATTACGATGCAAAAATATGTGGAAATCAACAGTTAAGGAGTAGTGGATGGTCTAAATTCTTACCACAATTTATAGGGTTCAAAGGGCCATCACTTTTCATTTACTAAAAACAACTTCGCATCTGCCTCCTTCCCACTTCAACTAATAGCTCTTGGATTCTTGAATATTCAAGGTTAGAAAGGTAGAGCAACAAACAGAGATTTGGAAGAATAACAATTCAAAGAAAATCCTAGAACAATTTTTATTCCTACACTGTTGGGCCCAATAACAAATAATTCCATGGCTGCTGATCTTGATCTAAGCCACAACTTACACCATTATGAGGCAAGATCTGGAGCATAGAATAGCTGCCTTTAACAATCAGGTGATGGAATTTAAAAGCCTAGTCACTATTTCCTGCTCCATAGACAGCTGCAAGGAAAAACCTGTACCATCCCATTCCTATAGCATGCGGAAAGGGTTTTATAGCAATATTATCAGACACATTCACAAAGTAGATATGCTGTAAATTCTGAAAGAAAAGCATTCATTTAAGTTCTGTTCACTGCTGTTTTCTTTATTCATTACACCTAGTATAGTGCTTGAAACAGTAAATAGATGTTCAGAGAATGAACAAACCAAGGCCCAAGAATCAGCTCTTTGGGTCTCTTCCTTCCTCTGATTGTCTCACCAATTCCCTAAAGCCTACCTGACAACCACGGTAAATATCTTCAGATAGACATATCCCCATGGGGGGTGTGATGGGGGGCAGTTGGTGACTGTTATGAATGTGACACAGCTGTGATGAATATCCCAGCCAAGAATATAAATAGCATCTCCCAATATTGTTTCAAGATATAGGTTTTAAAGTTATACAACTTGAAATCAAAAGCAGAAAACAACACAATATTTAGAAAGTCAAATTTTTCCAGATTTGAGGGCATTATTGGAATTATTCAAAATGTTAAAACCCCTATACTAGCTAATAGGGACTTGGGTTTTAATGTTAGTACTAATTGGAAGACTTGGAAAATTATTGCAGTCAATATAATGATTAGTTTTTAAAAGACCTTAAGCTGAAAATCAAATCATAGATTGAAATTTAAATCAAAGAGAATAAAAAATATTTCAACACAATAAAAACTTATGTTTATATTCCAATTTATTTGGTAAATCACAATACAAATATAATTTGATATTTATCTGGAGCGTTGAATCAAACCCATGATTAGGATATTATTTGAATTATATTACTTATAACCACCAATAATAAGAAAGAAATTTCTTTCCTTTCTTTATATTTCTCAACTCATACCTTAAATGACAGTGCCTCCTACCTTTCTATTTATATTTATTTCTACCTTTCTATATAGCACCTCTATTTGTAGAGGTATTTTCTGTTCTCTTCTCATTTTACATTAATTGCGATAATTTCATTATTCTCACAGCTCTAACTCTTACCTATCTTCCTAAATAATTTCAAACTAATCTCATCCAAGATCTCTTTTCTGAGATTCAGACTTATATATGTATTTAGACATCTCCAGATATTTTACAGGCCTTAAACTCACCATGTCAAAGCTGAGCACATCAGCTCCTGCCTAAACTTTTAAATCACAATACCTTTGTAATATTTCTTATCTCATTATCTATTTAATTACTCCAAATAGTGCAAAGTCAACATCAACCACATTCCCTTCTCATTCTCTATACACAATTCAATCATCAAGTTATATCAATTCTACCTCCTAATGTTCTCCCTAATTTATCCATTTTTGATTTAAGCAATCATTGTCCTTGGACTGCCATATTCTGTAAACCAGTCTCACTCTGTCTGATCCAGCCTCTACCACTGCAGCCTCTATTCACTCTTCATCCTGCAGCTAACACAATCCTTACAAAAGATGAATCCAATCACTGTATCTCATCAGACAGAATCTTTCAATGGCTTCCCAGTGCCCTAAGATTTATTATTTAGACACATAATCTGACATTCAAGCCTTTCATGATCTTCTCCAATCTTTTACCTAAGTGACTAAAATGATACTGAACTGCTGAAGTAAGTCCATTACTCTCCATTATAAACCGAAGTGAGTTGCTCTCCAGTTCACATGTTGAAGTCCTAACCTCCCCTGTTTCTGAGTGTAGGTAGATTCTTTAATGAGACAATTAAGGTAAAATAAGGTCATAAGGGTGGGGCTCTTATCCAATAGGACTGATGATCATATAAGAAGAAGAGGAGACAACAGGAGTACACACACAGAGGTAAGGTCATGGGAGGACTCAGTGAGAAGGTGACCATCTACAAGTCAAAGAGAGAGGCCTCACAGAATCCAACCATTACAGCACTTAGATTTTGGACTTCCAGCATCCAGAACTGTGAATAAATAAATTTCTGTTGTTTAATTCACTTAGTCTGTGGTATTCTGTTATGGCCATCCTAGCAGACTGATACACCCTCCTTCTATTTGTACCTAGAAATACCCCACTCCTCACTTTCTGCATCTCTTCTGCATGGCCCCTAATGGACCAATTAATTGCTACTGGTCTTTCATGAGTCAGTGAAACTATTTATATATCTAACAATCTCAAACTTTTCTTTAGGCCAAGGGTCCCCAGCCTCTGGGCCATGGACCAGTACTAGTCCATGGCCTGTTAGGAACCGGGCCGCACAGCAAGAGATGAGCGGCGGACGAGTAAGTCAAGCTTCATCTGTACTTGCATCTGCTCCCAGCACTGGCATCACCGCCTCAGCTCCACCTCAGATTATCAGGCATTAGATTCTCATAAGAGCACTAAACCCTGGTGTCACAAAAGCTGGGAACTGCTGCTCTAGGCAACACTGGATTAGTTGTTCCTCATGGATAACAGACACTGTAGTTCTTTACTATATTTAAATGGTCTAGATTTTAAATTCAACCAAACTGCAAATTATTTGCAAGCAAGGAATGTATTTTATACATTCTTTTATTACCAGGACCTAAGACAGGCACTCGAGTTACATTTGTTGAATAAATGAATGAATAGTACCTAGTACATAGCAGATGTTCAAAAACTGATAAATAAAAGAAAAACAAGTTATGTCAAAAGCTTTCACTGAAATTAAGGGAAACTTCAAGTGACTATAAGTAAAGAGCTGAGAGTAACTGCAAAAGTTCTGCATAAAGGCAAGTCAAGGGAATACCCAGCACTTCAGTTTGATATCTAGACATATGGATAGCACAGGATATACAAACAACAAAAAACATGGCAAAGAACAGATCTGATAGCATACTGGAATAGATTGAGACGTAAGTAACTATTCTACATCAAATAGTTTTGTGCATTTGTACAAGGGTGAAAATTTCATCTCCTTGGTTTCTTTTTCCTCCACATATACCTTTAGGAAAAAATGGTTATAAAATAAACCTTTTAAGATTTCATGAGATATTTCATGTTTGGTCTTTCTAATGGTTCTATTATGTCTCTTCAAAGGGGCACTTTTCTACCAGAGCAAACTTGAAAGAACAGAACATTTATTCCAAAAGCAATTTCCTTCCCCAGTTATTTTCTGTACTCCCTTGGCAGTGTTTTTCGACAGTTTTTCTTGAATAAGAGCTTATTTGGTCCCAAACCAGTTTCTCTTGCTGTAGTCAAGTCTCCGACATTTGTGTGTGACCCCGATCTACTACCATGGATGTGATTACAATCACATGAGGGCATATTTTATTGCAAATGAGTTCAACTATTTATCTGAAAAATTAAAGCAAATTCTTACAAAATGTACTTAAAAATACATTCTCTTTCTATCTTTTAATCCATTCAAAGAAATTGTACAGGTTCCCAAATAGAATTTTCATATTTACAGGAAAATGTTAATTATGATGATGATGATGATAATGATTCCTTATAATTATATAATATAAAGTTTGCAATAGGCTGGTTTACAACAACCCTGGGAAGAAAGAAGAATTAATTTTAATATCCCTATTTTACAAATAAGAAAACAGATGCAGGAAAGTTAATTTACTTAAAATTGTTAAGTTTTTCAACAAGCAGAGGCATAGTAGAAATGTCTAGTGCCCGTTCCTTTGTTTTGCAAATAAGAGATCTGATGTAGATGACTTTACTAAGATCAAACATCTAGTAAGTGGTGAGTCTCTCCCCTGACTGCCCTGTAGACAGAGCTGTGTAGGCAGCTGGGCTCTTCTGATGCATGAGTTCCAAACAAGATTAAAACCAGTTTCAGGAAAGATACGTTGATTATTTTTCGACCACAATTTGTAAGAGTTGAAACTAATCAAGTGGCCCCGAGCAGCCTTGAATATTAGTAAGAGAAGCCTTCCTGGAAAGCTCAGACAACTATTAACAAGACTTTGTAGAAGATTAAGACCTTGAAGGGCTTTTTTTGAGGCTTATCTGGCTCCCCACCTACCTGGTTGTCACTACCGTGTTTCCTGCTTCTCGGGCTTCAGGGATGTCTCTCCAGGAGAAGAGCACTGTGCACTACAAGCAGGATTTTCAATCTTTTCTAGCTTTGCATCTTTACTCTCACTGCCCCATCACACTCCTACTGGAGATTTTAAGAAAGCTTACAGGAAAGGAGCATGAGCTCATTAGAAAAAGGCCATGGATTCATTGTATCAGAAGGAGGTTTGAATGCAACTAAATTCAGCAAGCATCCATGGAATACTTTTATGTATTTACAAAAAGCTTTTAAACTTTGTCACTAAGGGCCTGACTGAAATACAGTGATTTTTAAAAAAAACTGTGTATGTATTTTCCATATGGAGAGCTGTATAGCAGTTTGTTTTTGTTTTACCTGAACTCCAAATCTGTTCTTTTGTTAGCCTCTTAGTTTTCCCTGACCAACTTCCAAATTTATCTCTAATCTTAGGAGTCTTCCTCACAATCAGGCAGAGTTTTCCATCCAGGACAGCAGAAGCAATCACTGCAGCCCCTTCCTGGTACCTCTCTAGCTATTTAGGTTCCTCCAAGAGGTTTAAAAATTATTTCCCTTTCTAACCAACCACTTCTGCCAAACTAGCTTGGATCTCATCAGGTAAAGAATAATAACCATTTTGTTCTCTAAACACACACTTCACATATCACTCAGCAGATTCCACCTGCCATACAGTTGTGGATTCTGGGAAGGAAATGGGGGCAGTTGCATACTTCCGGCTCCATGGTAATAGTATCTTTATGAAAGGACAACACAGGTGCTTTTCAGTGCAAGATTCCTGATCCTCTACCAGAGTTCCCCAGTCAGCTCAGCCTTTTAATCTGGTTCCTCAGTTCACCCTTCCTACCTCATCTTCCCCCTCCCCTTTTCTTTTCTTCAGCCCCTTCAAACAGTGCTGCCAGTGTTTGTGCTCTGAATAGTGTTTTAAGGTTGCAGTCCCCAGGTGTCTCAAGCTAAAATTCCTGGGGCAGAGAACATTTATAGTTCAGCACATGTTTTCATAGTCAATGGGAAAAAATTCTTTCTTTACTCCTAATAGACTTTCCTCAGTAATATGTTTCATGGCAGCCTTGGACGTGTGGGGAGACTGACGTTGCCAGAATATTTCTCTTTTACGGCTTTTGTTGCTTTGACAGCTTTGATTTTATGGCAACTTTAATCATGTGTGTCCTATTCCTTCACCTCTGGCATTTTGAAAATATTCCATTTCTCTATCACTGGAACCATAACTGCCTTCAACAAATTATGATTCATCAAACTGTTTCCCCCATGTCCTTCTACTACATCCACAGGGGAATCCCCAAAGGGAGCTGCATCCAGCAAACAAGGCAATGCTAAATGCTCATGAGTGAGAAAATCTATTAATTAAAATGAGGAGGAGAAGGGAGAGGAAGGAAGAAAAATTACATGGATAAGTTAATGCAGCCCCAAGACACCACCAGCAGTAACTTATGTACTGACACTTTAAACATGCTTTATGAGTCTGTTTACTCTGTTCACAACTATTCATGAAACAATGTGCTATCAAGTATAACAACAGTGTACATGTGTTATCTTAAAGATACAATGAGTCAATAAATCATATCTGAGCTATAACAATATTATATTTTCCTTTCTTGTATATTCATAGGATAATGGAAGTGGAAATGAAAAAGAACTAGAGATGGAAAAGACCAAATAGGTTATATATTCAATCTTGCTCTGACAGAGGCTCAATCTAGAGCAATGCATCTTAAATTTTGTCATCTGGAAATTAGTGCATTCTCTGTGTCATAGCTTTCAACCATTTTTCTTGACAGTTTGTTCCTGAATAGCAGAGTTCTTAGACTCTAGTTGCTTTGTCTTAAAATCAGAAGTAAAATTTGACTTTGCTAATTTTCTCACCCTATTTCTCATTCTAATTTCCTGGCCACTACGTAAAAATTTCTTCTGTCATGAATATTTCAACTACTTTAATATTGCTTGGATTATTTCCTAGTTCCTACTATTCATTCAAGATAAATCCAGCAGCTGTTTCGCTTTCTTTCTTTTGAGGCTGTCCCTCGGAAATATATATTGTCCCCATGCCAACTGTATTGTGTACACTGTTTTCTCAAGAGGATGAGATTAGGATAATGTCCAGAAGATCTCTGCAAAGGGAAATGCCTCTTCTCAGATACCCTGTTTCTAGCACTCCTCAAACTAGGGAGAGATTTGCCCATGAGCCCCTGCAGCTTTCTTTCTTTGCCCTAGGAGCCATTTCTGCCAATTGAACATCTATATTTCTGATTACTCTGTTTCACTTAGCACTTAAATCTTACTTAGCTATATGCCTTATTTCTGTTCCAAGACAGTATGGTCCATTTTCATTTTTATGATTCTTTTCTTGCAAACAGTGCATTGTTTACACATTTTATTAAAGTGTTATTTACTCCTTTTTATACATTATTAAAGATTATTTTCATCATGAGTGAAGTTAATGTCAGAGTTTATAACTACCATTCCAAATTGATCAATTCATGGGCATTTAAAAATATCATGATGCTTTGTTTACAGTAAATTTGTTTGTAGTCCAAAAGCTGAGCTAGTTTTCAAATTGATGGCTTTGAGATGACCCAGAAAAAAGAAATATATATATATAATGCTACAAAGTAATTTATAGAACTCATTATCATTATCAGCAATATATAAATGTGACTGATGCAAAAAGATATAGATTGTCTCAATCTGGAAATTTTTATATGATATGTTATTTGTTCAGAGCTCAATAATTTTAAGTGTTTAATTTTCCTATACAAAACACTTAGTTTTAATTCACGAATATAAAATCAAGGGTTAAAAAATGCTTCTGTAGATGTCCAGAAATTGTGCTGTATAATTTACACGTATTAAGTCTAATCCTTACAAGATTTCTGCAAGTCAAAGGAGCAAACTAAGATAGAGAGATGTTACTTGCCTAAAATCACACACACACACACACACACACACACACACACAAGATTAAAAGACAAAGACAGTATTAGAATACAGTTATATCTCCACAACATCTGGGAGGCTATGAAAAATACAAATTGAAAGGAGAAAAGACCAGAGCTGAGAGTCAGTCAAATGTGGGAGCTCTGTCAATAGTCCAGATATGCACGATGGCACAGAAGCATGAAACAGCATAACAATATTGGGCACGTAAGAAATTAAGGATATGTATGAAGGGGAGCTGCAGTGACTACAGTGGGAACAGAAGCCTGGTCATAAAGACTTTGCTCTTTGCTGCCAACAAGAGTTTAAAATTTATTCTAATGGGGAAAAAGAGTCATTGAAGAGCTTTAATCAAAAAGATTCTAGGAATCCCTCCAGCTTGTAGCATTAAGAACTGACTTGAAGAGCATTAGAACAGATAAGGAAACCTGCTAAGATGGATTCTTCAATAGTCCAGGTAAAAAATGAGGAAGCCTTGAACTAAGGTAAGGGCAGTGAGAGCAGAAGTAATAAGTAATGCTAATTAATTCACTTGTGGTGGAGAGATGAGAAAAAGAAAGATTAGCACACTGGTAACTGAGTATATGGTGGTGCCCTCCACCGAGGTAGAAATGTAGAACACAGAAACTATTACAAAAAAAAAAAAAACATGTATATATGGGAGTGGGTACACTGAGGGTAAGAGAAGCAGGGATTGGATGAGATTGTTTGGAGATCATTAAGTTCAATTTGGTACATGTTGAGTTTGATGTACACATCCAGTCTAGTAGAATATTGATGGTTATAAGATCATGGGAATAGATCATATTGCTCATAATAAATATAAAAAGTTGTATTCTTAACATTGAAGATTTTGCAAATTATGTATACCAAGAACCTACCTTAGATACTATAATATTGTAGTTCTGAAGTAAAGCTTAGGCTAACAAAAGCCAACTAACCAACTAATCAACCGAAACACTGATCATCCCTAACAAAATATATCTGTAGGACCTCTACTAGATGTATAGAGCCACAAAGTCTCTAGGCTACCACTTTGCTGTTTTTGTAGATAGTATATTACAAGCTATGGGTCACACCCTATTTGAACTCTCGAAATCAATTTAGTAAAATGCAATAAAAGTTTAAGTGAAATTTAGCAAAATAGGCAATATCAGAGCTAACTGCACCTAGAAGAACAACTAATATTTTTGTATCTATTTTATATATACATATTGTGTAGATACATGTGTTGCGTGTGTGTGTGTGTGTGTGTGTCTGTGTGTGTCTGTGTGTGTGTGTCTGTGTGTGTGTGTCTGTGTGTAGGTACTGGTTTATAATATAAAACAACTTTTTTCTTTCATAGCCAAAACATTTTAAAGCCACTGCTGTAGATGACAGAAGAAATTAAGACAGAACATTAGAATTTATTCTTAATATCAAAGTGGTCAAATTCTATGAAAAAAAACTGAGCCAGATATTAAGAGACATGATTCTATTTCTAGCTTCATTACCTATACATTGTTGGTTTCTGTGCAAGTCAAGATCTCTAAATGGCTTTATTATTTCTAAACAGAGAACATAATAGCACTTGTAAACTACCTCACTGACAACAATTTAATAAAACTATTGATGTCAAGTGCTTTGAAATCTGAGAGAGATAGTCTATAAACAAAAATACCACATGAAAAAATATGATAGGTTACTTGAAACAATTCTTCTTTGATGCATGAATTTCCTGTTAATTAACTATTTAAAATTGTATTTTATTGTTTACAATGAACCCTCGCATATAAAATAATTTCGGTTCCCAATGGAATCTATAAAGTAGACAGGACAAGTTGCTATATCCACATTATAAAATGAGGATATCAGTCTCAGAGAGGTTAAATGATTTACCCAAGGCAACCACAACTTGATACCTCTCAAATATTCACAAATATTTCTGATAAAATCATGATTGCTTTAGTTCGTATTCAATATATATATTAATCAATTCATATGAAGCTGATGGATCTCATAACACTTTATCTCCATTACCCACTGAGGCCAATTTTGTAGATACACTCTCTAAATAACCTCATTTTTCTAAGAAAAAAATCTTTTTCATTTTTTCTTCAACTCTTGCAAAAAATTGGTGGTTACCTACCCATAATTTTCTCCTTCCTTATTGCTAATGGAACACCAATTTTATCCATATATCTATACTGCAGGAAATATAATTCTGTTCTCAGCTGAAGAGCAAGTCCTGAATAATTTAACTCTATCAAGCTTAAACTATTCTCCTTACGAACGACTGGCTTACAGATAGGCATAAGACCCATCTGGCCAATGAGACCTAGGAAGTGGTCCCCTGATTCTAAGGGAAAGGCTGATTTAAAAAAGAACACAAAGAAAGTATTGCCATTTTGTTCCTTTGGATGTTGACACATCTGGATGTGACTACTGAAATTGCAGCCGTAAGGGGAGCTGGCCTGAGGACCAGGGCAATTCTTGAAGGTGTGGAAATAAGAAAACAGAAAAAGCCTTAATCTCTGATGTCACTGCTGAGCTGGTGAACTGTCAGCCTTGGGGGTCATTCTGTATCAGAACTATTTATATGTGAAACGATATACTTTCTCTGAAATTAAGCATTTTGAGTTATATTTTTTGAGTTGCAGCCAAACATATCCCACTCAATAAAAATCTCTATTACATTTGGTCTATGGGTCAAACTTTTGAGACTAAATATCTTGTCTCCACTTAACTGCTTTTTGTTTTACCATTTTATCAAGAACTTAGAAATATTTTAATTTGTATATTTTTTGTATATTTTTTGTATATATTTTATATTTTTTAGTTAATGTAAATTAGTGTTTTATGCTTGCTTTTATTTTAATTGAGGGACTATTTTCCAGGAGATATATATATATTTAATATATATTTTTATATATTTTATATATATATTTATATTTAAGAAGCTCATGCTTTACAAACCATTTAGAAACAAACTGAATAAATAATGACTTAAAATATATAAACAATGCACATGTTAATAATAATCCCTCTCACTGTTTAATTTTGAAAATGTTTAGTTGACATTTTGACCCATTGTGTCAAAATGTATAACATAGTAAATGTGTTAGAAAGGGGTATACTAACCTATCCAAATGATGAAGACATGAATGACCTTGGGGTGGCATCTAACATCTTATAAAACTGTATTCAAGATTTATTATGTGTGTTTATGCATACTTTTTTCTGGATAGACTATACATAGCTTTTATCAGCAAAAAAATTAAGAATGACTGTGTATGATTTAAAAAAAACTATTCTTTTACTATTTTTGAATCAGATTAATACAAGCAAACACTGTTCATCAAATAAAGAATGATTTGATCTCTAATTTGTCACTTCATATAAACATAGCTCATGTCATTTTTTATATATAAGACTATATATATACCACTTGATGGAGGCTGAAAAATATTAGAAGTATTAGATTTTTCTTTTTTTAGAAAGGAAGATATCAATTAGGCAACTGGGTTTTTGATTTTGTGCCATTTCATCCAAAACCTAATAAAATAAGTATATAAAAACTGTAGAAAAAAATCTTTAGAATGGTAAGTACTTATAAAATTATATCACTAAACTTTGTAAAACTAAGCCTAAAGTATTTATCACAGAGTATACCATTTCAGGTTTATCTCTGAAAACTCCACCCAACCCTCTACTCCATTCACTCTTAGCCTCTAACTACAAAGCACTCTTCTCTCTAGAATTAAAACTTTTATTTCTTTGTGTCTCTGAATATACTATTCCCTCTTCCACAATGTTCTCTCTTAACTCCTTCATTTGTTGCCTTGTATATGTCTCATTACTCAATATTTATTCCAGAGTCACCTCCTCTGAGAAGAACCTCCTAAGAAGAGTATGATATTTCCTCTACTTTGCTCTCATAGGACCCCAGAAACTCATTCAACCAATATTTATTCAATGCCTACAAATATGTACTTAATGCATCTAAGCACTGGGGATACAGCTGTAAAGAAAACAACATTTCTACTCTCACAGAGATAATATTTTAGTTGGAGTAAATAAATAATAAGCAAAGAAGCACATAATATATTGCAGAGGTAATAAGTTTTCTGAAGAAAAAAAAAATCAAGGTAAGCAATCGCAGTTGGGCGGGGGGGCGGGGGGAAGACAGCTATTATAGATAGGGTGGGGAGAAATATCCTCTACCACAGTGTCACTCAGAGCTGAGTGAGGGATACAGTAACTACTTAGGGGGAGAGTATTCAAGGAAGAATAAATAGCAAATGCGCAAGCCTGGAGGTAGGAGCATACTTAGAATGTGTAAAGAAAAGAGGAGGGACAGAGGGAATGAGGTAGAATGAGAGAAATGAGAGATAAGTTTAGAAAAGTAGCCTAGTGCCAACTCAGGCTCTTATAAGCCTATCAGGGACTTGTGGCTTTTATTTTAGTAAGATGAAAGCATTAGGAAATTGAGATCAAGATGTGACTTGACCTTATTTCAATTTCTAACAGCTCAGTCTAGCTGCTCTGAGTAGTGTATACGTTTGTTAGTGAGGAAGCAGGGAGACCTAGAAGAGGCTCCTGTGATACAGTGCTTCGGGTGAAAACTGTGGTGGCAGCTTGTCCTGGGGTGACTGCAGAGTCAGAGAAATAAAAACTATGAATATTTACAACTTTTTTCAGGAAGTTTTCTATGGAAGAGAGCAGAGAATGATTAATACACTGGAAAGGGCAGTGAAATCAATAGATAATTATTACTAAGATATATTTTAACGTATGTTATGTTGATGAGCAAGATGAAGTTAAGATAAAAATGTTGATAATGTAGTATTGAGGGGCTAATTGTCATGTTCTTTGGTAGGTGAGAAAGGGTAGAATCCAGAATGCAAAAGAGCAGGCTTTGTGGACCAGAGAGAGGTAGTTCCACTAATATAGTGTACAGAAATGCACAATACCTAGGTGCAGACACAAGTGGGATAGTAGATTTGCTGGTACGACTATATAGACAGGCTCTTTGGCATCCTATAGACAGGGAGAAGAGAAGAGAGGGATGTGGTAAGAAATTGTCTCAAATGTGCAAGAGATAGTTGACTGAATGAAGACCTAACATGGTAGCTAGGTAGCACCAAGAGGTTTTATAATATTCTGGATGTTAAGTGTAAAGTGAGATCAGTCAGCATTAACATGTGTGAGAATGAAGGTAAATAATTCATATTCATATAATAATGGACCATAGAATAAACCAATAAAGAAGAAGTAAGGAAAAAATTAATAGCAATGAACAATGAAAAAAAGTAGGACCATTATTAAAGCAGGAGAACTTGAAAGAATGGCCTGGAGGAAAAGAGTGATTAAAGAGTGAGGCATCTGAAACTCGAGTTTTGGTAGTAGCACATTTCGGTGTGGCCATGGGAGTGGGTAGCTGTGGTGACATAGAAGCCGAGCTTATAAGAAGTATTTTATTGTGTTCTATTTTTCATAGAAAGGGAAACATACTGTGTGACAATATTAGGCAATTCACAAGATCTTTGAGAAGGTCATAGATTCACTGGAGATTGCTCAACCAGACAATATTCAAATTACAATTTTAAAAAATTGCTAACAGGACAGTTTTCTACTGCTGCTAAGAACTCCATATTTTCCTGCCTATGTAGATCCCTAGGTCCAATTGTTGGAAAACATATGACACCGGCTATCTTACAGTCAGCCACACCAGAAAAATAGATTTGGCACTGTGCTTCATTCTTCCTGCA
>NW_006441955.1:27702161-27728201 GCF_000325575.1 Pteropus alecto | reverse complement strand
TGAGCCCTGGTTGCAAAGGAAGTTTGAAAATTAATTTTCTGACATCTCCCTTGGAGATTGAGATTTCATAAGGGAAGAAGTGCTAGGCAATCAACACTATAACCATTATAAACTATGGGCATTTATATGTTCACTGTTATATTCTCAGTACTGTTCACAGTACACAATACAAATGAGTATGTAATAGTTTTTGTTAAATAAATGAATAAATAAATGCATAATTTTTTATACATAGCCATTTGTTATTTTTTGCTTTGACACTTGGTCTCCATCTTAAACTGTACAAATAATATTAAGCATTAAATTGGAGTATCTTATTTAGAGCATTAAAATACTACCTTCAATCTCTGAGGTTATTCTATACATTAAGAACTATTGAGGAACTGGGTTATCTGAGCTTCTTTTTATTTCAACATGACTATCTTAAGAAGGTGCAGATCTCTGGTCATGTTAGAGAATATAGAACAGTAAATATTTATTTATTAAACAGATATTGGCTGTACTACTACTATGATTAGATATTCTTCTAGGTATTGGGCATATTGTAATGAAGAAAAGATAAAAATGTTTGTGGATGGCTATTATAATTTTAGAACAAAAGGCATATTTTCAATAGTGTAATTACCTTTAAGTGATTACAAAATTAAAATATGTTTATGGTATAACAGAAAAGCATAAAAAGAAAACAAATACACCTATAACATTAATGTAACTCTTGTGCTTTTTGATACACTTTCATGCAGTTTTTTCCTAGATACATAAACATAAATATTTTATTACAAAACATAATGATAGCTAAACATAGTTTTCTATCTTGCTTTTATTCATTTGACATTAGTTTATGAATATTTTCCTAAATCATTTTTCAGTTTTTATAACATTTTTAAATGTGTACATTTTAATCTGTCACATGAGAGTACCATAACTAGGCCCCTTTTGTTGACCATTTAGACAGTTTCCGATTTTTCATTATTATAAACAATGCTGCAGTGAACATCCTTGTATGTACCTATTTGCACATTTATCTGATTGTTTCTTTCGAATAATTTTATAAATATGAAATTGCCAGGTTAAAGAGACTAAAGGTTGTTAATATATATGCCAAACTCCCTTCCAGAAAACATTTTAGCAATTTCATTCTCACCTGCAGTGTGTATGAGACTGTCAATTTCCTACACCCTAGCAGATTCTACTTTTTTGATTATTAATCAACTTCTGATGATTCAGCCAGTGATTCTCACAGTAGTGAGAAAGGTAGGTGGATGGCTGTCGCTAGATGATAAGTCAACAGATTTTTTGATATGTAACGTTTATCCACAAGGATTACCCTGTGCCCAGTGGGATCTTTACCTGTTTCATGCTGATAGGAATGCTTAAGTAACTTCTGAAGGAAGGAAAAGAGGAGAGCAAATGTGTCAGTAAAAGTCACCCTTATCATGATTACAACACAATTTTCATTAATAAACAATATTAATCACAGTGAAAATATATTTAAATAATGTTGGTACTAACAAATACAGTTTAGCTCAATAGATATGTTTGTACCTGGTACACAGAGCTATCAAAGGTACATGGAAATATGGTTAAGATTGCACATTACGAATCATTAAGTTATAAACACTGAACAATAGAGAGAGCATGTAAGTGTGTTCCATCTCTTGGAAAGTCCACATCTTATCCATACATAACCTGTAGAGTCAAAAGAACAAACAATGATTAAGTGGATAGTCATTGTTCTTGTGTTTGCTCTACTTTTCAAAATGTATTAGTTAATACTTACTGATGTACGCTAAGTATCAGAAACATCACAAACATTAGCTCATGTGATCCAAATAATTATATTAGGATTAATCTCCCCATTTTATTGTTAAGATCCGAATAAACTAAGTTTATAGGTAATAAATAATATACGATATTCTGGATTTGAAATCAGATTTATCTGACTCCAAAGCCCATATGCAATTTTAAGCTTTATGCTAAACTGTTGCCTGAGTTGTGCTCAATCACCAGTTAACAGCTGGGTTAAGAGAAAGTTCCAGTGAGGCAACCCCAGAGGTCACTTGACTCTAATTCATTATAATCCCTCCTCACCCTCCAATTCAGAAAACTCTGAAATTTGGAAAGCAAAGCTGAGCCTGTGTGAACTGGTAAAACCACTCAGAGTGCCCAGCCCTTTAATTATTCTCATTGGTGCTGACCCTCCTCTCTCTCTGCACAATCTAAACCCATTAGCCTTTAAATCTCTCGATACCAGGAGAGCTGTTCATAACAAGAGCAAAGATGAGAAAGCCCCTGTCCTTAATCGTAAGGGATACCTCTACATCTTTATAAATCCACCAAATAGGGGCCAGTTATGATCTGTACTCAGGCTTCTAGTCAGTATTCTTTTGTTTCTTATTAATTATGCCCCACTGCCTGACTTCAACCTTCTCCATCAATTTTCCATCTGTTTAACCTGGTCCCACTCTGACACACTAACTCTGCCTTTGTCTTAGCAGAGCCAGATCTTTATACAGTCCTTTAAAAATGGAAGTTTACTTTAAATTTCCTCAGGGTTCACTGAGTTTCTTCTGAATGAGCTTCTTTTGGATGCGGTACAAAAACATTTCTATAAATTTCTTCCTTTAAACTTCATAACAATTCTAAGGAACAGATCCTTATTTTACAAGTTAGAAAACTAAGGCACAAGCAGATTAAGTGGCTTGTGTAGCTTTTATGTAATGGATAAAGATTTGAACCCAGGTCTTCCAAATCCACACCAATAATTTTCCATCTTATAATATTGACATAAAACCACTCAGACCAGGCCTAAACACCTTTTGAAACTAAAGTGATTCCTTTCCAGGTCTAGATTTAATCATTTTCAACTGAAAAAAAATTTTCCATATCCTGCCCATGGGGGTCTCTCACCCATGGCACTAGGCCAAAAGACAGACCCATGAATCACACAGGCAGCTACCACCTTGTACATAATCTACAATTTCAAATGTGAAGCCCAATTAACAAATAGAAGCCAATGCTTAATAATAGATGGAGGACTTAATTGACCTATGCAAAACTTAAAATGCATAGAGAAATTATAAAAGTGTAAAAAGTATCTTACTGCCTGTCTTAGACCCCACATGGTCCCCTCAGCAAGATATGTCATCCCAACATGAATCCCAGGCAAAGGTATCCCAATTAGTAAGAGACCTTAGGCATCTCAACATGGAAAATAGCATTCAAAAGAATTGTGATTATATAACATGCCAAATTTTTTCCCCCCAAAAAAAGAGAAAAAGAAAAATTCTACTTTATAGCTCTCATTTAATTGCCCTCATAGATTAATCAGGAAAGAGAATGATCTTACCTTCTCTCTCTAACCTTTGATCTGCTTCCTACCAGGGTTTATTTCATTTTCTCAAAACCACAAAAAGAATAAAACAAGGTGATCAAGGCTGAAGTCACCCCCTTTGCAGTTTTCCCTGACTTGACACACTTTTTATTGCTAAACCGACTCATGTAAGATTTCTATTTAATAAATTACAAGATTACTACTGCTGATTGTTACAGAATTTGACAAAATGCCCCTTTATTTAGGTTAAACAATATTTTTCTTAAACTCATTGTAATAGTTATGTTAACTGATTGCAATTAGAATTCTAGTTTGCACTGAGATAGCATGACCACTATATCAAAATGCACAAGCCTTGTGCATAGATTGATAGAGCTAGTTTACAACGAAAGAAGAGTTAGTTTCTGAGGCAGTCCTTAGGTCATGCAGAATATTACTGGAAATTCTATTAGGCTTTAAGTAGACATCGGGCAGCATTATGAATACAAATACTATTGGTATTCAAGTTTGCGCAAATTGTATAATCTCAAATTTGCACAAATTGTATAATCACTCAAGCCACTGCAGGGGTTACTTAGAAAGCACATGTGCAGCATTTATCACTGATTCTTGTCTATAAACAAAGAACTTTTATCATGTCTCTCTATAGCATTTTCTTAAATGTCATTCAGTATTAACCAGAGCAACAGAATAATAACATTTCAGAATCAAGATTAGCATTTAATTTGTTGCTAGATGTTTTAAGATGTGAAGGAAGTAGCCTTTAGTCCTTTTCTGGAGGAAGAGGGGTGAAGGAGACTTGACCAATGCTCATGTTTATCTCAGTCCAGAAAATATGTTACATTCTACTACTTTTCTTTAACATCAAAGAATGGTCACTTGCTTACTTGTATTTGTCTAAGTAATCTTTTCTATAAATTTGAATTAAGGAAAATTCTATATCTCTAGAATTATAGAATTTCAAAAATTTGAATGGACCTTTGTGATTAATGAATCTACGTGTTATAAACAAAGGTTCAGAGAGACTAACTGTGACTGATTCTACCTTTCTTTCACTACATATGTGATTTTCCTAATCTTACTAGAAGTCTGTTAAAGATGTTTTCCAAGAAGAAAAATAAAACAATAAATCATGAACATGGTCAATTATTGTTCACTAAATTATTGTGCTTCAATAAAAGGACAATATGGTAAAAATTTATTTTCTTATCACTGTCATTTGTTAGACATTTCACTTGATAAAGCAGAAAATGTCTTTTGTGCTGTTTGACTACAATTCTTCGCACCAAGTCAAATTATTCACCTAATTAGAATTAGAAGACATGTGGTATATTTTAAATAATCCAAAAATATATTATGGCACATGTAAATTTTTCTTCTTCCATGATTCCACATTTCCGTTTCTAATTGGAAACTGCCAGAGACCTCATCGAGAAGATTTTAGGTTTCTCTCATGATCCTTTCACAGTATAGTTCCAATCCTTGATAACTAATGTTAGTGGTGTTTTCCATTCCCAAATTCAGTCAGAAATGGCTTCTTTATCATCTTGAGGAAATGAAACATAAAAGATGTCTATATCAGGATGGTTCTCTGTTCTCTCATCTTTCCCCCCAAATAAATTTTTTCTCTTCCTATCTTAATTTATTCCACTTACCTAATATCATAAAAATTATTCCTTCCCACTTTATATGAAAATTTAATCCCACAGGCTTCTTCCTAGGTTCCTCAATTAACCTTTCCTCAGTGCCTCTTACACTTTCATCTTCAAAAAGTCTAAGGTAACTCTTGTTTTAAATAAATTTCTGCCAATTATGTTTTGTTAATTTAGCAATAACTCTTTCTAGTAATTCTAAATGACATTTTCTGACTGATCTTGGCCTACTATTTTCTAGAGAGTCTTTTCTGCTTTGATTTCAGCAATGATGAACACTCTTAAATTTTATTCCAATTGTTCACTTTGAATTTTCTATCTTATATTCCTCAGTTTGTCTCTTAGGACTCTGTTCTCAGTTCTTTATTCTTTGATCTTTCTTCTGAGTCTTTCAATGATTTAAATCATTCTCTTCAACTATTCCTTCTATATGGATGATTCCTGTGTTGTTCATGGAAGGCCAACCCCTAAATCTCTGGATTGCTAATGCAATGTTCTCACCAGGTATTTCTGGTCAACTGCCTCTCTAGGTCACTTCTCCTACAATTGGCTCATTCCATCCATAAAGACCTCAAGATCCTCTGTGTTCTGGCTAATAGATGAGAAAAGAGAAGGGGTGGGATAGAGAGAGAGAATAAAGTATAATGCAGGAATCTTATGTTTGCTTTTGCTTTGGGTTTGGTTTTTGATGGTTGTTGTGATGGTGGCGGTGGTGGTGGTGGTGGTTTTAGACCTAGCTTGGAAGCTGCATCCATCACTTTGAGTCTACATTATATTGGCCAAAACTCAGTGGTATTATTACACCTAACTGGAAAGAAGACTGGAGTGTGGAGTCAAGATCTACCACGGAGAAATGGAAAGGTGTTCTAATAAATATATGGTGATATCTCCAGCTCTGACATATACCTGAGCAAGCTGTCTATTCACTGATGCTGCAGGATATATGGGCATGGTTTTCTCATATTCTTCTCTAGCCCACTAAGTTCAAAATTGACTTAATCATATATTTATAAGATTCATACAATCCAAGTTTCATTGTTGTTATGATTATTAAATAAATTAATATTTCTTCAGTGCCTAAAACAGTTTATTGCTCATAGAAAATGTTAAGTGCTTGTTAAAGAGGTAAGATCTAAGGGAAACAATAAAGCATGGAAGAAGGAGAAATGGGAGGTTTTAGAATTATAAATCAGGCATTCAGGTAATGCCTCACTGGGAAGGTGACAATTAAACAGAGTTGAAGGATGTCAGACAGCAAACTATTTTGATATCTTAGGGAAGAACTTTCAAGGCAGAGAAAACCTCAAGTACAAAAGTGTTGAAGCAGGAGTTTGCCTAGTATGTTGGAGGAACTAAGGAGATCAATGAGGATAAATAAAAGCGCAGTGAGAGGGTGAGAGTCACATTAGACAGAATCAGAGGAGGAATGAGAGAGCTAAAGTGCTATGAGAGGGTTCATCTGGCTGTGATACTGAAAATACTTTGAAATGAGGCAAGAAACCATTTATGCAGCCGCAGCAACATCAGATGTTGGTGGACTTGACCAGAAAAGGAATGGTGGGACAGTAAAAGTGGTCAGATTTGAGGTATGTTTTGAAATTAGAGTGAATAGATTTTGCTGTTAGATTAGATATAGTTTGTGAGAAAAAAAAGATGAGTCAAGGATTATTCAAATTCTTTAACCTAGCCAACTGGAAAATATAATTACAACGAAATGTGATGAGAACTATTGCTGGAGAATAGACTGAGGAAGAAGATCAGAAATGTGGTTTTGGATGTATTAAGTGTGAAGTGCCAGTTGCCCCCCCACCCAAGTTGAAATGTAAAGTACACTGCTGAGTCTGGAATTAAAAAGTGTAGCCAGACTGAAAATATACACTTGGGAATTATCAGTGATAGATAGAAATTGGAGCCATAGAGTAAGATAATCTAGGAAGTTAGCATAGTTTAATGAAAGAGAGAGAGAACATATCTAAGGACTGATCTCTGGAGTGCTCAAGATTTATAGCAGATGCCAGCAACAAAATAGGGAACTGGGAAGGCGTAGTGGATGAAGCTGAAGGAAAACCAAGGGAATATGGTATCCTGAAAGTTAAGTGAAAAAAGCATTTCAAGAAAGAGAAAGTATTCAACTTCATCAAGTGGTCAACAATATCAAAAGATCCACTTTGTCAAGCAGGTTAAAAAGAGGAACAAGAAATGTGAGTTAGATTCAGTAACTTAAAGGTCTTTGGTGAACCTAAAAATATGAGTCTCAACCGAATGAAGGAAGCAAAAGTGAAGAGAGTGAAGGTCCAGTGGAGAAAAAATGATAAGGCAAGAGAATAGGAACACTGACTTCGAATTAAATCCTAGAGATCTTTCTTTCCCTTTGAAGTATATACATTTCCTGCTACTCCCAGCCACCTATTAATTTACTCAGTCCAAACATCAAAAATCCAAATTCAAAGCATATTCTTCTCTGGCTTTTCTGCCACCAATTTTATTAACATCCCATTTGTTTGTCAAGAAATTTGGAAATTGTGTAGAACTTTTCCTAGAATGCTACCTCTACCCCTCACCTTACAGGAAGACTAGATTTCCAATGATGGTGCCACTTCTGCAGAACCTCATGCAAGTAGAGAATGTTCACTTTGATTAATTTTATCCCTTGGACAATCAATTTGACTACATCATTCTCACCATAAACTTAAATTCTCTTTCTCCTTGTTGTTCTACCACACTTCTCTCTAAAGCTACACCTACCGATTAGACCCATAATGAAGCTCTCTAATCTCAGCTAAACTTCAGCTTCAGTCAGAAATCATTTTATTTATTCCTATTCAACAATGTTTTCATAGTCTGCAGTGGCTGCTCAAATCTTTCAGGTTTCTATTTTCACATCTCCTTCTCATTCTAGGATTATTTGGTTCACTCATTAAACCTCTACTGAGGCCCTGCTCCCTGTTCAATTCTCTGCTTGGCACTAGTTATACCAAGGTCCTTGACTTCAAGGATCTCATAGTCTCAAAAAAGAAAAAGAATAGAATTAAAAGAACAAATCAATGAGAAATAATGAAACAGAGAAGGATATAAACAGAATCAAGCAAACAAGCAAACAGAAACACCTTCTAACACAATTTAGTTCATGGTCTAACAGAGGTATTAAACAAATTGAGCCCAGAAGAATAAATAACTGTAAGAGAGAGTCAGGAAAAGTCTGACAGAAGAAATGGCATTTGGTAGGGGAGCTAAAAGATAACCGTTTTATAAGTTCCATAAGAAGAAACTGGACAGAAGGTAATCCTAAGCAGAGCAGCTTTCTAGAGCAAAATAATGAGGTAAAAAAATCCTGGTTTTCTAATAAAATAATCACTAAATTCAATGTTACTGGAATGTATAGCACAAGCTGAAGTCTTTGGAGCACTTCTTTAGGAATTTGAGATCTATGGAAAGTTTTTGCCAAAAATAAGTGAAGACATTTATGTGTCTGTAAGAGAAAGATCATTGGGAGTTAAGTGGAACACAGACTGAAGAGAAAAGACTCAATATGGTTAAGAAGAAACTATGGTAATCACTTAGAAAAATAAATGATAAATGTCTCTAGAGCCAAGTTATCAGAAAAAAAAAAAAGAGAAGTGGGCTTGGTAAATTTTTTGAAAATATAATTGAAAATATTTGCTGATGAATTGGATCTAGGGAGTTGTGAAGGGAAAGGAGTTAAGCTTGATGTCAGTACTTTTAGCTAGAGTAACTGGGTATTTACTGTTGTATCAATAAGATAATGAACATGGGGATATTTGAAATAGAAGAAATGGGAAAGCAACAAACAGGTTGGGTTTGTAATGCCTGTAAAACATCTGGGTACATATGTCCAGTGAACATTTGGAAATTTAGACCTGGAGCTTATAAGGTATTGAGGCTGGGGATATTTATTCGGATGTCATCAGGATGTAGGTGCAAGTTAAAGTTGGAACAGTGGGCTAAATCCTCTGAGAGAGTGTCAAGTAAGAAAAAAGAGGATATCATAAAATAGATATATATTTTTAAGGCTGTTAGGGTCGTATCCAGAATATAGTCTCTTTACCGTCTGTACTTGCCACCTATTTCCTCAATCTTATTAACCAATAAAAACTGACAAGGCTTAGCTCCTAAACTTAAATCTCAAAAAGTACTAGACCCTAGAATTTTTTTTCTCCCAGTTGGCTTCTCCTTTTTTTCCTTTTAAAAAATGCATTTATATTTTCGAAGAATGCCAGGTGCTTTCTTCAAGTTTCCCTTCTATAATAGTCATGTCCTGGTAGTCGCACATTCACGTATTCTCCAATCATTCGCTCATAGTAACACTGTTTAATTTGAAGATTATGGTTTTAGTCCATTATGATCCATTTTGTTTTCTCTAATGTATACGAGTACTTTATTTTCAGAGGTTAGCTCTGGCACGTGGCGGATATTGTAGAACTTACATTTAGGAAATGATTCTTCTGTATTCCAGCACATTTAATACTCCATGTTGTTTTGCGTCTTAAAGGCCTACTAACCTGCACAGCTTTTTTATTATAAATTTTCTGGTTATGTTCACCTATGTAACAAGATACATAATTACAAAAACAACTCTATTTTTTAGAGAAGATATATTAAGTTTACATCCGTGAATAAGTACACAAGCATTATACCTAGATGCAATATGTCTTGAGTTCAGCAATAAATTGTGATTTGAAGCAAAGAGGCAGAATAAGAAACCACTACAGTCTTAAACTGGGATATTTTTAGACTTTCATATGAGCACATTCAGGTGAGAAACCATCCTTATTAATGGATTAGAAAGTTAATTGATCTGTAATATGCCTGAGAGTGGCCAGAGAAAATGGAAAATAAGGGTACTCATTCTGTGCCCCACTCATATATTAAGCTCTCCCTATGTACTTTTAACTTACACCGTCAGCACTTAATAGAGAGATAATTCATTTTAAAATTGAAAGGTTATAGGGTTATAATTTTTATAATTTCTCCTCACTAATGCTTTATATATTATGTTTAAAGCATTGCAGTAAAATACATTCCAAGGATTTCTGCACCTCGCAAATTTTATAGAAATTTCTTGGCCAGTGACAAAAATTCTACCCTATTTGAGATTGAATGTAATAACTACTGAATGAGGTAAGCAATAAAACTATTCTTGCATGTATGCACTCTCAAAGATTTTTAAACTCTACATATTTTAAGAATTTCAAAAATATTTTTAAAATATGAATTGGGTTCTGGGTTGTTGATAATCCTCAATTAAAATAATTTTTTATCACCAGCAGATTTTGCAATTCATCTCTCTCTAACCCCATCCTTTCTCCTCACCTCACTCCTCCCACCCCAGGTCATAAATATACTGAACCACTCTACTCACAGTATAGACTTAGGGATATCCATTAACATTTCATCTATGGAAAATCGCACACCATTCTTATTCTTTATTTTTTCTTCTATAAGCAGTTTGAATCCCTAATAGTACCTTTACTCTCTCATCTTCTTCTATGATTAAATTTTTTAAAAGCTTTATGAAAATTCTCTTTAAGTTTCTATCCATCATATTTTATGACCTTTTTCTCAATTAAATTTTTTTCAAAACAATTTTGCAGGTTAGTGAAGCAAAATTATTTTAGAGGAGATTTTTTTTTTCCATTTCTTACGAGTGGTTAAGCACAGCCACATTTAATAACCAAATTTTACTTGTGGCACTGTGCTTTTGCAAACATATCCATGAGGGATGAGGAAAATCAATGTTGGATTGACTGTTGCAGAACACAGACTCTATGAAGGCTCACAGCCACTTCTGTACTATTTTCAGGATCAGTAATCTCAAGATTATGTGATCTGAAATTTCTTCCTGCCAAGATCCTGCCTTCCCTTCCAGAAGATACTGCCCACACTAAATGACAACATTCCCTTCCTTCACCAACAGCTGTACCTCTTTTAATTGTTGTATTGGATGTCACAGGCCTCTACCACGTGCCTCCCTCTCTTCCTGCCTTTGCCTAGTGAATGTGGAGGAAAATATAATTCTCTTAGTCATTCATAAGGGCTCAAGTGACAAATGAATTTTTTTACCCCCACTGCTCTCTAAACTTTGGGAAGTATCAAGTGAACCATTAGCCATTTCATGATATTCAACTTGGGTGATCATGCTGGGAACAGTTGCAATTTAATGTCTTCTTAAATGTATGATTATGGGCTATATTGTATCTAGTTCTATTACATTTTTCTACCATCTTTTCATTTTATTGTGCCATTAATAATTTATTTTCTTCATTTTTATCATCACATAGTGATCGTTATATTACCATTATTGTTTTCTTATTTCTTTTTATAATGGTTATAAAATTAATAAAATCTTTGACACTGTCTTGGGAGGTCAGTAGGATCCCTGAAGTGCCTTCTGCAAACTTATCGTTATCCATACCTTGCTCAGGTCCTATTTGGGCATCTCTTGCATATGACAGTAAACAATAGGTTACTCAGTCAATTTATTGTTATTGTTGTTGTTGTTGTTTAATCTGAAAACTATACAATTTGTAAACCTAGCAATCAGATAATGGTGTTTAGAAAATGAAACTATTTTTCCTGGTAACATAAAAAGGCCATCATTCCTAAAAAACAGAAAGATATGTGCGGAAACTAAACACCTCAAAGATATTATTTAATGACATCTCAGTAAGGTTAAAACATAAAATTGTAGTTGACAATAACATTAACAGTACAGCTTAAATCTATTTTTTAAATTATAAATTAAAGATCAGAGAAAGAGAGGAGTTTAACTTTTGTAAACAGGAGACAACCATATTAATTCAAAATCAGAATTTGAAAAAGATATTGTGAGATCTGATATCTAAATTTAAGAGGCAATATACTGTTTTATAAAGGCCTTAATTAGCAATAGTTCTTTTATTTTTCTATTTCTGTCTTTAAATTGTCCTAAATGGTTATATTTTTTTATGCAGAAAATTGTTCATACCTATAGCAAATGCTCAATCATATGTAATGTTGATGAGAGCAGAGACCATGTTGAGCTCACTGCTGCAGCTGTGGTGCCCAGAACATTAGAGATTCTCAATAAATATTTGCTGAATAAATCAATAAGTAGGATATGTATGTGTGTGTATACCATATCATATATATGTTATGTTATTTTAATATATATCACCGATTAACACAAAATCATTATATATGCAGTACTACACTTGGAAAAAAAATAGCATTTGAAGAACGTTTGTGGAATTTTACCTTAGTTTATTGTATTGATGTTATTTGACATCAGATAAGCAGGTATATACAGTTCTTTGTACATCAAAATGTCAAATTCTGTTTTAACACTTATCTTTCCCAGAGAATACATACAAATCAAAGAAAATCTTTTTCCAAAACTCTCTATAAAAAATAAAAAATATAAGAAATTTAGTTTTTTTGCTTTTTGACAGTATATGTAAATGTATTTCAGATATCTTTCTGATCCAGTGCCTAGTGCCCTATTGGCTACAAATTGAGGAACTACCAACACTGATTAGCAAATAAAATATATACCTAATAGGACTTCTAAAAAATATGATGTAGTATAACATAGCACTTTGAATTTTAACAGAGTAGCAAAAGATAAAAGAAAATAGTATGTCAGTCTCATAATTGATCATTATGTCACCTACCTTTCCTTATACAAAAAACAGGCTTGTAAAGTGTTTGCTAAAGGCCATTTCATTTTTCTGAGATGTGAACACCAGATCTAATTAAAGAGGAAGTTTAATTTCTAATAAACTTCCTTTCTTTTTATGTTTTACATTCTTTAATGCATTGTATTCAGGTGTTGATCTCAGATCTTTAAAATTTTAAGTGATAAAAAAATTAGAATAGCAATTCTATTTAGAATTTACTAAAATATCCTGTCCTTTTATCTACTGTTTGGTTTAGTGATATAAATGTATATTTAAGCAAATACATACAGAGCACAAAACCTCACTATATTTCTATTCTGGAGGTCTATACCTGAGAGCATTTTACTTATGAAGTCCATTGACAATCAACCATCACTTTCTAAACAAGAGATCTCGGAAGGAGACCATTTTATATATCAAATTCCAAAGTATATATTTTATAACATTAGCTAGGTTTCAGTTTATATATTAAGACATAAAAAATGCATTTACAGATTAGAAACTTACCCACTCGGGTGCCTAATAATTAGAACAGTAAAACCTGGAAACAAGAGTGTTCTCTACTGAGATATGTATTATTTAAATATGCTTTGATTTTCTTATAAATTTGAAACTTTCTAGATGTAAGATAAGTGCTCTTATTAATATAGAGAAATCAGATCAAGAGGAGTAGAATCCAAGTGCAGAGGCAGTATATCCATCAGTCCATGCATTCTAGCTGGAAAGAAAAGAGCACGTTCAAATGCGTAATTAGAGAAGAGTTTAAAAAGAAGATATTTATAAAGATCGCGAGCTGGTAACAGCGGGGAGCTACCCCTAGGTCTGATGGGAAGTGGAGAGGAGCTGTTAACCTACATAAGGTGGCAGAACTACATGAAAAGGGCCACGTAACCTGATGCGGCAGGCCCTGGTGATCCCGTCGGAGGGGGACTGAGGAAACAAATTCTTTACACTCATCGTCTTCTCTTTCTCCACTGATCAAACCCATCCAAAAGCCAGAAAGCACAGACCACCAATGTAGTCTATTATTAAAGCAGAGCAAAGTAGAGAAGGGGGCAAATTAATCTAGAGGAGACAACAGAAAATATTGAGCACAGAAAGGAATCCGAAAAGGAAATCTATCAGAAGACCAAGAAAATAGACAAAGGAAATGTACACGGTGCAGGGGAAAACAATAGGTTATCTACTAAGTAGGCAAGAAAAAAAAAAAAAAAGAAGTCATCATGCTCTCAACTGGATGCCACGTCTAAAGGAATAGTGGAAGAAATCCTGAACAAATAGGTGAAAGAAAGGAAATTAACAGCTATAGCACGACTACTGTGCACCAAAAAATGTTTTAGGAAGTTTTTTTTTTTTTTTTTGTAGGCGATATCTTTTAAGTCTTATAACCTGTCAGTGAGAAGGTTATGATTATAACAATTTTAAAGGTATAGAAACTGCAACTCATAAGCAAACCTACTCACCTATCACCATTATAAGTGCATCAGTATATTATCATTTAGTCTCTACAAAGAGTTAAACCACCAAAGCAAAGGAATCCACAATTCCCTTTAAGTTAAACCTAGTCTGGTAATGAATCATGGCCTCATGATTCTTCTGGCCAAAGAGGAATGAATAGAAATTTGTGTCCTCTTTCCAGCAATTTCCACAGCTCCTTTTCTCACCAGGATCTCTGGAGACAATGAATATAAGATTGTCCTGCTCTGTATGCCAAGTCACCTTCTACTAAATCTCTCATTCTCCTCCTTCAAATGGAGCCAGGGAAAGTAAGTCAGGGATATAGTCTTACATTACATATGAAATCCATTAGGCAATTCTACTTGGATCTAAAATATAATAACTTTAGTTTCCTTCTAACTTAAAATTGGCTGTGGCAATTCCACACTCGTTCAAAGATATTTCCACCAAGTTTACATTGTAGCCATGGTAGCATATATTCGTCTTATCAAACCCCTTTTATTAATAAAACTAATTTTATATTCTTACCTATGGCCTTGCAGTTTTCCTCAGAGCTCCTCTAAACATAATCACAACACACTCTTGAGATCTAATAATTACAGCTAACATTCAGAGAGGGGCATGCTTGGACTATGGATCAAGACATGGTTTACTCATAGAATCTTCCCAATGGACCTATGAGGTAGGTACTATTATTAGCCCCATTTCAGAACAAAGTAACTGAGACTTAAAGAGTTTGCCATTGTCCTTACAGCAGGAAGTGTTCAAGATAAACTTTAAGCCCAAGAATTCTGGTTTGTTGACCTGCATGTTAAACCAATGCCCTCTGTTGCTTCTATAGGTCATAAATAAAACTCTGTTCCCTGCTCCCCCTCCCTTTGTCTCCCAAACAACTGACAGGGACATGTGAAAGTTGCCTTCCACTCTCTTTCTCAGACAGTCACATTTTCTTGTTCTTCCTGATTTATTTACTTATCGCTTCTCCATATCCCCTTTTCTGGTTAGAAACAACACTCATTTTTCTCCTCGACTTTGGACATTATTAAAGAATTTTCCAACACAATCAAATGTCTGCAACTTTCCCAACAATGCCAGTTAGGCAATGGACATTGTCAAGCCATCAAGTTGTGTTCAGATCTGTCAATGCAGCAATGCCACATTCGGCAAAACTGTACATGCAGGCAAGTAGCTGATAAACACTACTTCTTGATGTACCTCACCACTTCCGGTCAGGTAATCACCAATTGGGAAAAAAATGAGTAACAGAATATACCAGCTCTAATGACTACATTAGTGACAGGAAATTAAAACCAAAAATATTTAAGTCCTAGAAGTACTAAAGAGACTTGTTCCAATATGGAAAAAATCAAACTTCTTCACTAATAATTAAAGAATTCTGTGTGGAATCTGAGTCCTAAAGGCAAAATCATTTTATTTGAATTTTCAGTATAATAACGTTTTCAGTATAATGATGTTTGAAATAGTGACTAACCAAACTCAGATGTGAGAAAAGATGGCTTCAGAAATATCAAACAAAAGAAAATGAAAATTTTTTAGCATTCTCCAGGGAAGACACCAAAATGTAAGAGTTTTCACTTTGGTATGTATAACAACATAAAGCTTCTTTCTATATGTACATATTTTCTTTATCTCCATGATAATATACCCAGAAGGTTTTTTTCCCTCCATGGCACTGATTAGAATTATTGTTTTTGATTCTGTAGTTTTGATTCTGCATTTTCATCTTTTCTCAAACATAGCATAAAATCATTGTTTTTGTTCACTTCTTATGTTTTAACATATGTAATTGGCATAGGTACTCACAGGACTGTGGGACAGCTGGAGTTACTATGAAGTTGGCGACATAAATTTTGCAGCCAGCCTGACATTGATTTAAAATGCATTTCAGACTGATGAAAGCTGGTGGATTCACAGTCCCTGAGACTGAAGTTCTCTGGTTCTCCACTGAACAAAGAGCGCCCGGGGACCTGCAGTGCCCCATAAACTTGTTTCAGCTGTGAGGTGACATTCACCATAAAGAGGCATGTTGGGTAGGTACAGCTGAAAGAACTAGATTATCAGAAAGCCACACATCGCTTAGATCCGAAAAGAGTAGTTGGATTGTTCCTGTTGTTAGATGAGTCAGATTAGAACACCTTGTCATTCACTCGACAAGTTTAGGATTCTTTTTCATGCTTTTATTTTTTTCTCAAAATGCCTAGATATTTCTGATATATGAGATTTCCTATAAATTCAAATTTGTTCTTATTCAGAACTTTTTACTAAATTGCTATACTAAATTATATAAGTTACTGTGTCTCTCTATGATTTGATTAACATATCTATTGTTATGGGGGTTAAACTGGATGGTGCATAAGACATCTTTCAGCTCTAAAATCCAGATATACAGTCACAGTTTATCATGAGAGGAAAATGTTCCCTAAAACCCCATGGAGATATTTTTAAAAAGTAGTTCGTTCTGCTCTGTCAGACTTTTTGGATTCTAAAATACAGTGGGCATCTAGAATTAGGAATAAAGACAATCTCATGTGGTTTTCACAATAATTTGCAGAGGTACTTTTCAAAATATTTTGTTTATTTGTTCTATTCACATGGAAAATGGGTATCCTAACAATTTCCTGTCTCTTTCCCATACAATTTCAAAGAGAGAGAGAGAGAGAGAGAGAGAGAGAAATGGTTCTTTGTTCCTTGGCAAATAGATATTTTAAGACTGAGCTATAAGGAATCAACTCAGGAAAATGGCTGTTAGAATTTACTATAACAAATCTGGTTTTCTATCATCCAGAAATATTCTCATGCTGTGGGTCATGCTATTTGCCGCCAAACAGATTTTTCCAGTTATAGAAGAACTCATATCGAAATAAAATTGGGGGGAAACTATAGCTCACTAGAGTTGTCTTGTTACCCCAAAGATTTAAACCAGATCTAATGGAATAGAAGAGGAATGATAAGCAGAGGGAGAAAAAAAACAGAGAGAGAGATTAAGTGTGAGCTCCTTTGGATTCTGATCAAAATCAGGGCTTAGTGTTTTGGAGCATTTGCATTTTCGATGTGTGCCATTTTATCTTGTTTTTACTCTCTCCCAATCTTAATTCCTTCCTATTCTAGTTCACACACACACACACACACACACACACACACACACACATTTAATCAATCTACTTGTTTATTCCCTATATCCTTATGTTATAGAAATCAATCATATTCCGTCAGCATGTTATGTGAGGCAAGGCAACATACTCAGGTTGTAGGGAACTTCAGCAATCTCCTTGTGTTACTCAAAAGATGATGCTAGCTCTTTTTAAATGTTGTAAATATCACAGAAGAAAAACTATTAAAAAAACCACCTACAATGCCCTTAATTTACTCCATCGTTTAAAAAATAATAATTTATGTTTTCTTCAACCAATGCTAATTAATTTCTATGTCAAAGAAGAAAGATTGAAATGCCTTATTATAAATACCTACTGATGGCTAATTTTAATGGCGAGATGGGAAAAAAATAATCTATACCTTCACTGTCGAGGCTCACCTTTTGACTTTTTTGAAGAGACTAAAATGAACACATAGAGAAAATAATGTATTTATCTACTAGAGAGGTCAGGCTTAACTGCTTATTTTCCAATGAAAGTCTATTTAAAGGGGAAAAAAAGAAAAGGGAAAACTAATGGGCAAGTAAAGGTGATTATTTTGCCCTAAAGATCAAATTGAGGAGAAAGCCAGCTTTCGCACCAAATCCTTAGTATATAAAAAGAATGTATGTTATATGCAATATTAAATTTATGGTGACCTCAACCCCATGATTATGCTTTTGCATCAATTCTCTGAGCCAAAAGTACCAGGAACCAAGTAGAACAGATCTCATGTCTACTGAACAGGAAGCACATATAGGAATTATACTTCTGTGACTGGTGGAAATCACCATAGACAATCCATCAAGGAGAGGAAAACCTCTAATTCTAAGTCTCGGTTTCTTCAATTGTGAAATGATAACAATGATGTCTGCCTCGCCTATTTTACAGGTTTGCTATGTTCTCCACATAAGTAATGTTAGCAATAATAGTATCTTCATTTATTGAGCGTTTAGATAATAAACAAATGCATAAAATTTTACAAGCATTATCTCACTTAGCCATTAAAACAAACCTATGAAATGAGTAACATTGATCCAATTATGCAGTTGAAAATAGCTAGGCTCAGAGAATTAAAATTTCACAGATTGTAAATGGGAAAGCAAAGAGATTCCGATTCCAAGTATTTTAGCTGACTTCTTGGGTAAATGATATCAAAAAGATTTTATTCATTAAATACCAACGAGAGTATTCTGTTTTCCTGGCCTCTTAGTTATCAAATGGTAATGATGTTTGGTGATAATAATTGCACTTCTGCTGATAGGAATAATGTTCATAGTCAAATTCTAAATGGCCAAAGTTATATTTAAGTAGAAAAGTCTATGCAAATTTACAGGAAGGAAGTTTCTCCTTTCATAAGTAAAGCTCTCTCTCTCTCTCTCTTTTTTTCACTTTTTTTTACCTTTCATTAAAATGCTAGGGGGAGTGTCTTGATATATTTTTTTTTCTTTGCCCTTGAATGCTGCTAATAATTGCTTCTGCTCATGATACTGTCCCCTTATTTTTATGAAAAAAATAGAACACTTAAAATTAAAATCTGCAGTGGAATAGGTGATATTAGGCCATCTAAGGTCTCCTTCTGTCTTTCAAAATCTAGTTAAGGGCAAATAATCCCTCTCATTCAAGAAAAGATGTAAATAATCCCTTTGACCAAACTGCTGTCTAGTTAGACTAAGAGCACTAAAAAAAAAAAGTCACTCACTCTCCACTTACTCAGTCCAACTCTGAATGATGCAAATATCTGTCTGTTTCAGATAGCTTTTCCCTTAGGTAGATAACAAATGATTCTAGTTTGGTGACTCCAGTACTAAACTGTCATAGTTATATGTGTCATAGATAAATATAGGAATAGCTTCTTACTAATATGTGTGTGTGTGTGTGTGTGTGTGTGTGTGTGTGTGTGTATTTTTTGCAATCTAGTGTTGCATATGGATTCTAGGAATAAGTAATGTAAATGGTCTGTTCTAATTTACATTTGAATAGGGGCTTAAAAGATCAGGGAGCACCGCCCTGCCTTGAAAAGCTATGGCCTAAAATGAGTGACAGGGATTGTCATCTGTATTGTAATTATTACCAAGTTCCAAAAAAAAGACCCGTGTTAGAAGTGGAATCGACTCTGCAGGGGATATCCAAGACTGTTGCGCTTGGGTAAAATATGAATAAAGGGCTAATGCCAAAAACCCAAATTACATTTTTTAAAAGAGGATGTTACATTAAAATAGTGATAAACTGAGTAATTACAGAGAATTTATGTATCTTTTAACATAATTAATGATGTAAAACACCAAAGTTTGAAATTTAAAGTCCATCTATTTTAAATTATGCTTCAGAATTTACAAATATCATAAGAATAAAATAAATGTAGAATGCTTAGATTAATAAGTATAAACTAAATATAGATTAGATATTTATCTACTGCGAATATTACAAAAGGAAACAAGAATTACTTCTTGTATTAAGTAGATTCTAGCTAACTGTAGGGCATTTACTAAAACTAATGTTAATGTTATCTTAGTTAACTTTTCATATATAACAAGTACTGCGTAAATAAACCCTGTATGAAACCTGGAATGTAATTTATAATGAATTTGTGCTAATGATATTTAATGTGCTAGTTAAAATGGGAGCTTTATTGAGAATAAATTCGCTCATTTACTTCAAAGGGAGTTACCAAACGTGTAATTTTATAGCAATCTAAGAAACAAAACAACATTAGCTAATAAAAGAATGATTTACAGATTTCCTTATGAAAATGTGGTATATATGGTTTTTTTTTTCACCCTTAATTGTTTACTAGTAAAAAACTTCTTAGCTTCTATGGACACTCCAAAAATTCAAACAAATAACTATTTGAGAATGCATATTTGTGATAGGCAGAATAATGGCTCCTCAAAAATGTCTACATCCTACAAGGTTATGAACCTTAAATAGGAAGATCATCAGTATCATGTTATCCAGATGTTTTCAATAATATGAGCCTTTAAAAGCAGAGAACTTTCTCCAGACAAGTCAACGAAATGTGGAGGAAGCAGGAGTAATGAGGCTGAAGAGGAGGTCAGAGAAAAGTGAAAAAGGATTCAACCTATCTTTGCTGGCTTCAAAGATGAAGGTGTTTTGGGCAACTTCCAGAACCATTGGACTCCTGGCCAAAAGCCAGCAAGAAAATGGTAACTGCCAGCTTACAACTGCAGGGAACTGAACTCTACTAAAAATGTGGAGGAGCCTGGAAGCCGCTTTTCCTGTGTAGAACACAGCTCTAATGACTGTGAGACCATGTTTCGCCCAGTAAGACCCTGTTGGCCTTTTGATTTACAGAACTGTGAGATAAGAAATGTGTGTTATTTTAAGCCACAAACTGTGTGATAATTTAAGGCATCAACAGAAAACTAATACCATACTGTATTATATGTTCAATATAAACACTTATTACTAAGTGAACATTAAGATGATCAAAGTTCACTTTCACAATAGAATGCCATGGTACCGATATTAATGAGGATTTTAAAATTCTGAAGTTTTAGAGAATAAATTCCTTAAAATTGATGTCTTAATTAATGATGTAAAACAAAACAAAAAAAGATGCATCTTTTAAAAAATAAAAGCAGGTGTTTGCACATTCAACATAAGCAATGGAGCTCACAGTTTAGAGATTTTTTTTTTCATTTTCCTAAGTAAAAATTGTGTGATATTACACCCTTTTTTTGTTTTTTTTTTTTCCCCAAGGAATTTTATCATTTTAGTAAAACAATAGTTTATTATAACAGTTAGTCTTTATTCATCAATGACATATATCTTGAATCTGTTTTAAGAAATACAATGTGTTTTCATTTTGGAAATTTGGATTATTGATTAGTGATTTTGTTTGCACATACTCCAAATTATTAAAGAAGTATCTTTATACCAAATGTCATTGTTGTTATTGTTTTTAAAAAAATTAAACACGGCATCTGCACATTCAGAAATTTAATTTCCAGAAACTTCAATTGAGTATTTGGTTTTAACTTGTACCATTCTGTTGTTGGAGATATGCTTATCTCTGTTCCTCAAACTTCCATAGATGGGAAGGAAATTTTTCTCTCTCAGAACTGCACAAAGAACAAAGAGTGAACACTTCCCTTCCTCTCCCCCTTCAGCTTACCTCCCCCACAGAAGACAGGAGGCTTCTTTGCTTGGTGATATCCAAGAGTCTAATATCTATTGTCTGTCTTGTCTAGAGGAAATGTTCACTTTTCCTAATTATGTTTTTATATTTAGAAATCAGTATTGAAAAATGTATTGTAAAGTATAGGAGAGTTTTGATAAAATAACATAAAGATGAACCATTCAAACAGCTGTTTAAATGTTGTGTTCTGGTGCATTACTACCTGATTTTTCAGAGGAAAGCATAGGAAAATAAACTCCACATTATTTTCAGTCTTTCTATTTTGATAGCAAGTCAAAAAAAAAAAAAAAGAAAAACCAAATTCCCAGGGATCCTCAGATTCTTCACAAATATGTCCCATCGTCTCTTCTCAGTTAGAAATTTGTTCTTATATTAGTGAAAAGACTTATTATCCTGTGTTATAACTTTATGGACTTGTGTATATTTCCTATCTCTCCACCTCCTCTTCTCTTACAACATTCTTACTGCTCCTGATACCTTTTTCTCCTTTACATTCATTTCCAATTACTCTAAGTCCTACAGATTTCACTTTCCAAACACTTTAAAATCTATCCCTTCCAATGCCACCACCCACACCAAAGCTCCTGTCACTTAGACTTGTAGTGTAGCAACTGCTTCTTTACATAACCTTGTCTCTGTCATTTTTTTTTTTTTTCTAATCTACAGACCAGAAGATCTTTTCAAAATGGAAATCAATTAAACTCTTACGCTCCTGGCTACCTCTCAGCTTCTTCTTGTATCACTCTTACTCTCTAAGATGAAAGATATACATTGAACTCTTAGTGTCTGGTGAACATACTGTGCTAAGAGCTTTGCATATGTTATTTTACTTAGTCTTCACAGACCACTCTGAGGTTACTACATAATTTGTGTCATCCCCTTAAGCATTTAATAAAATTGATACAGAATGTAGTTAAATGATTTGCCCAAAAAGCCATAGTTAGTTATTGGTACTCTGTATAAACTAAGTAGTTTAAGTCCATAGTCTACATTCTGAAACACCAATCCATCATTTGTCTTCCTTTTGTTTTCTTAAATGCTGTCTGTTCCTCTTTACATTTTCTTATTTTTTAGGTGAGGCAATCCTTGGTTGACCTCACAGATTGCAAGGACCTTGTCAGCTTACAATCCCTTATTTTTTTCTTTTTATTTTTTACACCTACAGCACCTGGTCTTCCTAGGTGGTCTTCCATCCAAATACTAACCAGGCTCAACCCCGCTTAGCTTCCAAGATCAGACAGGGTCAGGCTTGTTCTGGATAGTATGGCCGTAGACCCTCTTTACATTTTTTACATAATTTTTCCTTTCCCTCCCTGAGCCACCCTCCTCTCCATTTTTGCCTAGATAGCCACTTTTGGTTCTTTATATCAGCTCACGTGTAACTTACTCACAGACTTTCTGATTCTATAATCAGTGCTATCATTGGATCTTTATCCCTTCTTTTGTAGCACTTAGTGTGTAATCCGTCACTCATGTGTTTATCCCATAAGTACCTATTTCCAGCACTAGGCATTTCATTAGCTGATACACTCTAAGAAATAGGAGTCTTGTCTTCTTCTGCTCACCATTCTGATGTCCTTAGAGCTCATCACTCACTATCTAGAAAGTGCTCAAGAAATATCAGATAAAAGACTAAAGTAATGCTTCTTTCTGCTTTTAACCATATTCTAATTAACAACCTGATCCCTTCATGTGGTATTATACAAGCTGACAATAGTTTTTAAGCATCGTATCCCTTTAGCTCCACTCTCACATGGATTCAATAAAGCCCTTTCTCCTGTTTTGTTTGAAAACTTCTAGGGAGGGACCTTGACTGGCATGGTTTCAATCAGGTCACATCCCTAATCCAATTGACTCTGTTCAAAGAGGCCATATCAGGATGCACTTTCGAATATCTGGACCATTCTCAGAAAGGGTGATATCATATTGTGCTAAGAAGACAATTCGATTGGTGTCCACCACAACATCCAAGCAGATGTTTATGACTTGGTCTCAGAAACTAGTCCAACTGAACTTAATGAAAATAATGGTAATATTATCACTAATTACTATAAGCAAAACATGTTGCTAAATGTTTTACCTATGTTATTTCATTTCATATTTATGATAATCCTATGAGTATCTTACACATATTATTATTTCATTTCACACATGAGGAACTGAAGCTTAGAGAGCTTAAGTGGTTTACTCAGAATCACATTCTGTCTCCAGAATTTGTTCTCAGAACTGCTATAAATCCTGCCTCCTTAATAGTAGAGCTATTTGAGTATATAGAGTAACCTAAAATTGACTAGATTAGCTGTGTTAGTAGACAGATTCAAAGGAAAGAATCTATCCAGTAATTATGTACAAGAGCCTGTGATACAAAGGTGGAATGGTAGGAGGAGAAAAAACAAGATGTATACAAAATACAGCAGGCGTTATCTCTGTTTGATGATAATGAAGTAGTAAATATAAATAAATAAGATTATGTGAAGTCCTATTAAACATAGCCATGCACACACAAATGTACACAAACCGATAACAAATAAGGAAGGAATTTCAGGCCATTCCAATCCTGTGTTTGTTGTGCATGATCTATCCCAGAGGTTGAATAAAGTCCCTTTTCCAAGAAGGCAAAACAGGATAAATGAATATATTGATGAGAAAACCATAATTAAGAGCACACGTTTTAGTTTTCAAAGTTGAAAATTTATTAGATTCCTTAAAAGTGTTATTCTAAATCTACTGAAGGGAAACCTTTAAAAGACAAAATACAAATTTAATTTTATATGCTGAGACTCTTTATTTTGAAGGTTCAGGAATAAAAGGTAAAAGAAACTTTCTATAAATCCCGGTATATTAAATTATTGAACTATTTAGCACATTATAAAATTTAAAATGACACTTCTGTTTTAAATGATTATGAAGCATTGAATATAATTGACTAAAACTATGTAAAGTGCATTACCATATGAAGTCAATCTGATATCTGATCAATTTCATAATACTACATATTATGATGTATAATACTATTAAAAACGTATTTAGTTCCTTTTAAAGCATTTTTTCTCTGTTATTGGACATACTACCTAATGCCTTAATTTATTCTCTAAACACTTCTTGACACTATTGATTTCTGAAACCTTTTTTATTTAACTATAAAATATTTCAAGATTTCAGTTTTATAAAATATGTGATGCACAATTAATTGTATTGTGTGACTCTGTTAGATCTTAGAATGTTCCTGTAATTAAACCAGAAAGTACTTATGAATTGGATTCTGTTCTAATTGTCATTTATTCTAATTCTACTATTTAAATTCTGGCTGAATATCAGTCCATTTGGATATTCTATAGGTATTTTTTAGTTAAGATCTTAAAAACTGAATTTATATCTCTACACCCTAATCCACACCAGTGTCTCTGCCTGCATCCCCTGATTCAATGGTGCCAATATCTGCCCACTGCTCAAGGCAAAAATCCAGGAGCTATTCTAGGTGCTTTCCTTTCATCAAGCAACAATCGTCATCCTAGCATATAATCAATCACAACATATTGACTGGTTTCATTTTCAATTTGTGGCCATTAAATTCCAGTATGCTCTTAGCAATCCTACAGCATCTTGTCAGTCAGTTCACTTTCTCCTAAATGACTATTTCATAATTTCTCCTCCTCAAACTACCAATACCTATCCTTGGTTTTCATTCTCAGTTAACGACTTTGCATATTATTTCACTGCTAAACAGAAGTGATATAAAAAGCCTTCTCTATCTCTTGCCACCATATCTCACTTCACTGCTTTAGGACACACCTGTACCTATACTGAGTATCCTGAAGTCAGCCACTCTACACTCACTCAGTATCCTTTCCTTTCTCAAGAAGTGAGTTCAGTCACTTACATCATCAGTTCCTCTCTGTATCTCTCTTACTCTCTGCATCTCTGTCTCTCTCATTATCCTCAAAAGTATTGTTATTACAATAACTTCTCCATACATACCTCCTTAGTTACTGTTGTTTCTTTTTCCTTTTTATAAAAATACTCTCCAAAAAGATAGTCTACTTACTGCCTCCAATTTCTCTCCTCTAGTCTCTTCCTCTCTGCTTTTTAAATTTATTTTTCATCAAAGGTTTACGTGTTAAGTAAACAACAGTATGCCCATTCCTCCCTCTCAGTGGAAAGAAATTTTAAATCATTTAAGTGAGTTGTTTGATATTTCTTTTTTTTTTAAATTATGTTTATTAGGGTAACATTGGTTAATACAATTATATATTTTTCAGGTGTACATTATCATTTGACATTTGTATATTCTATTGTGTGTTTACCACCCAAAGTCTAGTTTCCTTCAGCTACCATATATTTGATCCCTTTTACCCACTTCACCCTTTCCCTAGTCCCCTATATTTGACTCCTTTGCCCTGTCTACCTCCCTCTCCTCCCCTACTCCCTAACCTCTGGTAATCACTAGTTTATAGTAGATGTTCATGAGTCTCTGTTTGTTTGTCCTGTTCATTTGTTGCTTTTAGGTTTATATCCTACATATAAGTGATATAATGTGATTTTCAACTTTTTCTGTCTGGCTTATTTCACTTAGCATGATTATATGAGGTCCATCCATGTTGTCACA
>NW_006441955.1:27667141-27699305 GCF_000325575.1 Pteropus alecto | reverse complement strand
ATGGTTGGTATGATTTCAACCCTCTTATATTTGTCGAGGCTATCTCTGTGTCCCAGTATGTGGTCGATCCTTGAAAATGTTCCATGTGCACTAGAGAAGAATGTATAAGCAGCTGTTTTGGGATGGAAGGCTCTGGAATGTCAATTATGTCCGGTTGTTCTAATGTGTCATTTAAGGATGTTATTTCTTTATTGATTTTCTGTTTGGATGACCTGACCATATCTGACAGTGGGGTAGGGTATTTAGGTCCCTTACTACAATAGTGTTTTTGTCTGTTTCTCCCTTTGGTTCTGTTAGTAATTGCTTTACATATTTTGGGGCTTCCTGATTGGGAGCATAGATATTAATAAGTGTAATGTCTTCTTGATGCATGATTCCCTTTATCATTATGAAGTGTCCTTCAGTATCTTTCTTTACCTTTTTTATTTGAAGTCTATTTCATCTGATATTAGTACTGCTACTCCTACTTTTCTCTGAATGCCATTAGCTTGAAATATCATTTCTACCCTTTCGCTTTGAGTCTATATTTGTCTTTAGAGCTGAAATGTGTCTCCTGGAAGCAGCATATGGTTGGGTTTTGGTTTTTGATCCATTCTGCAACTCTCTGTCTTTTTATTGGTGAGTTCAGTCCATTCACATTTAGGGTGATTATTAAAATATGTGGTTTTCTTATAGCCATTTTTTCTTTTGCTTTCTGGCAGCTCGGTGTTTCCATTGCTTTCTTGTCCTTGTGTTTCTGTTTTCCTTATTTTGGTTGGCTTTTGTGGGTTTTGCCTGTAGTTCTTCTTGTTTTATGTTATATATTTCAGTTCTGAATCTTCTGTGTGTGGTTACCATTACAATTATGAAAAGGATAGTTATATATATGCAGCTGTCCATTTTCTTCTGCGTATGTTCTATCTCCACTCCTCTTTGTGAATTTGGATCTTTGAATCCTCCCCTATTCAGTCATCGTTATCTCAGTTCATCCCTATGTATGCTGAACATTCATTACTATCTTGCTATAGCAAATCTCTTCTTATTTAAGCTTATAATGCCCTATTCTTAGTAAGGATTGGACTCCTCTGCTTCTGTTTGCCTGATAGTCACTTTACTCCTAATTATGTATTTTTGTTGTTGTTGTTTTTATTTTGTTTTAAGAGCTGAGCCCTTTCAGTATTTCCTGTAGTACAGGCCTCGTAATGGAGAATTCCTTCAATTTTTGTATGTATGGAAAGGTCTTAGTTTCTCCTTCATATCTAAAGGAGAGCTTAGCTTGATACATTATACTAGGCTGGTAGTTCCTTTCACTTAATAGTTTAAATATTTGATTCCATTCCTTTCTGGCTTATAAGGTCTGCGCTGAGATGTCCGATGATAATCTAATAGGCTTTCCTTTATAAGTTACCGTTTTCTCCTCCTGGGCTGCCCTGAGAATTCTATCTTTGTCGTTGATTTTTGATAACTTTAATACAATATGTCTTGGTGAAGGCCTTTTTGGGTAAGATAATTGAATGTTCTGTTGACTTCTTGAATTCCAAGCTCCAACTCATTCCTTAAATTTGGGAAATTTTCATCCACTATTTGTCTGAAAATGCTTTCTAGTTCCTGCTCATTTTTCTCCTCTTTGAGAAAGCCCATTATTCTTATGTTTCCTCCCCTTAGGATATCAGCTAGTTCTTATATTTCTCATTTCATTATTTTTCATTCTTCAATTTCTCTCTTTTTTCTTCTGACTTATTTCTAGATTTCTGTCTTCAATATCACTGATCCTTTCCTCCATTTGGTCAACTCTATTTTCCAAGCTTGCTATTTCATTTTTCAACTCTTGAAGGTATGTGTGTGTGCGTGTGTGTGTGTGTGTGTGTGTCTGTGTTTTATCTCCAGAAGATCTCTTCTGTTCTTTTTGAGAGTTTCAATCTCCTTGCTCTTCTCATATAGATTTTTCAATTCCTGAAATTGTTAATATGACTTGTTTCGGAACTCACTGAGTTTTTTCAGAAGTACCATCCTGAATTCTCTGTCATTTAAGTCACATATTTCTATGTCTGTAAGTTTATTTTCTGGATTTTTTTCTCTTTCTTTCTGAGATTCCTTGTCACTTGGGTTGTTCATGGTGTTTAATGGACTATTTCTTCACCTGGGCATTAATAAAAATGTATTCTGGTTTTTTTCCAGAAAGATTTATTATATAAAAGTCTCTCTTTAGCCTGTTGCAAAGAAGGTGCTTTTCTTTTGGTTTCCAGTAGGTGGCGTCTAAGCCTTTTAGATCTCTGCTTTATATAAATCTTTAATAATGTCCTTTTATTATTTCGTAGATATTTATTCACGCTCACTATTCTCAGTTTCAATTCCTGTCAGTGTTAACAACAGTTTCAGTAACATTTGCTCAGATTCCCGTGGGGATCCACGGTGATCAGTCTCAGAGGGTATGGGGGAGGGGTTCTGTGGCTTGAGGGTTGGGGGCTGTGGCTTAGCCTCAGTTTTGCAATTACGGCTGGTAAAAATCAACTGTTGTTTCTCTGCCATTCCCTTCTCCACTTTCTGCTCTGATGACTGGGCCGTGCCACCTACTGCATGGAACTCACAAACTCTCCCAGGAGGCAAATTCTTTATTTCTCCCAGTCCCCCATCCAACACCCCGGGTTCTGACCCGTGGTAAAACTCATGCGCAGATCCCACATTCAGACATGCTGGTGTGCAGTTTGGGTGTTTTTGTTGAGTTTTAGATGTTCAGCTTATTGTTGTTTCAAGGGGAGAGACCTGGGGATGTCTCTCACTCCATCATGTTTCCAAAGATGAGTTGTTTGATATTTCTTATGGTCTGAATTGCATCTCTCCAAAATTCATATTTTGAAGTCTTAACCTCCACTACCTCAGAATGTAACTGTATTAAGAGATAGGGTCTTCAAACAAGTAATTAAGTTAAAATGGGGTCACAAGGGTGGGCCCTAATCCAGTATGACTCATGGCCTTATAAGAAGTGGAAATTTGGATACAAACAGGCATAAATAGAGGGGCATGTGAAGACCCAGGGAAAAGGCAACAATTTGCAAGGCAGAGAGGCCTTAGAAGAAATTAGTCTTGCTAACATCTTGATCTCGGTTTTCTAGCCTCCAGAACTATGAAAAAATAAATTTCTGTTCTTAAGCTACTCAGTCGGTTATGACAACACCAACAAACTAATAAACTTATTTATCTCCAAATAATATACTGCATTGTTGTTTCTTGGTTTTTCAGATTTAGCCAATAATTATTGACTTCCTTCTGAAGAAGATGAGAATTTACATCATTTTCACCACTCCCCAATCCATATCCACATACATGGGAAGCCATGCTGTCTAACCTCTGAATATAGTTACTATATTTTATCAATCTAAGAGTCATTAATTTTAAGATGCATTATGATTTTATGTACCACTAAAAAAGAAAAAATATGACACAAAACTTTCTTATCACTTAGACTTTTATTAAAATAACTCTTTTAGAATTACCAGACCTAGGTTTTATTATGTGTCATTCTTACTCACCTTGAATATATGAATGAAGTAAATTATTCAAAGTATACCTAATTTTTTTCAAAATCAGAATCTGACTGTTACAAATTCGTTATTTGACTCTGAGCCTTACTATCATTTTTTTCCACTTTATAATTGTTTATATCATCAACATTGTTGATGATGTCATTTTCATAAAAGAAATTCTTAAAATACTAAAAGACTCTGATGTTGGTATCTTAATCCAGTTTTGTCTTATGTACAACTAGCCAGAATTTGTATTCCCTTTTGAGACTATTACTAAATATATCTAATTTACAACTTTACTTTATTACCACAGTATTGGTTTTTCAAATATATAATACTCATGCAGCCACTATGAAATCAATCATAAAACACCTCTAATATACCGTGATGCTGGCACTTGTTGATGTGCATGCTTGCATGGGTAGTGACAACCTTATTCTGAATTGCTGCCTTGCCAGCATTTGTAAGATATCATTTATTATATAATGATCTTAATTTTTAGATATGTTAAAATGTACAGGGTAAAATTAATAAAATTCAAAATATCATTTTGGTAAGAACAATATTCAATATTTATTTATTAGAATTATGTAGATGCTAACTGTTGCAGAGGTGAATTTACTGTGAAGTTAATGAAGGGCCTCTCACTGGGATAGACATCTTCAAAGCACCTGGGAGGGGACCCAGCAATGTGTTTGCATGATCATCCTTTTTGTAAAAATTACGAAAGTAAGGTATTTTAATTGCAACTAGTTAAGTTCACCAACCATTTGTGCTTTGACTTTACATATGTAGTCTGTAGCAATACTTCTCATGATTGATTAGCCATAATCATACTTGTAGGTGAAGCTAAGATAAAGATATATTGAGTTGGAGTTGAGAGGGCTTTCTTTATGTAGTTTGCAGTCACCTCCATGTACTGTCAAGCTGTTGCTAGTCACCCTTTTAACTTGTTATTGCTATTCTTCACTGTGCCAGCTCAACAGGTATTATGACCTGAAGTGTAGAGAGAAAACTTATTGCAATATGGACAGGCAGTAAGAGTGCCAAGCACTGGGAACATGGGAAAAAAAGAAAGTTTGAAATGAATGAAGCCTGAAGCTAATATGTAAAAACATACATGTAGGATTTGGTTCTCATCAAAACCTATTTAAAATAGTGCTATTCTTTTAGAAACATACCCCCTAATGCAGTGCAATAGTGACATCAACAAATGTGAGATTTATAATATGCTGCTACGATGAGGACATCATGGACGAATTGAGAATTGTTGATTCAAAAAGCATTAAAGATCGGTTTCTACCTCAGAAACTTTGAAATGTACTGAAATCTTACCACTAATATGTGAAGAAAGCAAGACAGAGATTTTTCCCAAATCTGACAAAAATCTAGAACTTCACTTGACATTAACATTAATAAACTGTTTATCTGAAAGAACATTTTATCAATTATTGATAATAATGCACAAATTTTGATCAACTATGTAAAGGAAAGGCTAAATTATCTTTCCTATCTCTACAGAAAGTTACATTATAATATTTTTTTACATAAGAAGAGATGATTATAATATATACAGCCAAAGATGTATGGAAAATGTATTAACAAAGGTGTGTGTCAGGCAGCCAATTAATAAATGTTTTAAATCTCTGGACTTTGAGATGTTCTCAATATTTTGTATGTTTTGTAATTCTGTAATTTTCTGTAAATTACTTTATCTAAATAAATACTTATTAATACCAAATATCTATAACTTGATCTTTTCTCTCTAAAAGAGAGTCCCCATAATTATATTTGCTTCAGTGCCCAGTAACCCTGGAATTTTCTCTGACTATGTCCTCCTTATAACCTTTGGAGTACTTTATGCTCCTGGTCAGGCCTTTGCCTTCATTCCCTTATCAGCATGTTGTTTCCAGACACAGCAATATGGCTTACTCTGCACTTCCTTCTAGGCAAAACTGAAAGATTATATATTAGGGAGACTTCCCTCACTATTATCTATAAATACACCTCCAACCACTATAGGATTGCTGTATAAAATACAGGACACCTGGTTATATCTAAATTTCAAATAAACAATAAGAAAATTTTTAGTGTAAGTAAATGCATGGAATTTACTAATAGTAAAAAATTATATATACATTGTTTATATAATTTTTATTACATTGAAATTCAAGTGTACCCAGGTGGCCTGTTCATTTTTGTTTTTGTTTTTGTTTTCTTGGCTAAATCTAGTTCTCCTATCTCCATAGTTTCTATTCCTCTACTCCATTCCATAGTACTTATCACCATGTAGTACTCTACTCATTTATTTTTTTTGTTATTTCCCATCTTTTCCATTAAGATATTAGCTTCATGATGGTGGGGATGTTTTTCTGTACTGTTTGCCGATATATTCAAGCACCTGACTGGTACCTGGCACACAGTAGGCATTCAGGGAATATTAATTTTAGAAATTAATGAATGGTCTAAACTTTACAACTTTATCTTTTAATATTTCTCAACTCCTCTCTTTTTCTATTCTAATAACTCCTGCTTTAATTAACCTTGGAATATTGCTATTGTGTTCTAAATAGTCTTTGTCCTTTCGGCACAACTATTCTGAAATCCATTCACTATAAATAGCCATACTGATTGACCTAAAACACGAAACTGACAAAACTGCTCCTTGAATAGACTTCTCAACAGGATTCCATCAACTGTAGGAAAAAATCCAAGCACTTTGGCATAATACTCATAGCCTTCTTCATGGTGCCCTGTCTTCTCTCTTCCTCTCATCTACCACAGCCCTATCATATGTCTCCATCCATAACTCACCCTTCACATGTCCATGCTAATATTGATTTGGTTACTCTGCCCAGAATACACTCCCCACTTCTTTCATCTAATTCTTTCATATCCTTATGGACTCATTTCAAATATCATTCTCCTCCAGGAATCTTCTCTAGCCCTTATATCCATAAGCTGAACTAAGTGTTTTTTATGTGCATCCACAGCACGCTGTGCATAATTCTGCCATAGTATAGTTTATATTGTATTAAAACCACCTATGTTTCTTTAACTAGAACTTAAATACTCAAGTATAATAACAGTGTGATATTTATTTTTGATTCATGGCACCTAGCATAATAAACTTTACAAACAGATTTCCAGAGGTGTATGTTGAACTAAATAAATTCGACTGAGTTATCCAATTGAATATATGTTCAAGTATATCTGATGGAGACAGCTAACCTAGGGTTATTAAAACATCTATAATGCCCATGAGCCCTAATAAAAAAGAAAATAAAAAGGTATCAGCAGATTTTTCAAAATAAGGGGAAACAGTCTGTGAACAGGCTATGTCTAGAGATGATGGAAAGTTCTATATCAGTGTAATGATGAAGTCCAGAATGGTAGAGACTAAACAGAAGAGAGTGGAGTCTCTGAAGAAACCAAATCATGAGGATATTGTCAAGTGAACCAGTGATGGTAAAATTGCTGAGATTCAGAGTAGATGGTATAATGAAGAAAGATGTGAGACAAGTGTTAAAATCATCAAGCTCAGTGCCATGGATCCATGAAAGCAGTAGACATTCACATTTAGGAGTTAGAAGGTCCAGAAATGTTGGACTTCAAGTAAAGAGAGGCAGTGACAGGAGCAGACTAGTGGTACACAGTCTGTCAACTGGAGAAAAGGGACAGGCCCAAGCTAACCCACCCAGGCTCAAGAAGAAGAATATGAGCAGTCTAGGCTTCTGTAGGGTAAATTCATTAAGGGAGTAAAAGAATCATCTCACAAGAATACATTCTGATTTTTAAAATTTAATCTCATGGTGGTTCAATATTACATTTTCTGCCCAAATTTCACTGTATTTTATAATCTCGCATAGAACAAAATTTCTCTTACTGTCTTCAAATGTAGCTAGGATGGAGTCAAGGAGGGGAAAAAGGGAGGAAAATGAAAGAAGAGGAAGAGAAATCAACAAAGAAATACTAATAGGAAAAGGGAGTTAACCACTGTTCAGTGCCTGGATGAGCTCTCACCTGCAAGGTGGGCAATGGCCTATCTCTTTCCCGGTAGGGGGTTGCTGAGTGAGGAAAAGAGAAAATTTGCTAATGACAGAATGACAGTTCAGTTCTCTGCTTAGTAATCTACCAAGCTGATCTGCATCAGAATTTGCAGGGAAGCTTTTAAAAATTGCATGGATCTTTGTGCCCTACAATACCCCATCTACCATTTCTATTGAATCTGAATTTTTGCATGCAAATCTAAGGACTTTGTAGAAATCTCCCAGATCACTGTGTTACTAGGTGTGGTGCTTGTTTGGAAACTACCACTCTAGTTTATTTCAAAGCTGGGCAACTGGAATGTTCTGATGAAATGCTCAACCCATATCCTAAACCTCCCCTTGATGGAACTTCATAAGATCTAAGGGGAGAAAGAAGTTCTATTACAGACTTTCCAGCAAACTTTAGTTTCTTGAAGAATGTTTTCAATTCATAACTCTGCAAAAAAAAAAAAAACTTGTTTTAAAAAAATAGAACTATACCACTATTACACACAATTTTCCTCTCTCTGCTTTTCTTTTTTTCTTCCATTAGAATCAATCTACTAACAAGAATCAATTAAATAAATTCACACAGTATTTCATCTGTCAGAAATTTTGTTTAAAAAAAGAAAAGGCTCACTGCACATCTTATTTTCACTCCTCTACACAACTTTTTCATCCTGTTAGACAGCCTTGAAAGTGGAAAACTGATTTTCATTTAAAAAAAAGCTTCTGAATTAAAATAACTTCATGGAAAAATATAACCCAAAAGACGTGTATCAAATGAAGGATGTTGAGTAGGAAAAGAAAACTATAGTGTCCCCAAGGAGTCTGAGAATAAGGGCTGAACACTGTAAGATAGAACCTTCCTTCAGATTGCTGTTCAACTTAATTACAGTTTAAGATGTGCACATGTGAAATTAATATTCAGGATCCTGGTGATTCAAAAAACAGCAATCGGCCACTATTTGAATTCATAGTCTTGTAATCCATCTTTACCCATGAAACAGCTAGCACAATATGATATCAGTGCTCAGATTTCTGAAGAGAGAAAGCAGCAGCCTATTTAAAAAAAAAGAAAAAGAAAAAGAATAATGCATATGTAACTTGAATGCAAAAGGGGAGAATTATGTTAATACCATGGGGGAACTACAAAGCTTTCATCGTTTTAGTCCCACACCAAGTAGAAACCCCAACTTTGGTCTTTAGGCTTATTAGGAATGTCATTGCACACAGACCAATGTCATATTCTTTAAACATTCTCTGAGCCTCGGGCTATGCTCATGTCCATCATAGCTTTGTATGGTCAAAAGTGAAGATAATAAATTAAGGATAAGACCTAGACTAGTTTGATGAAAGTTGTACTGTTAATAACCCATTTCTACCTGCCACTCCTTCCTATGATTGCTAATAAACACTATCCAAAGACATATGCCCCATGGAAAAAGAAATATTGTCCTCTCCAAGCCTCCACTCTGCTACAAAGAAGCTCTGACTCCTGTTTTCCATGTCTCAGCATCTGCTTTCCACAAATGCATAACACAGGCCACACATTTCCAGGGTCCAACCAATCTGTTAGGCAGCTACCACATCCTCCAAGAACTTCCTGGCTCCTCTGTATTGGACACTTTATTGCGCGATCACTCGATTTTATCCTCTGTATCCTGCCTTGTCGCTGTCACAAGGAAGCAGTATGACACAGTAGAAACACTTCAAGCTTTGGTGTCAAGTCTAGGCTCCTTTACCCACTCATGGCCGTGTGACCTTGGGTAGTTTACTTAACTATTCTGAACTCTTTTTGTTTGTTTGTTTACCGAGAGAAATATAGGTGCATTTTACTTATAGGATTGTAAACATCAAGTAAGAAAAAAGTATATAAAATATTTAGTACTAGAAGCCATATCTGGTAAATATTAGTTCCTGTCACTGTTATAGAATGCACTCCACCAAGAACAAAGTCAATACCATCGAGGTTGTGGTGTGTTGGTGGACCCCAGCAGAGCAGTTGACAGCATGGCAAGTCAAGCTACCTCTGATATTGTGGTGAGATCTGGCTGCTTCACCCTCTTGAGCCTCATCTCAGTTGAGCCTCATCTCAGATGTATATAACCCATGCTCACTTCACTGCCATGTTCAAGCCACACTGGTCTTCTCTAAGTTGAATCATTCTGGGCTTCTGGCCTTCTGCTTCCACCAGATTCTTACTGATACCTTTCTCCTAGTTCTTCATAGGATTACTCTTTCTCCTTAGGTCTCATTTGAAATGTTACCTCCTCAGAGAAGCTTTTTCTGATTATCCTTATCTTTTTATTTCAGTATCTACTCTCTTTTTCTGAAGATACAACACAATCTGATATGAGCTTATTTATTTGGTTGTATCATATAATACAGTCTCCTAGAAGATCTTTGTATCCTTTGTATTCTTCATTACCAGGTAGGTGTCCAGTGCGTAGCAAATGTACAATAAATATAATATTTGTTGAATGAATAAATGAATGAATTATTGTCTCTGTTGCCTCATTTTAAAAGAAAAGCTATTTTGGCTGCATTTCCACTTATATAAAGCACTGGGAGCTATTGATTCTTTTCTTAGCTTTGAAGAAAGACTTTGTGAAGAAGTAAATGAAATGTTGGTACTGTGATGGTCAATATATTATTTGTGGTGATATTTTTGTTAATTAAAGAATAGCAGCCTCAGGGTAATGAAAGAGCACAGTATCTTCATCTCCCTTTGCCTTGGTTACCTCAACCATAAAACAAGAAAACTAGATGAATGAACAGCATGTGTGTTATGAAGATTAAATGAGTTTATACATGTAAAGTGCTTGAAACTGTACCTAGAACAGAGTCATTACTAAAAATGGTATTTCAGAATTTATACTTACTATAATCTGTGGCAAAGACAATTTTAAGTTAATTGATTAATTTATTTACTGAGGCCACAGATATGGAAAAAGGCAGAATCCATGTAGTATTAATCAACACAGCCCTGTTATCATACACAGGGTTAAAGAAAAGTCTATAATTCCTATTCAGTGAGAATTAGTATAATTTGATACTGATATTATCTGTCAAGATGAAAATGTTGTTCCACTAAAATCCCTGGAGAGATTATATACTGAAAAAAATTTTGGAGGAAACTATATTTTCACTAGCAACATATGACTTTCAAAGTTATTTTAAATCTATGCTGACCAAACAGATCAGAGATTAAAAAATGTTTAAGAATCTTCTGGTCAAATGGACACAAAGCTCGTTGGATAAAATCCATGCCAGTTGGTTTTATAGTAATACATAAGTCAGCAAGTCCCTGGATTTGTCTGTTATACTTTCTGCTAAGTATTATCTTGACCATTGAATAAAGATTCATTTCAGTACAACAGCTAGTAAGATTTTTTTATATGATTCCACCACAAATTCAGACTTTTGAAACTGTAATAAACTAAATGTGTCTGTTTATAAAGATAAAAAGTTTTTAGAAATCCATGTTAGTAGAAAACTAAAAATAGCAAATGGTCCCATATTTATATCTCAGTAGTCAGAATACAAATAAACATCCTTGGTGAAAACACATCAGTGCTTCCAATTAAGGCAATATAATTGCATGCTTTGAAGTGGAACAATGGAAAAATCTGACAATCCATTGTATTAATATGAGACACAGACTTTAGAGACATATAAAAAATAACATTTAATCTTTGTGAAGCATCTGCTTCTATACACTTTTTGCATAACATTTATGCATTGTGTGTAAACATACACATTGGATAGATAAATAGATAGCTGGATAGATAAACATATATTAAAGAGCTAGTGAAATCTGGTGCAACCCACTAATTCACTTTAGTACACCATTTCACTGTTATCGCTGCAGGTTCTATTGTCTACAGTTTCATTGTTTCCAAGAGGTGTAGAAAGCTTTTATACTCAATTAATCTACTTACCTGACACAGATCTCTAAGTCTGATGTGAAAGTAAAGGACAACATTTCAAATAACCACAAAGAGGTATAAAAGCTGAGAGCAATGCTTTTTATGCTATGTGTTTCTTCAAGTGTTTTATTTTATTTATAAAGTGGAACACAATATATAACCATTGAAGAAAAATGGTAGGTCAGGTAATAATCTTTTGCAAACAACTATTTGAAGCACACAGTTATTTTCCCTGTTTTCATGAGATTTCACAGGACTATTATTTAGTGATCAGTTTTCAAGTGTCACTGTTCCCAACCTTTGCTCTCTAAAACAACCAAAACAAACTAATCATAGTTCCACATTTTTTTCGTTAAGAATCTTGATTTCTGGGCCACTTGCTCTGCCTACAGCTGTATTTAATTGTATAAGATTTAAGTAAAATTACTACTCACATTTCCTTATCAAGAAAGACCTACATAAAACTTCTAATAAAAGGTTAATATCCAAAACATATAAAGAACTCATACAACTCAAACAACAACCAAAGCAATTTAATTTAAAAAAAATGAGCAGAGGGCTTCAATAGACATTTTTCCAAGGAAGATATGCAGATGGCCAACAGACGTATGAAAAGATGTTCAACATCACTAGTTATTAAGAAAATGCAAATCAAAACCACAATGAGCTATTACTTCACACCTGTTAGAATGGTTATTATCAAAGAGACAAGAAATAACAAGTGTTGGGAAGGATGTGGAGAAAGGAGAACTCTCATATACTTAGTGGGAATGTATATTGATTGGTATATTGCCACTATGGAAAACAGTATATGTGTTCTATTAAAAATTAAAACTAGAAATATCATATGATCCAGCAATTCCTTTTTTGGGTATTTACCTGAAAAATCTAAAAGACTAGTTCATAAAGACATATGTACTCCTATGTTCATTGCAGCAGTATTTACAATAGCCAAGACATAAAAACAATCTCTGTTCATTGACAGATGAATAGATAACGAAGATATGATGTAGATAGATAGATGATAGATAGATCGATCGATTGATAGATAGATAGATAGATAGATAGATAGATAGATAGATGATAGATAGATAGGTAGATAGATAGATGATAGATAAACAGAGAGATGATAGATAATGAATACTACTCAGTCATAAAAAATGAAATATTGTCATTTGTGGCAACATGGATAGATCTTGAGGGTATTATGCTAAGTGAAATTAGTCAGACGGAAAAGAACAAAAACTATGTAATTTCACACAAATGTAGAATATAAAACAAGAGGAAGGGCAATTGGGTAAAAGGGGTCAAATATATGGTAAGGGAAGGAAACTAGACTTTAGGTAGCAAGTACTCAATACAGTATACAGATATTGACTTATAATGTGGTACATGTGAAATTATTTATTTTTTTTAAAAAAAGAAAGACATGGAGTTAAAGAAAACTAGGATGGGGGGACATTTAAGGTAACAAATTCAGTGAATGAAAAATTAATATTCCAGTACCTATGTTTGTAATTTATAGATCTTTAGAAACTCCTTTGTGAAATGGATTATAGGCCAGTGATTCTATAATACAGAAAGAAACTTAATTAGCACATTTTGGTATAGATCGGGAAATGAAGTAAGGAGGAAAGTAGCCAGTTCCAGAAGTGAGCAAAGAATTAATCACAGTTGCCTTTGTTAATCTAAAAATAAAAGGCAAAGTGAAAGGCAACAAGTGTTTATTTGAGATCAAAAAGAAATACAAGTCAGGGGCAAAAATTCAGGCAGAAACCCAAATTTTGTTCTACTTATAAGGTGAAGAAAGAAGTTTTACGAGAAAGGGAAGGGAAATTGTTATGTGAATAGAAGAAAGGAATTTCTGTTGGTGTTAACAAGCTAAATTTCTCTTTAGTAATACGTGGCTGGTTACTGGTTCTATAAAATGTCTTTATCAGTCCTTGTGGTCAGAAGCTCTGCTTTCCTGTTAGCATTACAGGTAGTTGTTCGTAAGACAATTTTGGTTTGCCCGGTTAAAAGGTTGTTCTGCCCAGTTCAAACATTCCAAAGGTTCAAGCCCTAATACCTAGAATGCAATTCCTCTGGAATGGCTGCCCTGACCGTATTAAAAAGGCTCCCCTTGTGCCAACTTTTCACACCTTGCATGCATCACAAATAGTTAAGTTGCAATTAGGGCAGTTTTGTTTTAATTCCAGTCTCTCAACCTCTGCCACAATTACAGCAAATTCTCTTACAACTTTTTTCTAAGCTTTTCTTAACATTAAAAAATTTTAAGCTATTTTGTAGTATATAAAATTAATTATTCATAATAACTGAACCATCTTTTATTAGACCGGAAAGCCCTATAATGCAAACATGCTGCAGTATTCCAGGTTGGAGAAACTTTTTGTAATGTAAAATGTTGAGACATAAAGTTGATTTATTTATAATCTAATCTCCACTGATTTTTTGTAAAATATTTAATGTTATGGATGTAGATTAGTAAAATGCATTGGATTGAACCCAGAGATGTACTTCATGTAACAGTTCCTAAGGATTTTACAAATGTACCTCTGAAACTCCTTCTGATACCATGATTAAAGTTTCAGTCTGTCAGTGCTGAGAATGAACTCAAAATATTCATCAGTGCAACTGATATGCAGAAGGTGTGCTCTCGGGTATGACCATGTACACAGTTCCTGTCTTGCCAAGACCATCGTGGTAACTAGACACTCTGGGTTTCCTTGTCCTAATCGTCAATCCATAACATCACAAGATACATTCATCAACAGAATTTTGAGCACAGGTTTTAAAAATTGAGTCAAAGATGTAATTGATCAATAATAAGTATAAACCATCTAAGAAAGTGAGTCAAGATGTAGCATTATTAGGGGCATTAATTTAACTTCTAAATAAATTTTTACTGAATAATTTAGAGTTGAGCTATTGTATTTCTGACTATACAAGCATACCTTGTATTGTGCTTCACAGATGATGAATTTTTTTAAATTGAAGACAAGACCCTCCACCAGCAAAAAGGTAACGATTCACTTTATTGAGGTGGTCTGGAACCAAACCTGCAGTATCTGCGAGGTATGCCTGGATCTAGTGTTTAAATCATACCATACTGAGTTTAGTTGTCTCTTCAACACAGGTGGTTTGGCTCCTACAAATATATTTCCTGGAGGAGCAATAATCATTGTTTTTTACCAATTTTTAAAAACTGGTCATTCTTTAATGTCATACATAGCTGGAGATAAATATTTTTTAAAAAAGGAATATTCATTCTTTCTTTAAAAAATAAAGAAGTTAAATTTTACTGAAAACAAAAAGAAATGAGGAAAGTACGCAAGTAAATTACAAGCAGCCATCATTTGTCAAATGACATTATTGTGCCAGGAAAATCCAACATTTACCATTCTGCCTATGATTCCCTTGTATAACTTTTCGTGGGTTAAAAGCTTTGTGTTTCAGACTCTGTAACACTGGAAAAATCATTATGGTTTATTTAACAGTCTTTGTAAATTCTGAGAGACATTTAAAATTGTGATGGGTTTAAAGTTAGATATTTGAAAGCTTTGGCACTCCTGAGTGAAGCCATCTCATATACTAAGATGGAATTACAGCAAGGAACAAATAATAACACATAAATTTTTAATTCATCATTGCCTTAGAGCCTGAAGGACTCTGAGAAATTGAACAAAAGACCACTAAGAAAAACCTTCTAGAAGTACACTCCAAAGAAGAAAGTAAACAACGAACCTCAAGCAGTTGAAGGCAAGGCCACTAACAGTATGTAGGACCAAAAATAAAGTTCGAAGAGAAACTAAAAAGCTTTCAGACTGGCCTTTAGGATCGTGCGTATGAGAGGGGGAAGAATTTCCAGTTAAAGCCTTTCAAGATCCAACAGATTATACTTTTTGATGGCCAATAGTATCATTCTGACCTTGACTGCTGCTGCAGGAAATAGCGGGGCATTCAAATACGGCCATGCATTTGCTCCACGTCAGTCAGACACTGAGGATAATGATGGCCCAAGAATAGAGGTCCTTTTGTAAAACTCTTTGTTCTCTGTGGGAGAAAAATCTGAGAAATATTCTCTATTATACCTCAAATAGCATTCTTTCTAGCAGTCCATAATAGTGGGGAAAGGGAAGAGTATTATTAAAAGAAGAAAAAAGTTTACTGAGGGAAATATATACATAAAGAAACTTCAGTTTATTGCATGCCATTATAGTCTAGGATTCTATCAGGTAATTCATCCATGTGACTTTATTTAATTCTAAAAACACTCAGAGGTAAGGATTATCATTGCTATTTTGTACACATGAAAACAGATGTGTAACAGTAAGAACAGTAAGCCATTTGCCTAATGTCATTTAGTGATTGAGTGATGGAGGCAAGATTTGCACCATAGTCTGTTGAATCCAAAGCCCCAGTTTTTAACTATTATGTTTTTCTACCCATTATTAAATCTCAAGAGTTGTGGGGTCATCTCTAGCAAGTCCAATTTTTTCATCTACCCACTATAGGCAAATACTATCTATTACATCCTAAGTTCCACTGTACGCTATAGGAAAATAGACTATAATGGCATCCACTGACCTCTAGATCAGTGGTCCCCAAACTTTTTAGCATCAGAGACCAGTTCTCCTATGAGAATCTAATGCCTAATGATCTGAGGTGGAGCTGAGGTTGGGGAGTGTTTGCAAATACAGATGAAGCTTCGCTGGCTTGCACACTGCTCACCTCTTCCTGTGCGGCCCGGTTCCTAAAAGGCCGTGAACCAGTACCGGTCCACAGCCCGAGGTGTGGGGACCCCTGTTCCAGAAGGTTATTAAGAATCTATCTATGAAGGACATTCAGTATAAGCTGTACCAGCCCTTCTACCAATTAAGTTCCAAATGACAGAAGTGATGAACTTATGCCACTCAAATGATAAAGATCTTCATGAAGAATATTAGACCGCAGCAACTCATCTAGTATCTAAAAGGTTTCACACTCATTAAACCAAAGCCATGACAGAAAAAGTCCACAGTCCTCTGAAGAATATCCCACTAATGTAATTTCATCTCTCTGAAAGGTCAAACTTTTTGCAGAGATTGTTTCAAAGCCAAACAGTTAACTAAAACAATTAAGAAAAACCCACACCTACAATGATCAAGTAACATGGAATATTCGATTTTTCTTATCCGAGCATTATTTTGTGCTGATGATGAAATAATTCTGCCCTCAGAAGGGATTCATTCATCTGGTAGAGAGCTCTCATCTAAAATCATGCTAATATTTTTTTTTACTTTTCTAAAAATGAGTAAATACTGCTTTATACAAACACCTCCTTCCATAATAGTATAAAATAACATGATTTTAAAAATTGAGTCTTAAATATCCCAGTTATAGTTGGATTGGCTTTCAAAATTGAAATGATATGTGAATTCTGAGAAAGCCTCCATTTGAATTCAATAAGATTAACCAGTCACAATAGAAATACATGTCAAATGCAACATTTGGGAGGGATCATCCATCACAGAGACTAACACATTCTCCATGCTAGACCGAAGCTTAGAACTTAATGGGAAGTTACTGACAGTTTTTGTCTTCACAGCTGCCCCTGGAATCTGTTAACAAGTCTGTTCCTCTGGCAGGCAGATACTAGAAGAAACTTACAGTATTCCAATGAACACAATAAAAGAAATGAAACCTCCTAAAAAACTATGCCTTCAATCCATTGAATTAAGTAAATGTTCCTTTTAGTGATCATCATTCAAGTATATTTAACAAATCTAGCCTTAGGGTTTTGATTTTTTTTTTTAGCATATTTGATAAAACTATTTTTAGCAAAAAAATAGTGACAAGAATTCAATGTGTCAGAATTTCCAAATTATTTTTCTTTTTTAAACTGCATTTCTCACATGGCAATTCTACCGTCATTTATGTCATTAGCAGCCTATTAAAATGTACATAGTATAATAACATGTTATCTTGATTAATTCTCAAAACAATTTTCTATGATAGGAACTATTGATCTCTTTTTTTCACGTAAGTAACCTGAAACTCTGAAAAGTTAAGATACATGCTTAGATTATACTGCTAGGTATTGGCAGAATAACCATTTTTTCCCACATCAATAAAAATCTACTTTTCCACAAATAAACAGAACCAGCCTTAGAACTGACTTGAAAGTAAATAATGTTTTCTATCATAATGTGAATTAACAACAGTATCTTTAAAAAATTGTACGAACTGGAGTAAAAGTGAATTAAAATTAAATTTCCTTACAGATGTGTTTAACCTAAGTTCTATGTAATATATATTATTTATACACACACACACACACACACACACATTACATATATATACACAGAGAGAGATAATTCTGATAAAGTCTAAATATATAAATATGTATATATTAAGCAAATTATTGCTTAATAGATGAAGTAGGCAGCCTCCTTCATAAAAACTTTGAAAGACTGGAATAAAACCTCTGTCAAAATTGTGACCACACTGCCATCATCACTACACTCATCACCAGCATTTCAGTTTCTTAAATTTCCACCTTGAGTCATATTCTTGAATCAAGGCATCAAATACTTATTAAAACTACTGTTATTGGGTGACACTGGGGTGCATCACATTAAATATTACAAGGTATTAATATCATTCTACAATTGTTTCATTAACTGTAATCATCCAGCAGGTCCTTAAAGAACTAGATTCCCCAGAACAAAAACAGATAAGTTTGATATTAGAAGATGAAGGGAAAGGTTAAGAGTGTTTATAAGTTTACTATTCCTAAAATATACATTTGAATTTATTCTGCCAGGTTTTTCTCAGGGTGATGGAAATCATTATTGAATGTATTAATGCACACAGCATTGTAATCAGATTTTCACATTTTACAGCATATGGAACAGCTTGTCCTCAAAAGAGCCCCACCTTTCCACAATGACACTAGACTTTTCAGACTGTCAGGGTAATTTCTCATGACGCCAACCATAAATGGCTCTTTAGAACACATTTTCTGTCACCTTTTCTTCTTTCAAGTTCTATTCTCTATTACTTTTCTTTCTAACAGTCATTGGGCCAATGTAGCGGAAGTGGCAGCTAATGGCACATTTTTCATTTATAAACAATAATTGCATATTTGTAGGTAAACAATCACCTAAATATCAAAGGAAGTCCAGGACTGGTGCCAGGCATAATAGCATAGCTCATACTGAAACGGCTCCTGGAATCACGAACTACCTATCGCAGACTTTTCTCTGAAAACTCCTCCTGTTCACCCTATACTTAGAGTATGAAAAAATAGAGGATAGTTATTTGGGATATGCATTATTTTAAAATGCATTTTAATAACAATTCCAAAATTGGGGCATTAAAATCCAATATAGTTTTCTCCGAGTTTGTCCAGATATTCTCATATATCTGCATTCTAATGTCAAGAAATAACAGATTTAGCAATGATCCTAGGGGATACTTTCTCTAAGGACACATTGAGGCCATGAAATAGTCCATTGTGTTCACCCATGTCTGCTCAAATCATGACAAGACAAGTGTCTACAGATTTAAAATGTCTTAACATTATTTTATTTAAAATGTCTTAAAACCATTTAAAAGTATATAGTTTTGTCCTTTAAAAATTTTGCCTCTCAAAAAGTTAATATCCTTATTACCTAGAGATCTTAAATAAAAAAAAAATTTGAAAAATACTGAGAACCCAATAAATAAATGAAAAAGGAGTAGCTCAGAAATGAGGAAGCACAACTAGAATAAAAACAAAGAAAAACTGTTCAAAACTTCTCAGAGTTTCATTAATAAAAGAAAAATCAAGTAAACTAAAAAGAAACCACATTTAACTTACAACTTTTTAATTATATAAAATAAAATTATGGTTGAGAACATAAACTGGCCAAGGATTGTAGAAAGTAATTTAGCAATATGTGTCAAGAGTATGAAAACAGTCTTTGAACTCAAAGAAACAGACTTAAATGTGAGGAGGCAAAGCATGTGAAAAATTGGTTTATCACAGCTTTTGTCCTAATATCATAAACTAGAAATAATCTAATATCCAACAATGGGGGGAGAGTTATTTAAATCGTGTTATATCTACTCCATTGTAATTCAAGGTTAAAAATGAGACGAGAAATGGGGATAACTGTTGAAATGGAGTGATATGTACATATGTTCATTATATTCTCCTTAAAAAAAAAAAAAGGAAACATTTTAAACTACAGCATTAAAGGAAAAAAAAAATGAGTATATAACGAGAGAAAAAAATATAGGAAGAAATACAACAAAATGTTAGTAGTGAATAAGTTTTCCCTTAAAGATAACTCTCTAGAGCAGTTTTAGATTTCCATTAAAATTGAGAAGTACAGAGATTCTCATGTCTCCTGTCCCCACACATATGTAGCCTCCTCTGTGATCAATATGTACAGAATGGTACCTTTTTTTGCCTAGGATAAACAGACCGATACATCATAATTGCCCAAAGTCCAGAGTTTACCTAAGGGTTCCCTCTTGGTGTTGTGTATTTAATAGGTTTGGACAAATAAATAATGACATATGTCCGTCCTGTGTGATATTATGGACATATGGACATATGTCCATAATATCACACAGAGTATGTCCATATGTCCATAATATCACACAGAGTATCTTCACTGCCCTAAAAATATTCTATGCTCTATCCATTCATCTTTCCTCTCCTTTCAACTCTGGCAACCATTGATCTTTTAATTATCTCCATACTGTTGCCTTTTCCAGAATGCCATATAGTTGAAATCATATAGGATGAATACATTTTTTTAAAAAATTTAGAATCTATATTTAGCATGAAAAACTAATCATTTGCCAATAAACATTACCCTCTTAACAAAACCCATGGAAACCATGAGAATTCCCCTGTGAAAGTAAAGAAGGTACTTATAAAATAAAGCCTCCAGAAAGATAAAGAAAGCTGATATGTTGAAAATAATAGTTCAACTACAGAACACTAGATGAAAAAAAATAATTTTTAAGAAACTATTATAAGTGAAGAAATGGTTTCTTTGCATAAACAAAACCCTTGGTAAACAAATATCTGCCCTTGGCAATGACACCTTGGCAAACTCAGAATCAAGACTGAACTGTGGACAAGGAAGAGGTAGAGAACAAAGGAGAGGAAGAAGCAGCTGATGTTCAATAACTGAATATTTCAGGGGAAAAAAAGGAATGCTTTATACATGAAGTTAAAAAAAAAGAAGAAGAAGAAAGAATAGACAAATGTGGTCTATAAGACTTTGCTGAGATGACTTTATAAACTTCCAATCTGTGGAAATATTTTTGGTTGCTTCTAATCCGAAAGGACTTCTATTGTTTTCCAGCCTTTCAGTATACTTTGGAAAGGAACCATGACCTGAGGTATTGTTGACTTTGGAGACTGGGAAGTGCAGTTCTCTGCTATCATTCTTCTGATCCTCTCCAATTATAACCCATTGCAGGCAGTTATGTGTGGCCTTTGCAACTTGGTGACTACTAAATAATTGGAGTTGAGATGTCAAATATTTCCCTAATGAGCTCATGGTCCAAAGTAAATCATGAATAGTAACTACTATAAGAGGCATTTCAATGTGTCTGTTTTTGGATGGGTTAGAGCTGTTATGCCTGTCTCCAAAAATCTGTGCATGATTGCTTGGGTGGGGCGGGGAGAAAGAAAATGAAGACAAAGAAGAAAGGAATCCCTTTCTGTGATAATGAAGAGGATTATCATTTTTAAACTGTTATTTCTATCGTGTAGGTTTAGAAACTCAGCCCTAGAATAATTGATTCTGAACATTTCTAATTCTATTCAAGTCTAACTAACTGTAGAAAGCTGGAGAAAGAACGGTTCTTTGGAAAACAAAACATAACACAAGCCCTCCTCAGAAATGACTAGCATATTGGTGAAGCTTTGCTATTTTTGAAAAAGGGGTATCTGGCACCTCTAAGTGCAGATAAACACAGGTGTTGCTTATAAACACAGCCAAGCTTCATCCCCCAGTGAATGCTCAAGGTTGCTGCCTGTTCAGTCATGCTGAGGCGAAGGTGAACCAGAGAGAGTGCCATAACTCCCAGCCTGGATGACTCCATCTGCCATCAATGTTTTCCCTAAATAAGTAGTTAGACCTCAATAAAGATACTGATGGTGCTTGCTACCCTAAAATTTAAAGGAATAATATGGTGATTAAGGTCTATCATTATCATAAATAAAGAAGCTAGAGTCTCACAACTTTGGTTAAAGATCTATTCTGAGACCACTGAATTGGGGAAAATCATTCTGCTGGTTCATACTCTTCAAATCATGACACCATTATAGCAAGAATGTGAAAATTTTAAATTAGCAGATTGCAATGGAAAATAATTTTATGTAATCTCTCTTTCTCATTGAAACAATCATTACAGGCAACCCATGATAGTACAAACACAGCTATTTGAATTATGTTTTATTAAACACAAGCTTTCTAATCCTTTGAATCAGCATGTTGGCTTGGGAGCAGGCTTTGCCTCACTATTTGGAGTGTGGACACGTTTGTGCTTGTCTCTTTTTATTGCTTTGGGGATTTTCCCAATGTAAATCCTCTTGGAACTCAACTCTCCAGCTTTGTACAGATGTACTGTAACTGACTCTTTGTTTATGATTCTGTACTCAATATTTTTTTAAATGGGAGTAGACAGATTAGACACACTACTAAGGAACTTATTGTGCATTGTGAGTACTATGTGCTTAATTGCAAAAAAAACAAAAAAAAACAAAACAAAACAAAAAAACAGCTGCTTAATTTATGGATATCAGCAATAGGGCCAGCAATTTCGACATGGAAAGTAGAACTCTCATCATTCATAAGGTTGGCAAGAATTTCTACTGAATTTCAGACTGAACAAGAATCTCTTTGTTTTTCTCCAATTACTTTTCAAACAACTAAATTGAGTGCTCATGGAAGGTGCTTGTTTTCCTAAGTGAAGTCCTCTATTTCATCAATGAACAGGTGCAACCAAGGGAATGGCATTTAAGGCATTACAAATGTCCCCAAATTCTACTAGCATGCCTTAAGCTTAATCTAGATTCTCTATTCCTAGGGATCGATAAAGTTGAGCCTCTGTGGCCTGTCTTAGTCTATTCTTTGACATTATCTGTAAAACCATCAATTGGAATGGTAATTTTTCAAAATCAGTTAGGCCTGGAAAAAAAAACACATTGCTTCTCTAATGTATTACCTCACACAGTTTTGACTCATTTCCTTCTGTACTTGGCCCAGAGCCATCAAAATCGTAGGCACCCCTCAGAACCTCCAACTAAAACAGAGATTGTGTGTTGAGGATGGTGAGGGCAAGGCCAATGCCAACAGCACTTTTCTTGGCCTTGCCTTATTTTTCTCCCGGCTTTCTTTCTGACTTTTTCTTTGGTCAAATGCACCATTTTCCCACCTAACAGCAAATTTTAGGGAGAATGGTCTGGTCACATGAGGGAGCTCAAAATGATTTCTATCTTGATGTACCACAATCTTTCCAGAACATTATGAGAACTCAATTGCACTCTCCTATGAAGCTGACTTTGGAACCTTCTTGAAATAAGAATGTGTAGAACAATAAGTAATTACTGTCTTAAAAAAAAAAATCGAAATCTCTTAGGTGGGATTCAGAAAGGATTTGCTTTAATTAGAAAAATATTTTCAGAGGCAAATAGCCTTAAAGTGGAGTTTCAATGTTTTGCGAACAGATGATCTTTAGCATGAAACAACGTCAGAAGCATAAATCATGTTGACTACCTGTTCAGTAATAAGTAAAAGGAGTCAGAATAGCAAACACATGCACATAGAAAATAGCGTTTTTAAAAATAAGTGTCAATTCATTAAACAGAGGCTTTCCATCCTAAATTATTCCACCAGAGCAACTAAAATTCCCAAATGCAACAGATTTTTGGTTACTAATAATTGAGTCTGGATTTGTGCCCACAAATTGAAGATAACATGCTCCCATATCCCATTACTAATTCCTTTAACAAGCCTTTCTCTGAATATTTTTCTCCTTTTAACCCTTTGGTTACTAAAATTTCATTTACCAGAGTTTCATAGGAGGCACTTCAATTTTATTTCTGACCAAGTTTTTGGGAAGCAGTTGTTTAATAAGATGTCCCAATTGTTACCGTCACATGGCTTAGAAAAGAGCCAGTTTTGCATAGCCACATCTGGATTTGTGACATGAGGACGATATACTTCTATATATATAAAGATGCATGTAAATGACAACTTGGCTGTATATCCAGAAACCCACTTGAGGACCAGGCATTTTTTCTCTCAGATAAACCAGAACCTAAAGTGAAGACATAAGTCAATAATACTGACTTTAATTTGAATGTATTATGTATTCAGTTTCTTAAACTGCTCATAGAATAGTCTCCATGTTGATACTCCTATATATGTAATTAAAAAAAAAAAATTTACCACTGGGCTAGCTCTTGTTCCTGTTCTGTCACTAATTAGCTTTAGGAGCTAAAGCAAAATACAGCTTCTCAGGTGATTTATTCACTTACTCATGCACAAGATAATAATGATAACTGACTTACATTCTTCACTGGGTTGAAGTGAGTATTAAATGCTACCATACAAGGGAAAGCACTTTAATAAAAATATCTAAATACAAAGAGCCATTATTTATGCCAAAATTTGATTATCTCATCATCGAACCAATTTTCATGAGATTTGGAACAAACTGGAAACATATACTAGCATATTAGAAATGCAGCACTTTTATTTGACTTTAAAGAGAAGCTAAGGTCATTATGACATTTATTTGTTCAATAAATCTTTACAAAACAGCATTTTTCAAATACTTTGTTAGTTAGTGGTTGCAAAGTGATGAGTAAGTCATATATAAATTTGCCTGCATGAAGCTTAGAGTCTAACAGTGAAGTGCGATATTAAGCACATAATCACATTAATAACTGTATAATAGAAATCATGACATGTTATGAAGGAAATGTACCTTTTGAGAGTATAAAACAAGCCCTAAGCTATGTTTCAGGTTTTGGTGAAATTCTCTAAGGAAATGACTAACCTGAGATCAAAATGACAAGTAGGAGATACGTAAATAAACACGAAAGTTAAGACTGCAGGCTGAGAAAGCAGCATGGATAAGATCTTGACACATAAAAATATGGGGCAGAATGGAGCTGGGCAACATTAGAAATGTAGAGAGAGGTAAGAGCACATAGAAACCTAGATGCCAGTGATGTGGAATAGATAGGAAATCTTTAACATGGACAGATTTTTTTGTTTTTTACGAGTACAAAATTTAAAATGTATAATTGCTGCCTTTTAATTCTATACTCTTTTGCCCTGGATCAGTGATTTTCTCACCATGCTCTTTGAAATTCTAGATTTCTCCAGAGCTGCCTCATCAAGGGCCTGAGGTGAGCCAGGTGCAAGGAGAAGGGCAGGGAGGGCTCCAGGCCAGCAGCATCGCACTCCGCCACCCACAAACTGCCCTGCCTCCTGCCACCACCAGAATAGGTACTCTTAGTTTATATATCGAGCTTCTGCATAAGAATCATTGGAAGAAAAGATTTCAAAGTCAAGGAAGGCAGGATGGCAGGGGAGAGAGAGAGGGAGGGAGAAAGAGTGAGAGAGAGACTATCTTCCATGAGCGATAAAGTTATTTATATATGGCCTTCATCCACATTTTCTTCTTTTCGCCCAGAGGAGTTTGTGTTTTGTTTTCCAAAATCATTGTTTTCTCTGCTGACTGCTTGCCCATGGATCATCATATTATATCAGATCATTTGTCTTAAAATGGGGTCTAACTCGCTAGCCCACAGGGCCTCGGGAAATCTGTGATGCCTCGGGAGGCAAGCTTTAGAGTACCTTCTTTTATGGAAGAGAGAACATTCTTTTTTCACTGGGTGATACTAATTTGCCTTGACTGCGATGGTACTTCCTCAGGCTCTCCTTTCTGAGGTTTTAAAACCTTTTTATTGCAGCTTCCAGGGCTTTGTTCAGGATGGTTGATGGTATTCTGAGACCTCGAGAGACAGGAATAGCAATCGTTGTGCATATTGTACACCAAAGAAATATGGATGCTGAGCTCCCATCTCCAGGCTGAAAAACCAGTGCCAGTGACAGGTTAGCCAAATGAAAGCTGACATTGATACAAAATGGATGCAGCTTGACAAACCTGTAAAAGGTAAGAGGAGAAGATAAAGTATAAATCTTCAATCCTAGAGGTTTTAATCCCAAAATCTCCTGAGGGAGCCAGTATTGCTGATCCATTTATTATTTCTATCTATCTTTCTTATCCCTGATAGAAGGCCACATTTTAGCCTCTCTACCCAGGCCAACAAACTGGCATTCCCATGTCAAATCATACATTTGTGAAGCTGCCAGATATCACCATACATTTTGTGGGTCAAAGTCTTCCAAAAATACCATTTCTAATCTTAACATGTCAAGGAGAGAAAGGCATTATAGCAAACAAGTAGAAATGGTTGTGTCGACTCCTAACTTAGAGAAACTTTCTCATTCCAAGATCACCTGGTTCAAACAAAAACAGTCTAAAACCACCTGTAAAGTCCAACCTGCATGCTTTAGTTTTACAGTCTCAATAGACAATATGATCTACTTCACTGATGTAGTAGAGAGGGGCATGCTCATCCAATGTTGCACATGCTCCCCCCAAATTTCCAGACTCCATTGAAGGTGGGTTGAGACCACAGACTCTTCTATCCAACAGACACGGAGCTGAAGAAATACTCTAGTCAGACTGACTTAGGAATAGGTATGAACACCACACAATCTTGCATCTGCTTCCTGAGCAATCAGAAAGCCAACTGGCAAGCTGAGAGGCTGCACGGATGAAGGCTGCCCTGGTGTTACCACCTGCAGTGACTGCTTAAAAGAGTGACTTTCCTGTGGTACTCACTGGGATTTCACTAAGTCTACCTAGTCTGTATCATATAATACAAACCACAAAACTAAGTTATGGCAAATCTTCACTTAAACCTCCTGACTCTTCAAGCTCTTCATCCATTCACTGTCATATTTCTCCAAATTATGACTCTGTTGTGTCACATGATTAAATTTAGTCCTCTTTGCTCTTTCGAGCCTGCTTTCTCAAAGATGGCTACTGAGCAAGCTGGGAATACTAAATTAACTATTTCTTCTTAGACTTTATCTTTTTTTACTTCCCTGGAACATTCGACATTCTACATTGAAAACCATCTTGTTTTTCTTTAAAAAAAAATATTCTTTTCCCTGTGTTTGTATGACTCTGTTAAATCAATCAACCAATCAATCAAATGTTTATGTCCCTTGGACTCTGTTCCCTTTATACTTTCCCATTGAGATATCTTGTAACTTTAACCATAGGTCCCCTAAGCTTCATTTCCTAAAAATGAGATAGTGGTTGTAAAGGTATCTATAACAAAGCAAGAAATACAAACATCATTACAACATGAAGTTGCAGCCAGATAATGACAGACACTCCAAGAAGCGAAGATATTGATAACATGGAAAAGAAATTTGGGGTGTGATTAAGGAATGGAAGGAACTGGGAGGCTAATAAGTTGTTGTGGTATTGTCAGTGAGTGGAATTATAAAGTAGAAGAGTCCTGGGTATTGACAAAGGCCAGTTGTGGCAACGGGAGAAGTTTGTTAGAAGGGGAGAAGTTTTAAAGAAACATTGAAGTTAGTTGTCAGGTGCATCACCCACATGGAGGTCAAAGTCATCTATGGTGGTGGCAGTAGTGCTACAGAGGAGAACTGTGAGACAATGCCAACTTCCTCAACAAGTAGATGTAGTGACTGGAACATAGCAGATGATAATCAGAAACTCCTTTGGATGTCATGAGGCTCAGGGTATTTTACGTAAAGGTAGCATAGTATAAAAGACCCAATGGGAAAGCCAGGAGAATGCCCTCTGTGGAAGAATTCTGGACATTTTTTACTTTTTTGTAATGGCTACTATCCTGGAACCTCTCTATCTACTGCAGTGAAGTGGAATAGAATTAAAGATTTGATAAATCCTTTTAAGTGAGTTAGTCGTTGAACTAACTGAAACACTTCATTTTAAGAGTTTCTCATTTGGAAAGAAAATTTCAGCATAAATTTCAAAGTCACATTAAAGAGATTTCTAGTAAATTTATGAGCTATTAAAATTATTTACCTTAAATAAATCTCTAGAGTCTTCTTCATCGCTTCTAACTTACACAGGTCACTAACCAAGACTAACAGAGACCACACACAAAGAAAGCTAAAAATTTTATTTGGCTTCAACTTAGTCATGTGGATAGCATCCAAAGATTTTCAGCCCCCCAGATTTCATAGGATTGTGAATTTATGTAAGCCACCAACATTCTGAGGTTAGTGGTGCAAGGAATAAACAGAGAAAGCTGAACAGATAATTCAAGCTGTGTAGTGATTTGGAAAAAAAAGTAGTTCTAACTCAGATTAATAAAATGGAAATTGTACTCCTAGAACTATGTAGCTTCTTGTTCCTGCCAAATCTCTTTTGCATTTGTATGATCAAAAACTCATAATCCTATTGAATGCACACAAAATTGGATAATAAAGTTCTCTGAGTGTTATTGTTACTATCTGCTCACTAATACCAACACAGAGGAAAAGCTGCTTTCATACAAGATGTTACAATATCGTAAACTTCTGAATCTTTTTAATATTTCTTTTCAATGTTCAAAATACAGGTCCAAATTAAGAATTGAAAGGTCATTTCCATCAGAGAGAATAAGCGTATCTATCACATAAAATAGTAATGTGATCAGCTATTGACTTTATGGGAAAAATAGAATTGTTACAATTTATATTCTTTGCATCAAGAACTGAAGAAAAGTTCGGCTACAAAACCAATAGTTGTTCTGAAATGGCATTTTTTCCCCTCAGCAATATTATGTTTGGGCTGTGAAGTAAAGTGTTATATATTAATGCCGTAAAAGGAAAAGTCCGTGCATGTGGATGAGAATGTGTTCGGAGAAAGGACAGAAGGCTGATGGTGATTAACAGAAGTTGATAATACAATATTGATTCTCATTTCCTTTCTCATCCCAAAATTGCCATAAGACAGACCACAAAGAAAATCCCGTAAGACAGCAAAAGTTATGAACATAAACTCTTTCATTGAATCCAAATGCAGCATATTAGAAGTATCTCAAGGGCTAATGTTTCCTTTGGAACATTAAATTGGTACAATACCAAGTGTCTTTTTTTATGAACCTTTAAAACAATATGACTCATAGAAATTCTATGAAGTAGGATGTAAGTGGGGGAAGAGAATTCTTCTCCAAATTCAACTTTATCTGAATTTCAAAATCATTCAACTAGAATAGTTTTAGCTGGGGAGGAGTGGGGTGGGGGGGGAGGGAGAGACTTATCTCTTAAAAGAAACATACAGTACTTTAAACATGAGATTGCAAGTTTTGTTTTATTTTGCTTTGTTTTTTATTTGTTTATTTGTTTTGCTGTTTTGTTTTGTTTTGAGTTAAAATAGAACTTGAGAAGTTCCATGGATTTTAAATTGAGTACTGCAAATGGAAAAGGGGGAAGCAAGGCGGGATGTGGGGAATGCGTTCTGTAACATATCCCCTGTTTGACATTACTGAATTATTTATGTGCCAGTTACTCACCACATGTTTATCTTATAGATTATGTATATACCTTTTATACAATGAAGAAAAACAGATATAATTTCTTTTTCATCTCACTCTAGAGATGAAAGAAGATTTGTAATCATTAAAGACATGTAGCTGTGTCCTCAAACAGCTTAGGTAATGTTAGCCAAGGAAACCTGCATGTCTGATGCTGGTATTGACATGATTCCGTGCTACTCTTACTTTAATGTCTCCATTTAATTCTAACTAAAAGTCACTCTCACTTTGCTGTATTATAGACACGGTATTCAACACCCAGGTTAGTTGTTGCCTCTAATTTCAACTTAAAGAAAGGAAACCTTTATGTTTAAGAAAATTTAGCCTATAGAAATAATCCATTCACAAAAAAAAAAAAAAAAAAAAAAAGGCTGAAAATTTTTTTTACTTTTTTAAAGCACAAGATTTTCACCATAAAAAGATCAAGAAAAAAAAAATGACCAGGTAATATAAGAAAGTAGGAAGGTATTGAGAAAGGTCTGGGATAGTATAATATCCTACAGTATTAAATTTTTAATCTCTTACCAGAGCAGGCAATTCCTTTCTGTTGGACAGTGACAACCTAATGCAACCTCTCAATATCTGATGACTTAAAGTGACCTACGGTGCTTCCCTTGGTTATGTATAGATTTCTAGAAATCTGAGTCCATAGTGAGAATCACTAAGTTTTTCTTGTTGTTAAGCAAAGGCTAGGTAACTAATTTTTTGTTTCCTTCCCTATAGGATTATGATCTGTCCCTTTAGACTTCCCTAAAAATGGTGGCTTCTAACACATATTAATTCATCGATAAAATGTGTTTTATGACAAGAGATAATATTTATCAGTTTTATGTTAGATAAAGTAAAAAAAAAAAACTCAAATATGAAATCATTTTAAGATTAACTCTAAAAGTTTCCAAAGTTTTCAATATCTTTCATGTAGAAAATTGGGATGGGGGAGGAGAGGCGGGCAGAGAATGTTAAAGATTAACAAGAAATATATTTCAAACAATATTTAAAGAACTAGAGTTATGAACGCCCTCTATTAGTATTCAGACACCCCACTAGTTTGAAGTGAGGTTCTTTATACAATTGGGGCTGTGGAGCTAATACACAACTGCCAAGGAGAAAGTGATTAAATGATACTGTATTTGCTCTAATGCACATACAAACATTTGCCTAAGGATTTGTATGCTTTTCTGACATTAGAGTGTGATATTCCATAGACCTACCATACAGCTCCATTATGCAGAAGGATCCACTAGAGAACTCCTGTTATGTAGCAAAGCTGAAATATCTGCCTCTTTTATGCAAGCAATATTCCATTGTAAAATGTTTTCCAATCTGGCTCAGAATAACCCCCTCTGTGAACCAAATGTGTTCGTTACCAAATATTCTCCATGGTTTTCCTCCAAGGACTGAGACAGCCTCCAGGTGTTAGTAATGACCTAATCATACAAAAGCCAGCATGTTTATCTACTTTTACCCACCCCCTCCAAAATGTGAATATGCTTTCTTCTTAGTCTATTCTGCCTCAGCAGCCTTCATACATCTGCTGATTATATATTTGTAAATCTCTCCTTTTATCTCCCCAACAGATGCATGCTGTGATGAGAAATGCTGAAGCACACATTAGAAACAATGATGGTTATCAGCCTAGCAGAGGCTGATGGGCTTCCTCGGATCCCGCCATGGAACCAATGGAATGCCGGAAAATGATTGGCCAGGGAGCTCTTCCACATTGTCAGGAGCATTGGGAAAAGGCTGCAAGAGAATGATGAGAAAAAATCTGGAGAATGGCAAATGCTTCACTGAAGCAATCTGTTACGTTCTTCCTCGCAGACTGGAACGCCTGGCCGGAGATGAGAGAAGTAATAGGACTGAGAGGAAGAGAAGGAAATAGAAACCGAGGAGAGCAGGACAGAAAGCAAAGATTTATAGCATGTATAGTAACCACTCTAATATTTTGGGCTTCTCCTGAACTTAATCCAACTTTTAGATTACAGAAAATTTATTATTTCCTTTATATATTGGTGGAAAACAGACAGAAAATTAGTAAGAAAAATGGAAAGAGATAAAAAAAGAGAGGACCAGGAATCCAATTCCTGTATCTCCTGCCTTTGTCAGACCAAGTAAAACATTTTAAATCATCAGCAGATATTGGCTGATCCTCATCATTTTGAAAGTGGCTATTCAAACCTTTTAGAGAAAGACCTGATCCTTGCACCAGTTATTGGCCAAGGTATGACATGTGAGAATAGCACTTCAGGGACAATGGCCTTTTGATGACCATCAGGTACCAGTGCTTCTAAAGTGGCCAATTTTGTGTGTCAGGAGGCCAGAAGACATACAATCACATAAGAAAAACACTTTAATCCAGTCATTATAAGGTAGAAGCAGAACAGAGTGGCTGAAGTGTTTATGGGTATAGCTGTAATTTCAGCCTAGGTTCATTCAGTCAAGAAGATTGTTTCCAGTCTACTAAAAAACACTTCCAATAAGCTTGAATTACAACCTCAATATCTTTCTTTTTTTCATGTTAACATGTGAAATAAAGAGATTTCCTTGATGTCATAGTTACTTTTACTGCCTAAAAACCAATGAGTATCTTCCCCTCCAGAAATGAGTAGATTGTTTCATTTTAATCTCTTAGCAAACTGGCAGTAATAAAATTGGTTTTGCATTTTCCCTTTACATTTACTTTTCTACAATTGATCACTGGCCTTAAAAAGGTGACAAGATAGACTTCTGCTGTCATCCCCTATGGTCGTTTTTATTCATTAGTGTTCTTTCTCTAACCTTCTAAACTCCAACTCTCCTGTTATACCACCTACATCTCTTGCCACAACCTCACATAATTCCTGTCATGTGCTTTTGCAAAATCTAACTTGTTATGATGCATTAACCATGCAAATATAATTGCAGAGGAGGAGTTAAGTGAATGATACCTTGCAGAGGCTTGCTTTTGAGGTGGTTTTTTTTTTTTTTTTTTTTTGACTCCTGTCCCGCTTTAAAAAAATTTCTCTCCCACCAAACCCTTTCTGAAACCCATCCTGCCGATATGGTTTT
>NW_006441955.1:27550029-27667122 GCF_000325575.1 Pteropus alecto | reverse complement strand
TTTTTTTTTTTGACTCCTGTCACTCCCAGGAAACAGCATAAAGAGGTCTGAGACAACTACATGTTTCGATAAAAATATTAGCATGTCAGAATATCAACTTAAACAATAGAACTGTCCTACCGAAACTATATCATGCGTCATAGGTAATAAGAGCCCCAAACAAAAGAAAGCTATATGAAGTCAAAGTAACCATTTGTCCTAAAATCTGCCTTTAATTTTTACATTATGAAAAATAAAATGAAAACTGTGCTTTTAGCACAGTACTTTTGGATAAGGAATGTATAAACCTCCTTTACCACACTACATAATTAGTTATTTTTAGACCACTTAGTTTGTGAAAAGTCATATTAACAAAAATAACCTGGAAGCTAAGTGAGAAAATCTTAATGGTGAGCACAGTCTTAAAGGATTTTACTTTGATCCTATGTCTAAAGAAGAAAACTACAATGACGTGAGAACTGACTTACCCCTTACAAATCACATATTATAAAACACGACATAGCCATTAAAAGATGGCTAAGAGGATTTGTTCCTTGAACTACAGTACTGGAATAATCATTTCAGAATTATTGGATTAAATTGCTAATAGGAACTCTAAACTATGATCTCAAATGTAATAATTTTGTATGGAATAGATTTCAGACAGTAAATTTTAACTTCAAAAAAAAAAAAAAATCATTGACCTGGTATTTACATGGTAAAAAGTGAAATGGAGCCTTATCTAACCACCTCTTAACCTGGAGCACCTTCCCTTCTGAACCAGGCCTTTCCCTCTTCAGACCCACTAGTACATGTTCTAATTATCCCTGGAGACCCAGGGCGTTTGGAAGATATTCGCAGAAAGGAGTCTTTATATGTGGATAAAGGAACCATAAGTGTGCACTAGTCTCACTACTTGAGCAAGAATAGAACTAGGAAACAGGCCTAAGTGACAACAAATATTTAGCTATGCAGGCTAAATCGGTTGTCCTGAAAATTCATTCCTATACAGTCATGATTTAGACATTCACGACCATAGAAGATAAAGAAAGTGCTCTCTCAACATATAGCAGAAAAGGACAAGGAAATAGCAACTTAGGCTGTGTGCTAAAGCAGAAACCCAGGCCTAGAACCGGGGCTCAGCAGAATGCTGAGAAGCTGGGATTCAGGCTGGAAACTTGGTTTCTTCCTTTCTTTCTCTCTTTTAAAATTTTGTTAATTTATTTATTTATATTTTAAGGCAAGGAGTTAGTTTTATTTTATTATCAGCCTTAAAGCAAACAGGTACAACATCTTTTTATATATTTGGGAAAATGCAAATCTTGGGGAATATCCAGGTAAAGCTTGACATTGCACTACTCCATATTATACAGGTCTCGATTTAACCTGAGAAAGCCTCCTTCTTATACTTTCCTGGGATGCACATTTTCAACATTCTTATTCTTTTAATGGAATAAATGTTGTCCAAATACTCCATCGTTAGGGGAGCTTGATTTTGCAACTCAAGGCAATGGGACTGGCTGTGTAGCTGAGATTAGCATCAAAGAAAGGACAGTTCAGACAGTATATCAATACTATGCAATCTTGTCAGTGTTTTAAAGAAGTGATGCGATACTAACCCACACTGGATTGAGCGAGGGTAGGAGGAAACATAGTCTCTTGAATGGCTTGGGATTTAAAGCATTGGACATTGACTTTCCTGACAGCTAGTCTTTGGTTGTCTAACAACCTTGTTTTTTTTCTCCTAAACTCTAGTCAATCTTTGAGCTGAATTAAAGTTGGTCTTGCCATCAAAATCTAAACTACAGACATATCTGTTTGAACCTTAGAGATGATGAATGTCGTAGGCATCAGGGTGGCTCATCAGAATCCACCACTGAGAGAAAAAACAGCCCGGCTGGGTTATAAAAGTGTCTTTATTTCCCTCTTGGGTTCCTTTCTCAGTAGGTCTACCACTCTGTTCCAGCCATGTCCACAGCAGCCCCTTTAGCCTTTGTGGGCTTCCTGCTGGTAAGCTCCTGCATTACTCTGCTGAAAAGAAAGAGCATCCAGAAACATTAAGATCTAATAGCATGTCAATAGTAGTATCCAAAAGCTTCTTCTTAATGACATAAGTTCTTCCACGCCCTGAACTATGCCAAAACATCCAGGCTTATCTTTCGGTTCTTCACGCTCCCCACTCTGAACTTCAATAATGACAAACTGATTGCTAAACACTAAATGGACTGTGCTATTTAATGGCTTCACGACTTTGCTTATGCTATCTCCTCTGTGGAACACCGCTACCCCTTCACGCATCCCCATCCCTTCTTCTTGGCGAAATCACTTCCACGCTACTTTTCCTAACTCTCCAATAAGAGTTAACAGGCCCGACAGTGATTTGCTGCACACAACTGAAAAGTAGGAAAAAAAGTTAAAAGGAGCCTAACTACAACTGCTTGTGGACAGGGAGAAAAGTAAAGGTAAAACGTGGCTTTAAAAAATCTGCCCTGTAAGTGCACAGATAAGTGATTTAAAAGTCATAATTTTATATCACACTGCCCAATGTTACTGTGAAGTGCAAAAATGTAAACTTCTGTAAGAGCCTTGATGCCTTCTGATATTTAACACATATTTTAGAATGGTTCTGCCAGTAGTATCAGCGGGAGAGAAAAAAGCTCTTTCTTTTAAAAACGGTAGTTGGACAACCATTTGAACAGTGTGAACCACCAGCAACCTTTAAGAATATTCATCATCTGCCTTGTTAGACTTAGATGCCATTCTGTGCTAGGAGGCAAACTCTGTGCCTTCTCTAAGCCCTTCTTAGCCTTCTGATTTTAGTTCTTTGATTTTCTATTTATGATCTTCTAGGGCAGAGGAATGGAGTTGATTTATTCACATTAAGTCCATTGATATATTTTGAATAAGGTATAGAAGAGGGTTCTGAGTGACTCCTCACTCATCTGAAGGTCTGTGACCTGAGAACTGCCTCAAGGCTCTCTCTTCAACCTCTCTTTGGGGTATTCTCAACCTATTCAAGCTGTTTCTTAATCTCTCCACTCTTTGGATGAAGAATTCATTTTTAGCATTTATAGAATGAGTCTATCTGTTACCAAACATGTGTCTACTTCTCTAATTAATAGTTATCTCTAATAAATAAGCACACAAAGTAGTAAAGACAGAGCTTCATTAAGATTATCTCAGGGCTCATAGAGCATCGGTGACCTCAGTGTGTAAAGTACATAGGCCCCAGGTAACACTACCCTCTGAATTGAATTAGCTCACGTTTGTTTCGAGCCCATCCGTACTTAGCAAGTAAGGGCTCCATTCAACAACATGCTGCAAAGGAAGGGCTTTTCTATATCTTGCAGTGGCCATTTCACATCTACCACTCTAAACTCCCTAAACTTCCAACTATCCACATATATTTCTTTTTTTATTCCTTAAAAAATTACAGTTCTGCTGCGATTGTAGTAATTTCTCTAGGATGGCTATTTCTTGCAATTTGAGAATAGAATCCTTTTTTCTTCCTCTTGGGTGAGTGTTGACTTTCGAGTCTGTGGTTTTGCCACATTTAAGGTGAAGTGTCTAGTGGAGGTGGTATTGCAGCTACTGAATCCACCCCCCCAAAAAGGATGCCATGGGGTAGACTTTGTAGCAATTACCAGTTAGTTAGACTGTAGAACCAAATGACTATATTTCTTCCACATTCATGAAGTCAAGTTTGTTTTAATAAATCCTATAAAGAAATAGGGGCACTTACTAGTTGCTTTAGAAATAATACCCACAAATTGAAGTGAAATATCGTTATTCACGAAAAAAATATTATTTTACAAGATGATTTTGCACTTATTTTGTTTTGTAATTTGTATTTGAAAACGTAATTTGGAATTATATAACAGAATTTTGATCAAAAGTATGAATAAGTTTGCTGCAAGTAACTATAAATCCTTATATACCCTGTTTCAATAGTAATTATTTCTCTCAATCACAATGTTATATGATTCTTATTCTTACAGTTAATCGAGAAAGCTACTGTGAGACAACAGTACTGACAAAATTTCTAAAACTTATTTATTAATTTCATCATAAATAAATGCTAATTGAAATAAATAAGTGTTTATTCTCTTTTCTGTTGTTGCTGTATTATAAAAAGAAAAGGAAAAAAAAAGATAAATCAAGGAAGTTCTAAAACATTTACTAAATATCTATTGTGAATCTGGCACCTGGATAACATGTATGAAAACAGCTCAAAAAAAGAATTGTCCAGGGAGAGACATTGTCATCTTAAAGGTCACCTTTATTACCTCCATTAACCTGGTTAAAAAATAGCAGTGTATGTTAGTTATGATAATATTGAAGCTGTAGCAAACCAATGACCAAATTTCTTGGCTGAACACAGTAAAATTTAATTCACATAAGAGTCTAATTCCACTGTCCACGGTTAGCACACAGCTTTCCACATTTTAAGTTACAGACAGTCTTTTTTATATTGTGACTTTGCCTTCTAGAGTCTTGGAAGGGTCTTCATTCAGTCACACAATGGGGAAAGACAAGAAAGGTCATGTACAAGAGATATTTAAGCGTAACCTCGGAAAGTCATGCCTATCACTTCTGTTTGCATGCCATTTGCTAGAATTCAGTCACGTGGCCACATCTAACAAAGGAAATGTAGTCCAGCTGTGTGCCCAAAAAGAAGAAGAAAGGATTTAGTGAGCAGCTAGCCACATAATAACATAATGGGAAGAACAGTAGGTATAAATCAAAAGTCAGAATTTTAAACTTTGTGGTACTAAGTAGTGTATGCTGTGTGATAATTTTTTAATAGTTTTGGGCAATAATTTTTGCATAAGTAGCGTAAGGCATGACATTATAATGCTGCATCAGAAAGTAAGAAAAAAAATTGTAGAAGCACAGTAAAGTTGGAAGGATATTAAAAATACAGTTGTTACAAGTCAGAAAGTGCTATAATGTCTGCTTAAAATGTATTTTCTCAACAGCTTCATTGAGATATAACTGTGATAAAACAAACTGAATTTATTTAATTGATACAGTTTATGTTTTAACATAGCTATGTATATCCATCAAGATAAATATCCTACACCTCTCCCCAATTTTCTCCCATTGCATTGTAATCTCCCACACCCTATCCATCCATGCTGCCATTTATTAGGCAACCACCAATATACTTTTTGTCACTATTGGTTAATTTTCCTTTACTAGAATTTTATACAAATAAAAACATACTCCTTTTTTGACTGACTTTTTTTAACTCATCTTCATATAACAAGGATTCATTTACCCTGTTGTATATAAAATCAAGAGATTTATCTCTTTTGATTGCTGAGTAATAGTCCATTTTATGGATATAACACAATTTGTTTAACCATTCATCTGCTGGTGAATATTTGGATTGTTCCCAAGTTTTTGCTATAACAAATAAATCAGTTACAAACGTTTGTATACAAATATTCCTATGAACATACATTTTCATTTTGCTTTAATAAATACCTAGAGTTGAAATGGCTAGATCACACTGTCCTTCATTTCTTTTATCTACTTTCTCTGCTTTCTCTTGGGTTAAGTGATCAATTTTTATGATTCCATTATATATCTTCTATTGAATTGTTATTTATATCTTTTTTAAAAATTTGGGTGGTTGCCATGGGGTTTTTTAATATATATCTTTAAACTACCTGAGCTTACCTTCAAATAATATACCACTTCATTTGTAGTATTAGGATTTTATTAAAATACATTCTCAATTCCTCCCTCATATTCTTTGTACCACATTCTCTCTCTCTTCTCCTGGAATTCCAATTATGCCGGTATTAAACCATTTGATATTGTCCCGCAGCTCTTGGATGCTCTGTTCTGTTTTTCTTCTTTTCTCCCACCCTTTGTGCTTTGTGTTTCAGTTTGTGTGATCTGTTGCCCTCTATTCAAGTGCACTGTTTCTTTTCTTTGCTGTCAAGTCTACTGATGAGCCCATGAAATATATTTGAAATCTATATTAGCATGTATTTTTTTTATTTCTTGTACTTCCATTTGATTCTTTCTAGTTTCTGTCTGTTGAAATTACCCATCTGATCTTGCTTTGCAATCTAACTTTTCCATTAGAGCTTTTAACATATTAGTCATTATTTTAAATTTTCTGTCAAAGAGTTCTACATCTGTGTCATAACTGAGTCGCATTCTAGTGATTGCTTTGTCTTCAGAAAGTTTTCCCCTGCCTTTTTTGGATGCCTCATAATTTTTTGGTAAAAGCCAGATATCTTGTGTAACACAGTAGATATCGAGATAAGTATTTTTTATGCTTAAAAATGAGCACACCTTGTTTTCTGATAGCCCATTAGTGAAGGATTTATGTTAATCTAGTCAGGAGTTGGGCTGTGTTTGAAACTTGTTTTTGCTATGACTGCCCTCAGTTCACAACAGGCATCAAATTCTCCCCTGAGAGCTTAGGTTCAGGGTGTGGAATGGTTGCAAGAGGTAAGTTTCAGATCATTTTCTCCTCCCTTGGTATCGTGTTTTTCCACTGCACTTCTCAGAAGGAATCTGCTGCTTTTCTGCTCTCTCAACTGTATTCCACTGTTATTTTTACGCAACACTTGTTAGCCTTAATTTTAGGCTGATAAAGTGTCTATGAGTCCAGCCAGGGTGTGTCCTTCATAAACACTCCTGTCTGCCTGATATAGGGTTGAGCTTGGAACTTATTCTGTTCCTCCACAAGGATGTGCTTTTAAAAAATTTTCTTTTCCCAAATTTCAGTGGGTTTCACCCAGTGCCCTAAAACAACATATTTTTGTTGCTCTTCACCACCCCCACCCATCCTCAAAGATTGATTCTTTGATCTGAAAGGGAAATAGGAAAAATGGTTCTTGGTATAGAGTTTCGGCAGTGGCTGCTCTTTCCTTCTACCACAGAGCACCATGTGAAAACCTGTCTCAGGACTATTCCTACATCCATGTTAATGCCTTGTAAGATTAAGGTGTTACTAGTGAGATTGTGAGAATGTTATAGTATCTTAGTCTCCAGGGGCTTTCCACTTTAATGCCAGCCCACATTCCACCGTTAGTAATTTGTTAACAATATTTACCTATATCTTTTTATCAGTTTTTATAACAACCAATGGCGTCTGCCCCAGATAAGCAAACACTTGGATCCTATTTCTCACTGCAAGTGTCTCACTATCCCCAAGGTTTCCAACTGTAATTCTCTGGTAAATTAAAAAAAAAAAAAAAGTAATTCATCTGAAGTGTGTCCAGCATTTTCCTTTTGCAATGTTCTTTCTAAGTCTGTCCATCTCCAAGCTGGAATAGAAGCTGACCTGGTTATAGAATTCCTCCTTGACAGTTTTTTTTCTTTAAAAATGTTGCTTCACTATCATCTCGCATTGTTTCTGAAGAAAAATCTGCTGTTATCCTTATGTTTTGTTCTTCTGCAGATAACATGTCTTTTTATCTGGCTGGTTTTAAGATTTTCATTTTATCACTCGTTTTGAGTAAATAGATTATTTTAGTATAGCATTTTACCTTAATATAATTTTCTACTTGGGGTTCATTGAACACCTCGGATCTTTGTTTGATAGTTTCATCAAATTTGTAAATTTTTGCCATTATTTCTTCAAATATTTTCTGTCCTCTCATCTCTCCTTTGGGACTCCAATTACACATGCATCGAGTTGCCTGAAGTTGTCTCTCTGCTACCTGACGATCTGGTAATGTTGTTGTTCTCTTCGAGTCTTTTCCACTCTTTTTCATTTTGCATAGTTTCTATTGCTAGATCTTAAAGTTCACTAATCATTTCTTCTTCAATGTCTAATCTATCAGTGTCTAATTTACCTATCCAGTGTATTTTTCATCTCAGACATTGTGGTTTTCATCTCCAGAAGTTTGATTTTGTTTTTATTTATACCTTCCATGTGCCCCTATAACATTTTCAATCTTTCCTCTATCTTTTTGGAGTGCAGTTATAATAATTGCTTTAATGTCCTTGTCTGCTAATTCTAACATCTGTTTCAGAGGCGAATTGGTTTCAATTAATTAATTTTTCTCCTCATTATGGATTTTATTTTCCTGCTTCTTTTCATGCCCGGTAATTTGTTGATTTCATGCCAGAAATTGTGACTCATACCTTATTAGGTGCTAGATATTTTTATATTCCTCTAAAATTCTTGAGCTTTGTTCTGGAATTCAGTTGAGTAACTTGGAAATAATTTGATCCTTTTGGGTCTTGCTTTTAAGATTTGTTAGGCTTAAGCAGAAGTAGTCTATGTTTAATTTTTCCCCTCTACTGAAGGCAAGACCTTTCTGAGTCTTACCCAAGTCTCTGTAAATTACATGATTTTTTTAGTCCAGCTGGGAAATAAGCAACAGCCTTGGCCCAGTGTGAGCTCTGAGTATGGTTGCATCTAATGTTGGCCTCCAGTAGTTCTCTCATACATATCTGCTGAGCAGTGTTTTGCTAATTACTCAAAGAGGACTCCCTGCAGATACCTAGAGGTATTTTTTGTTGTTTGCTTGTTTGGTTTTTGTGCCCCTCGATCTTCCTAGACTCTCCAGCTCCTTTTCCCCCAATTCAGGAAGTCTGCCAGGCACTGCATGACTTCTCCTCCCATGCACTGCAGCCTGGAAATCCTCTTACAGCAACAAACAAGGGAAATTATAGGACTTACCTCATTTGTTTCCTGACGTTTAGGTATCACTGTCCTTCATTCTTTAATGTTCAATTTCTTGAAAACTCTAGTTTAGTTTATTCTATCTACTTTTTTTAGTTATTTCAAGTATAAAGCTGATACCCTGTTACTTCATCTTGACCGATGTTGCTTGATTGAAAGCAACAGTCTTAAAACATATTTGAGTCCATAAAATATGTTAAAACTTCACAGAATATATAACCTTCTCATTAGAAATATTCATGGAATAAAGTTCTCATGATGAAATGATGACATAGTGAGAGATAGTTGATGTCTTTTGGTTATTGGTTTTGGGGTTTTTTGCTTGCTATCCAGCATCAATTCCCCTTTTTCTATGCTATTACACCAAAATTCCTTTGAGGAATCTGCCTTCCTGATGAGTCAATGTGGTTTATTTGGGGCTACAGTCCTAGTTTAGATAATTGAAAAATAATATTTCAATGTATTTTATATTTTTCTTGTTATAAATAAGGTTAAGCAAATATTCATTCAGATTAGATGTTGATACCAAAGTATAAAGGAAGATATTGTGTTCTCTGTCTTATTAATTCCTCAGCATGTTTTGTTAATCATTCTTCTAATGATTGCTCAATTAATATTAAAAAGTTCTGACTATATGCATAATAATTAAAGGTATGTCTTCTTTGTGCTATAATTTGAAAATTCCTATTGCATATACACATGATATACATGATATATATGAAATGATAAATATATATTTTATGATGGCAGTATTTTACCCATAATTCAATGGCTTTATGTGATTTATTTTTAACTTTACAATGACTTTCACAATAACATTTCCCATGGTTATATTCTGGTTTCTTCAAGTCATATAACATGATCTCATTTGATGCGTGTATTTTAAAAATCATTTCCCTCATATTTCCTAAACTCCTTAGATTCTAAATATTGTATATCTTGGACAAGTTACATAACATTCCTGAACCTATTCCTCTACTTGTTAATAAGATCTTTGTTCAAAACAAAATAATAAGATCTTTGTTCAAAATTCAAGAATAAAAAAATCCTAAAAACCTAAAACTAAAACTAAAATGCCTAGTACAGAGTTTGCCGTATAGTCGATGTTCATAAAACAATGCTATTATCATTATGATTATCTTCATCATCGTTGTTCTGAGTTGTTTCCTTTAGTTCTTCATAAAACATCTTTCACTTGTGTAGTTAGTATCTTTCTTTTTCTTCTATCTTTCCTTCTTTCTATTGTTTCCATTGTTTTTGTTCATTCTATGCTCATTTGATTCAATCTTGCTTTAACTTTACTCTTCTACTCAGACATTGAAATATTTGAAAAAGATGTGTTTTATTTAAATGACCAGTTTTAACTTTTTTGTGTGTGTTAGGTAAGTGTTACCTAAAAGAAGTACAACAAATTTAGCACCCAGCATTAGCACTTGTACCTAGAACTGCCTGGAAATACCATCTTGAGTGATAATGTGTTGAATGTTTGCTATTTATGAAACAATATGCTGAAGTTTTATGAGTGTTAACTCATAGAATCCTTGACAACACATTGAGGTAGATATTATAACCTGATTACAATGAGTAAACTAAGAGTTAAAGATGTTAAATAACTTATCAAGATTACAGAGCTAATAAGTAGCAGGTAGAAAATCTGAACCCAAATATGTATGACTCCAGAATCCATGCATTCTGCCTATAAAACCAATTCTGTACTTTAAGAAAAAGAAGTACATTGACTATGTCACTTAACACTTTTCCTCCCAGAACAAAAATCTAGTGAGAATGACAGAATACTCAAGGATTGGCTTTGAACCTAGAAAATGCTGAGGAAATAGCCAGCCAAATGACCTTTGAACTACAAGCAGATTTCACAGAGCAAGTTAAAAAAAGGATGCTCCAGTGAAACAAAATTTCCAAGGTGAGATTGAAAATGCTCTTTGGATCCACTATAATATTTTACTAAGGATACAGTATATTTTCTCTTCAATTTTGAAGTGGAGAAAATGTCAGCTTTGCTTTCATAATTTTTTTTAAGTTCAGGATGGTCAGATATTGAACTTTGGACCCTCTCAACTGATCAGTCTCTACTATCCCTTGAACTCCTTTTATAATATGAACAAAATGAATTTCTATTGTCCATTGTTTGTTCTAAACTCTTGCCTATATTTTTTTAACTCTGTTTTTAAATTAGTAATTTTCACTACCTCATGCAATCTTCTAAATTACTTTTTAGAGTGCTGGCTATTAATATTTTAGGTAGCTTTGATGTTTTACTTTATAGTCTTCAATTTTATTTTACATTTCACAGGTTCCTAGCTGCAAATAATCCTACAGGCAATTTTCTCACACTGCAACTATTCCTTGAAAGATATGCTAATGTAGCACGACACTTGCAATACTGGGGGTTAAGTTAATCACCCAAAATGAGTTGTATTACTGTCAGCGGTGTATAAAGACATCCCATAGTGAATTATAAGAAAGGCTAGCTTTAAAGTTGCATTTCAAAAAATACCCAAAGCTGGAGATGAACAAAAATAAGCATTTATTTCAAAGTCCATTGAGCTAAAGAATCAAACATTTGTTATTTCTGGTCTCAAAGTTACACAGTATAAATAAAGGGATTCATATCCTTTTCAAAATTTAATTACCAGGAAAACCCTTACAGATCTTACACTCTGTCTCTGGGCAAGACAAATACTACATAGCAGTTTCTATCTTCATATTTGTCTGCAGAAAAAGGGAGAAATCACTATTTTGCCCTCTATTTAGCTGAACCACAAGCCAGTTCTAAAAACACAGGGAGCAAATTGTCATCCTTTGCTCCCTCAGTGAAAGTGACACTCATGGCAGCATCACAATCTAAACATGACTGCCAGAAATCAGAGAGCAGTACATTCTGCATGTATCCATCTATTTATTTCAACTTTTATTTGTGCTCGAGTATGAATTAAATAGGAGATTTAAGGACCTCCCAATTATGAGATCCTTTCAAATTTTTAAAAGTCAAGTCAGTTGTAATACTATTTTGTATCAACCGCATAACTGTTGAGGCACACCCAATCACCTTAATATTTGACCTCAAACATTACTTTGTTCTTGGAAGATTAACAATACCTTGCTTTTATGCCCAGAAGGGAAGCCACACTGAAACTCCATTTTCTATATTCTTTCATACATACAACGTTAAGAGCAGCCATCACTGCCAGCCCTGATTCTGATTGGCAGCATCATATGCATTGTCACAGTGCTTTTCCATATAGACAGTAGATTAAGGACTTTTAGGAAGCCTTAATCTTTTCTGTCAGAAGGGTACTTCTCAGTAGACTGGCTGCTTAGAGGCAAACTGAGGTAGAGTTCTGAGCTGCATTTTAAAACAGCATCAAGTCTGCATTTACAATGATCTAGATTTCTCATTTCTGTCTTGCAAAAACATTGAAATGAGATTTAGTTACAATGTTGTAATATGCATTTTTATGAGAGAAGAGATATATTGTTAAAAGAGTGTTATTTCACTTGAAAAGATCAAGAGAGTGAGGAAGGAATAAAGGTTTAGCAGGAATATAGTATTTATTTGCCATGCATATTTGATATGAGTTCATTAAATACGCAATAGAAGTGTCAACATAAAGTGCTGTTTAGATCAAGCTATGAAAACAAACTGCACTGATATTAACATTGGAATATACTATGCTATGGTTAAATATAAGCCTAATTCACTATACAGTAAAGAAATATTTTACTGACTATTGTTAAATAACCATCTACTTAGCCTAATTCAATTTGTCCTTTATTTATAAAGATTGATGGATTGAATGCTATGACAGCATGGTTGGCCCTTTGACATCTCTTTGCCATTACATGGATTTTTCTTTTCTCATCCATTGAATAATTAGTAATTACCACCATTTTCTTTTCTCGCACATTCAATAATTAGTAATTACCACCAGTCCATGCCTAATTTGAGAGTATTTTCTTAGTCTTACTGGATCATTGCCAAAGCTACATCCAGTGAGGAAGCAAAGTACAGAAGAATATCTTTCAGGAGCCCTTGCTTAGAGCTGCACCACAGTGTGAAAATCCACTCACCGGCACAAGGAAATCTTTCATAAGACAGAGTCGAGTCATTTGAGTCTCCTCTGGGATTTGAATTTAAACATAGATATTTTGGATTAAAACACAGATACCTCGGGCAGAAGTAGAAGGCTGGGTAGTCTTCCTGGCACATTGCCTTCCTGACGATCATTAACATAATGCAAAAGTACAAAGATAGGAGATTATTATTATCCTCATGTCTCATGCAATATGCAAGAAAGTTAAACCTGCTATAATTAATACTGACCTTTTGCTTTACTGGTAGCAAAATACAACTATTTTTAGGGAAGAATATCAGGAGAACAAATGTATAATTAGATTTTTTAAAACACAGGCTTTGGCCTTACAAATGATTTCTGCTACTCCTCTGATCTTAATCCTTGAAGGTAGTAGAAATAAAGGTCAGGAGGAGAGATGTTGTGGTCGGGATACATAAACACTTTACAAACAATGGAAACATTGGGCCTTTCTCAAACTCATTTGAACCATATAGTCAAATGCCATTTTCCTCATTAAAGTTACATTTATCAAATATTCTTAACTTTAACTTTTTAGTTGATTGTTAGTTTGTGATCTCTGAAGCATTTAATAATGGAGCTGTTGACATGAAGTCAGAGGTATTAATTTTTTAATTTTTTAAAAAATTTAATGACAGTAGATATCTTCCTTTTGTCTCTATTCAGACTTTTAGAAAAAGGAGTTTGAAAGGATAACTATTTTTTAAGGTTCAGGATTCAAAAGAAATGGGCATAAACTCTAAAATTAACTTCCAATTGTATGAATGAAATAGTGGATTCAAACTATATGGTTTCAGTTATCCATCATTCTTCATTATTTTCTGCAAATTTCCCACTGCTCTCTAGAAAATTTCCAGGTAAAGCATTTCATGTCATACTTGGACTCAGATAAACATGAATGTTAAAATATTAAGTTTCTCTCTCTCGAGGAAGAAATAGGTTTTTACATGAAAAACTAGGCAATATACAATTTTCCCCAGTGGTTTTGATCAAGCCATTTATTACTTTGCACAAATTTCTTTTGATAAATATATACAAAAGACACTTAATTTGCAATTTTTCCTCTTCAAGATCATCAATTATTTAAAATCTTAACTAACAAGTGATAACAACATCCAGCTAAGTTCATCCAAATTAGCCAGTTTCTGGTAAATTCAGCTTTTTGTTTATATGCTGGCTAATGCAACATTGAATATAGAAATTGGTTTTGCTAATGAAAAATTGGTCAAGTGTTACAAGATTCTCAAATGCATTGTTGCATGTTAAAAATATCAGAAAAAGAAAGAAAGAAAAAATATCAAGACTGGCAGATGCCAAGGAACTGTAAAAATTTATTACAACATTTTCTGTCTTATGCCTCCCTTTTTCCATTCTCGACATGTATCTCCTTTTCTAGAGGCTGCCTTTTCCTTTTAACAGCATCACCATTAATTCAGTCAACCAAGATGCAAATTCTGAAGTCAACTTTGACATCTCTCCTTCCCTTGCCTCTTTTTTGCTGCCTGAAGTACCTCTCTTCAATCCATTCTCTCCTTCATTGTCGTATTATCATTCTAAAATATGGTTCAACTGCAGCTGCAAGGAAATGGGGTACAGTTGAGGTATAGTCACCTTGTCATTTATGTCACTGATGTGGAGCCATCTACTTTGTTTAAAACAAGAATAGGTTTTGGAACAAAAGTTATGACCGTGTGTAACAAAATCAGGTGTTCTTTTACAAATTATTTAAGCATTGATTTACTCATCTATAAAATGCTCATAAATTATAATCCCTCTTAACAAAAACTCAAATTCATATAATTTTTTATCAACCAAGACTTATAAATGAATAGTCTGTATTCATTTATCTAAACTGCTTCATGTAATCAATCCATTATAATAATTTATGCGATCTGAAGAGAAACCAGAATATCCCATTACAATAATTTAGCTTCCATTTCTACCCCCACAACTAAAATTACTCTTGCCCAAGTCTATAAATTCTAATCCCAGACTCAACAGATTTCTCAGCCTAGATTTTAGTGAACCTATTTTTAGGATTAGGCTCTACTGGCTTCTCAATGAGTAATCAAACATTCTAGTCCCTTTCCTGGTTCTCCATATCTATTGATAGTTTCTTCTTTATACTCTTCCTAGGCTTCTATTTTATGTAAATCCAAATTTTCCCTCAGAGGTACATTCTTGACCATTATTTTTCTTTATCTCTAAGTTTCAGATGTGCATATTCGTTTGACTGCTCTTTATATGATGTTGGCTGTCTGGTGGTCATTTTTAAATCAGCATACCCTGAACAGGACTCATATCATCTCTAAAAAGTCTAACTCTTCTCTTAGATAGTAAAAAAAAGTTTTTTCAATCTCTAAAGCAGAAACCTGCCTTTCTAATTCTTTCTTATCACTCACCATGTAGTTAATCACCTGGTACTCAATTTTTTCTCCTGATTTTATCTTGTATATATTACCTGTTTTCTATTCTTATTTTCACAGATATTTGTCAGTCCTTCTTATTTTCCTGAACTGAAGCAATAGCCTTCTAATTCATCTCCCTCCAGTCTTTTCTACTTTGCACTGTACCTTCCCCACAACAAATAAAGTGGTAGATCTAAAATCAATTTTCTTCTACTTAAAATGTTTTCGTGGTTCCCATTGCCCATGGATCTTAGCATGGTATGTGAGGCCCTCTATACCTGTGTCCATATCTACCCACGCAACTTCGAAGTTTACCCTTAAACTGCCATAAACATTGTATTTATTGTGTTATACAACATTGTTATACATATGGCTCATACCACAACTCAGTCATTAAGCTTCATAATTCATCTGTCTTTGCTTTGATTGCTCTTTCTGCTTCATATATTCTTCCTACTTTTCAACTTCAAGATTCATTCTTTAATACTCAGTAAAGGTAATTTTTCAATAAATTTCTAATCCAATTAAAACATGTTTTTTTCTATATCGTTCTTACTACTGACTATATTAAAATGAAATTATAATTTTGTGTCAGTTTCTCCTACCAGATATAACTTACTGAAGGACAAGATCTGTATCTTAACATTGCACTTTCAGCATCTAGCATAGTATTATACACATAGAGATGACTCTGTGAGGACTCCCAAATTCCTGTCTTGGGCAACTGCGTAGTTGGCGATGTCATTTACTAAAACAAGAAATAAATGGAGCTACAAGCATATGGAGCTAGATTATGTGTTTGTGACACTAAGGAACAATATGATGGAATAGCCAGTAGGTCGAAGAGTATATGAATCTGAATGAGACATTTAGGCAGGATCTGAGCTGGAGAAAAAGATTGAAAAGTCATAATTATATAAATAGTAATAATGCAATAAAGAAATTTTTGAATCGTTTTCTGTTTAAACTTGCATTCTGAAAATGAATTTTAAACAGAATTGCTACTACACAAAATTATTTTATTTAACTCAAATACTCAAGAATCTGGATGCCTATAACATCCCTTGGTCTAGATTAAGAAATACAGTTTTGATTTCAACTAGGCTGTTATGTTATTATTATTTTGGAAATGAGAATTACCCACATGAATAATTATGACCAAACATATACATCGAAAGGTTGAATTAAACATTACAGAGTTCTATAAGGCATGATATTAAAGAGTAAGTATTTCTTTGTGATATAAAATGCGGACAATTTGTCTATAATTATAACATGCTTATGACTTCCAAACCCATGTTAGTAGGGGCTATAATAAAATAGTAATTTACTAATATGTGCAAAAGCAGTATGAAATTGCTCAGCTAGGCAATATAAAGATCAAGTGCATAAACTAGATGTGAACCTCTTTCTAGTCCCTAGAACTATGAACAGCATGCTGGGAACCTATGATGAACATAGAATTAATTTATCTTTTAATATTTATCAAATATTTTTGGGTACCTACTATGTGTCATCACTGTTTTGTGCACTGGAAATTGAGCAGTAAAAAACACAAGCAAAATTTTGTATCTTCATTGAGCTGATAGTCCACTGAGGGAGACAAGTAATAAATAGAGAGGATGCTAGATGGTGATGAGTTCTATGAAGTAAAATGAAGCAGAAAAGGGGAATATAGTATGCCAGGAAGGGGACAATTAATTTGAAAGAGGTTGGACAGCAAAGTTACATATTTTAATAACAGTCTGAAGAAAGTTCAAGAGTGAGCATTGTGAATATCTGAAGAAAGAAAATTCCAGGCAGATGCAAAAACTAAGAAGCGAGAAAATTCCAAGGGTGTTCAAAGGACAGCAAAAAGACTTCGTGTGAGAGTAAAGAAAGCAAAGAGAAAGTAGGTAGATAGGTAACAGATGCCTCTATCATGTCAAACCCTTAGACCTTTTTAAGGACATTGGCTTTCATGAGCTTTATACTGAATGGGAGTCATTGAAAGCAGTAGAGTAGAAAGTGTCATGATCTAATATACTTTTTACACTTCTAAAGTATTACTATTACTTCTGTGCTAAGAGTAGGCTCTAGAGTCACAAGATTTGAAGCGAGGAGACCAGTTAGGAGACATTTGCAACAATCCAGGAAAGAGATGACAGTGACTTAGACTAGAGTAGTAGAAGAAGACATGGTGAGAAGTTGTCAGATTCAAGATATATTTTGAAGCTAAAACCATAGCACTTGCTAATAGCACTTGCTGGTAGTTCAAATGGGAATTATAAGGAAAAGTGAAGTACTGAAAGTAACTATAATGTTTTCAACATAATCAATTAGAATAATGAAGTTGCTGTTAACTGAGTTGGAGAATGCTACAGGAGCAGCAGGTTTGGAGCAGATGGTGGGGGAAACCAGTTCTATTTTTAGCCTATTTGAGATGCTTGTTAGATATTTCTATAGTGATGGTGGATGGACTGTTAGATAAAGGAATCTGGAGTTTAGGAACACAGACTGAGCCAGAGATACAAATATGAGACTTATCAATATATAGATGGTGGGAGAAAAATAAAGTGTGTGAAATAATGATCCAAGAGAGTCAAATAGTAAATGAACTAAGAAATTTTAGTATGATTGCCTAGCAGTACAGAGAGCTCATTTATCTACTTGGTCATAAATAGAAGTGAGACGGACTGCAATGTCCTGGTATAAGTAAAAAATCAGCAGAGAGATCAATTTAACTAGGGTTGTAATTTTGCCAGTTGTGTCAGATGTGGAGGTGGAAAAGATGTGTTGAGGAATAATGTCTCTGAAATTCACGAGGAGGAAAAAGGGAGCTGGCAGATCCTAATACAGATTGACAAACTCCACCAGTGGAACAGGAAGCCCGGTAGAGAAATTCTGCACTGAGTGGAAATGACTAGACTTTGGTACCACCACCTTGTTCAGTCATTGGCTAGAGTCATTAAACCACTGCAAGAAGGAATTCACAGCAAATCCAAAGGTGTTAAAAGCTGGAAGCTATCAGCTAACCATATTCTTTGCTGTTGGACAATTTCTTCCTCAAAAGAGGATCTGGGCAACATGTCTCCCCAACTCTACCAGACGAGCCCATCCATAAGTGAGAATGAAAGGAGAGGAATTTATTAATTAAACGTGAAATATAAACTGTCTAGGAAGGGAAGATATGAAATGTTTAAAGGACAGTAAAAACAGTAGAATCAGTGGATTACATATTTCATTAAAATTATAACAAATAGTAGATTTTAATAGTAATATAACAAGTAGCATAACACTTTAAATAATTGTACAAATGGATCACTGTAATCATAGAGATTTTTGTAAACAACAGTAGAACCAGCAGGACTTAATGATTGTTAGAGTCAAGACACTAAGAGAATTACACTGAAACAAATAGGAGGTGGTGGTCATTATGTGGAGTACATGAACATGGCAATGAGAAGGTTTTAAGAAGTGACCCTGGGAGTGAATGAGTGGCTGCAGTAGATAAGAGACAAAATCACTGGAGGAAGAGGTTAGGGAACTGAGAGGCTGCCAGATGTGAAGGATCACCTGTAAGTATATTAAAATCAAGAAGCATTATGATGCCATTGAATTTAGAAGGAATGAGCCAGGAGCAAAAGTCTTTAATGAAGGGGAGTGACCTTTAATTGATAGGTGAGTATGACAAAAAAGGCGATGATAAAAGATGACATGAGATTCAAAGTTGCCAGGATTTACAAAGAAATATAAGAAAGTAAAGTAGAAGCAGTAACATGGAATGTGGTGGACACCTACCACACAGATCTAGAAGCAGAGTGGGAGAAACATTAACACTCACTGGGAGAGTTGTAGAAGTACTATGTCGAGAGATAGCTTTCCAGTGAGAGCAAGAAGATGAGACAATTGTTTGGAGAATGTACTGAATGTTCAGAGGGTTTTGTGATAATTACCCAAGATTTCTAGAGGGCCCTGTGGCAGAATTTTCTGAACTAACAGAGTATTAGCATGGAAGAGGAAAAGGCTGGTCTGAGATTCTAAAGACATTTTACAGGAGACAAACAGAAGCAGAAACCAAAAGTATAGCATGGTTTGTTTTGACCTGTGACTCTCAAAGCAGGTAATTGTGGCAAGGCTGGAGTGATGGAAAATTGGAGAATGGGTAGGAGCCTCGAGTTTCATCTTAACTCCTGTCAACAGAGATATGAAATGTGGAGAGGGGAACCGAAGGTCCATACTGTGTCACAGAATTACTGTTAGATGTATTTAATTAGATAACCATATTAAATACATTTGTATTTTTGTATGTATGTAGACACTTCTACACAATAATCAATGTGCAATCCTGATTTTGAGAGAGAATAAAGCAAAAGTAACTTTTTGAATACCTAGCCTGAGACATGGAGTTAATTGTTTTCACATACTTTATCTCAATCATCTTCTCAATGCATCCTTAAGGAGGATGTTTACTAGTATTTTTACTCATGAGAAAACTAAGATTTAGAAAGGTCAAGTGACTTGTCTAAGATCATAAATAATTCACAAAAAAAGCTAGAATTTTTCAGTTGGGTCTCTCTCATTCGAAGCCTAGGTGAGGTCCACTATGCATCACCTTAATACCCATATTATGGGATACCTCCATATATTTTAATAGTTATTTTTTTAAAAAGAATTGTTCAACTTTTGAGCTATGATATTACATATGTTTCTACTATATGTATGCACACATGCAAATATATATTACATATGATTATATATTATCCTTTATAATCATTTTCAATAAATTAGTTTACAATTCTACAAAAAATTTCCAATTCCCTACGCATTTGTTTTCCAGACTGAAACTAATTTGTCAGGTTCACTAGTCACCTTAAATTTACAGATGTAAACATCAGATTAGATGGGATTAAACAGAGAAGTTTGAGTGGCAAAGCATTCACAATTTAGATTTCCATGAAGAATGGAAAAGGAGCTCTACATAACAAGAACTGCAGATCTGGAACCAACGAGCAATGGTAAAACCAAAGGCCCATACTCCATATAAACTATGCATTTTTCATCCATATCAAACTAAGCTGTTAAAAATGTATGTACTTTTATATATTTATGAGGTTGGCTAAGAGATACCATCTATATTAAATTAATTACATATTTTGTTAAAATTATAACAAATAGTAGATTTTAATAGTAATATAACAAGTAGTATAACACTTTAAATAATTGTACAAATGGATCACTGTAATCATAGAGATTTTTGTATGTAAACAATGTTTCTTTTTTCAAATACATTTTATTAAATATATTATCAATTATTATGACCTGCATTCTATCCTCTAACTCAATGAAATGACTGCATTACATTTAATAGAAGGTATTATTATACAGTCTTTTTTAAACATAAAATTATCCTAATGTATTATTAAAATAGCTGCCTTAGAAATTATGTGAATTTTTTGACTCTGCCAACAAAAGCATCCAAAATATTTGTCAAAGCTTGTTTCCTAGGCTTTCTTATCCTTGTAAGTGCCAATCAGCCCATTACACTGTTGATGAGGAGGAAAGAGGCAGCTTAAATCACAAAGAATATTCAGTTCCCAAAGAGAATAAATACTTAAAGTTTGGTATTTACCATATTTCATGAAGTCTACATGCATATATTTCTGAAATCTGCATGTCTTTTTATAATCAAAGGCATCATGGATTTGATAAAATTTTAAAGATTACATCAAATGTATTTTAATCTATCCAGCATGACAGAGCAATTTATACTGGGTAAGTATTTTTCTCCACAGCTTCCAGACAGATCTGCAGACTTTGACAATGGCAGGGTGACAGAGAGGCTCATAAGACAAGTACTCTCTGAGCAACTACCCAAATAAGAACATCCTTTCTCCAAAGCAGGTCCATGTCCACAGAAGTAACACAAGTCAAGTTTGAGGGCCAAAAAGATCAATTGCAAAGTGTTCACACACAACTAAGCACGACAGAGTTCACTTATCACTGATAAAATCTTAGATAAGGCAATTCACCAGTAGACCTACCTAGTGGAGAGGACAATGGTTTTTTTTTAGAGTTAACTAATATTAAGTTCTTATTGTTGCCAAAAATGGTTCTGACCAATTGTACAGATATTACCTCATTTGCTTTTAAAAACAACATCATGAGGTAAGTATTATTATCTGATCTATAGATATAGGAACTGAAGCTCTGAGACATTAAATAACTTGTCCAAAATTCCCCATATAGAGAGTAAGTGACCAGTTAGAATTTGAATCTAGGCTCAGTACACCTCCCACTGTCCCAGAACTCTACCTATTGCCTGCTAGATGGCTTACTGGAAACTCATGAGCAAGACAGTCTCAGAAGCCCCTGCTAACCAAGTTCAAAGCATGAAAAGCTAATTGTAGAATTTGGATTTAGAATCTGCAAATTAAAAAAGCACGCGTAACATGTACATCTTCCCTCAGAGACCTCTCATGTCTCTTTTAATTGAATTACCTTTATGTACATTCTGTGATATATTGTGATTTCCACATTACAATTGGAAAACACCAACATTAGAAATGAGGACTAACTGGAATGATTTAAATGGTGGTTATAAAATAATAAATTCTGCTAGGAAAGTAAGATAATGTGTCCAACAAAAAAAAATTCTAGTTTTGAACAAAATCTCTAGCACCATTCCAGTGATAAACCAATACTTTATTAATATCTTATATTTAGTGATTATGTGTAATACATTTACTTATAATATCTCACTTAATCCTTATGGCAGTGAGATTGATACTATCATTATCTTCATTTTTACAGATGACAAAATGAAGGAAGAGAGACATTAAATAATTTGCCTAAGATGAACTGACCAGCATTTCTAAATTGGTCTTTCAAACTTCAAAATTTATTTTCTTAACCATCACACTATACTCCCTCTTGGCCCTTGTGAATTGCCATAATGTAATATGAAGATGAAAAGGCAGTGACATTATGAAGCCATGAATAGAGGGTGAATGATGTAGGAATCCCTATAATCAGCTAGCTATTTCTGATTGCTCATTTTTTTTTCAAATGACATGTTTCATACACTGAAGGCAGATTGTGTGTTGGCAGAAATTAGTCCATAAAAGGCAAGGGTATTATGCAAAAGAAGAGATTTGCATGTGGGGAAATTAATTTTAAAAAATAACTTTGGCAACTTAATTTTTCAATTTCTTAAGTTTTACAATGAAGATTTAAATAAGAGTTATAACATTCAATGTTCTGAGGTTTCGAAGAACAAGATTACTTTTTTAATCCTTTTGGAAGACATGGATTACAGTGGAATAAAATTTTTAATGATACTGAACAAATCTCACTAGGAAATTTAAAGACTACAAAAGAAATTTCTCAATACAAAATTTTGGGGAAAATCTCAAACTCTCTTTTCTTTGATGTGAATGATGAACCTTTGCATCAAAATGTTTTGCAGACAGGTTGACAATGAAGAAAACATTTTCAAATCTATAGGTCAAAATTAGGAAAACATTACAATCACTTGTAGGTAATATGTTCTCATATGTGAGTGTGGATATAATGATAGGAAAGTGAAAGATGTGAGAAAAATGGCATTTCTATGCAAAGATCATTTGGGGACACACAATAATTGCAAAGATATCTGTGAATCTCCAATGTTTACACATAAGCTTCAATATAAAAATAACATCTTCAAAATGAATCTGTAGTTTTTAAAATATAGTTTAGGTAAATAATTCAAAATAGCCTAAAATGTTGAAGATCAAATTTTGATGATCTAATAATTTTGTAATTTGATTAACAACCTAAACTAGTAATTTTGACAATCAAAAAAAACAAACAGACAAACAAACAAACCCATATACCATTAGTGGGAAATCAGATAATATCTAACCAAGATCAAGTTCTTGCTTAAGTCTTCATCAAGAACTAGTCATGAGCCAACTGAATCAACTGTTAGTTGCTTTTTTTTTTGGCCTCCAGTCTCCTTTCATACAATAAAATGAATACTTATCTCCAAATCTACTTATGATTTTCAATAATTAAAATTTTTCAGGAGCAACCACATGTTAATTACATAAATGTGTTTCCAGAAAAATCTACATCCACCTAAATAGAAAGGATCTGCTAAAAAAAATGATCAGTTTCCCCCTCACTCTGCCCCTCATTTCTTGCTCTAGGGATCACTCCCCACAGCAGCCTTCTCTATATTTCATCTCATCCTTCTGGAATCGTTTAAAATAAATTGGATAGATGTACTGTTTGAAAGAATTATTTTGACTTCCACTTTTGTCAAGTAGACTCTGACCTATACAAGGGATATGAGAGAGTTTATTATAATTCCAGATACTATCTCACATTATTGGGGGGGTGGTAATGAAGTTGAAAATAATCAGGTTCGATTCTGAACATATTTTCCCAATTTCAATTAAAAACAACAGCCGGATATTTTAAAAAAGCTTTTTTAAAAAAAGTTTTTTAAAAAAAAAAAACTTGTGGGGAATCTATTACTTTCTTTTAACAATTCACTACCTGCCTCTACAAAATTGCAGCTTGTAAGTGAGGAGATGGTGAAAGCAAGGGGCAGGCTTTGAACTGCCTTCATTAATCTCTACTTGTTTTGTACTGACATGTAGAACAGGAGGTGGGCAGAAGGCCGACAAGGAGGCAGCTGAATCCCTCAGAAAAGCTGAAAGAAAGATCCAGCTGAAGAGCAGGAACCAACATCAAACTCCCAGCCAATGCCACTGGGCTTGTTAACAACAATGTGTCCTTAATTTTTCTTTTCCCATAGCAAAAATGAAAGTGGGGAGGGAAAAAGAGAGAGTAAAGTTGGACATTTCATCTCCAGTAGTTTCTCTGTCCAAGAATTTAGGAACGTTTCTGAAAGGAAATCCAATTGAGAACATCTTCACTTACTGCAAAAAAAAAAAAAAAAAAAGCTCATCACTGCAGCCTCCTGCACACCAGACAACATCAGTGTCACTATTTTATGAAGACATCACTCCACCAGCCGTAAAAGTGCTGGAGGTGACTGATGATAATTAATATATCTCTTCAATTACAGCCTCTGACAATATTACTGATAGGCATGTCATTGGTAATGTTACATAACAAAAGATATGCTGAAAGTATTCTGTTATATGACTATTCCATCACTCATATTTCCTCCATCTGCTACTCTCCTCTCTTCTATTAAGATTGATGTAACTGCTTCCAGTGGCATTTGCAAAAGTCCAGTTGTACCTCTAGGACAAAATTCACATAGACCAAAGCTGGATTCACCAGCAGAGATCCATATTCGGTTTTAAGAGAAGATAGATTTAACTCAAGCAAAAGTGTCACCCAACACGGCATGTAGATGTTATACTTTCTTTAGTGTGGTCTGGGATTAAGAGAGTCTTAAGTATGAACCATATGTTTTTATGAGAGAAAATCAGGTCTGTACTTTTTTTGAAAATTTAGCTCCTAGTGTACATTTGGTTCTCAAGGGGAAACTCAGGCATCATTGTGTATTTCCTAAATTAATCCAATTATAATGATTTCTATATTTAACAATGAGCCAAAAATGTTTTAATCATGCTTTGTTCCCTATGGTACAGCTTACACAATACCATTGTGTATGTGCTAAAGAAAAAAAAAAAAAAAGCACAAAAATATCCTTGCACAATAATGGAATACTTGGCAATTCGAGGAATTCACCTTCAAAGTTCAAATCACTCTCTGAGAGGGCAAAATCCACAGATTTGGAACCAAACTAAAGTCTGTCACACTCATGTTTTCTTTGGCTTTTTCTACCCAGCCAAACTGGTTAATTACAACAGAAAGTATTCATCTTGAGGCCTAAAATTATACCCTTAAAATTAAAAGGATAATTATCCACTTTGTATTTCTCTTTTACTCTGAAGTCATAACCTTTGTCTTATGGCTTCCAGGAAGAAATGCTAAGAATTTGATAGAAAAATATAGAGATAGATATAGAGATAGAGATAGAGATAGAGATAGATAGAGATAGAGATAGAGAGAGAGAGAGATAGAGATAGAGATAGAGATAGAGATAGAGATAGAGATAGAGATAGATATAGATATAGATATAGATATAGATATAGATATAGATAGATATGTATATATCAAGGTTGAGAGTGCTTTGCATTACCTTGGGCCCCAGAATATAACAAAACAAAACAAAACAAAAACCAGATCAAGGACCAGGGATCCTGCCCAGAACAAAAACAGAAGGCATTTGAGTACTCTTTTCATTTGTGATTTATATATACTTGCTTAAGAGTGCTATTAGAAATGAATTTTTTATGCAGAGATTGGTGGAAATTTATAAAATTATTTCAGTATGTTCAATAAGATGTTTGGCAAGGACTATCCAGGAATTACAAGGTGAGTTTGGATGAAATCTTAGTCATGTGTGCTCATTTGGAAGTTTTGGCTTTTAAACTTTCAAATATTCTTCAGAGAGAAACATTGAAGGAGATTGTGTTCATTTCCTGGGGCTGCCATGACAAAGTACCACAAATTGAGTGGCTTAAACAACAAAAATGTGTTGTCTCACAGTTGTGGAGTCTAGAAGTCCAAAATCAAGCTGTCAGCAGGATTGATACCTTCTGAGGACCACATGGAAGGATCTGTTCCATGTCTCTCTCCTAGTTTCCAGTGGTCTCATGCATTCCTTGGCTTGTAAATAATGTATTCCCTATGTCTTCACATTGTATTTCCTCTGTCCCTATCTGTCTCTGTGTTGAAATTCCCCCCTTTTATATCAGTACAAGTCATATTAGAGTAGTACTCCCCTAATGATCTCATCTTAACTTGATTATCTGCAAAGACTTTATTTTCAAATAAAGTCACAAGCAGAGATACTAGGGTTTAGGACTTCGACATCTTCTGAGGAAACATAATTCAGTATATAACAGGGATTAAACTATTTTCAAAACATTAATGATCAATATATGTGTGTTTTTTTTTTTAAAAATCAACTATACAATAACGCTTCCTTTGATTGAATAGTGTATAGATAGATCAGTGATTCTAAACTGGTTGAGGTTTGGGAAAAGTGAGTCAGCAGATTAGGAAAGAGTTGGTTGGGAAGGACGAACTAAATATCATGGTGAAATGACTGATATCTAGAGGTGAGTGTCAAAACCCAAATCAACGTGTTTTTGAAATTTCTGTTCAACCTTAGAATTTTATATTTGAAATATGAAAAGTAACTCTTTTATATTATAGTTAGAAAGTAAAGTTAATCCAAGTATTGTTGGTTGATGGGAATAAATGAAAGGTATTTCTCATCCAGGTCCCTCCTGCAGAGGTATCATAGTGTAGTTTGGGAGTGAGAGTAAGATAAGAATCAGCATGACCATGTCTATCAAAGGGAGCAGGGCTTTTCAACAATAAAACACTATTAGTAAGATAACAATTTACCAATGCTATACTCAGACATGCAAAGAAAATAGATTCTTTAGTTCTCTATTACTTATATCAATTTTCTCATAAATCACTAAATTCTCATCATCTTCTCCTCCCAGCTAGGTAGCAAAGGATACAGAACCATATAAATATATTGCAATCCAGCAAATTCAGTCTAATTCTATTAGGGTCTCCTACTCTGTTCCATAACTGCTCAGCTTTTTGGACTGCCTCCTCTCCCCCTGCTTCTTGCCAGGATGTCTGGATATACTTGGTGGCTAAGGAGATGACCAAGTCTACACACTTTTAAAGTCCTCTAGATGAAGGAGACCTCACATATCCTAATGTCCTCTGTAATCCTGCTGTTATGACTAGCTGCTTGCTTTGGTCTTCTTACTTCTGATGACAAGACATATCCTGGCATTTTGGAGCTTCTGTGCTCATTCAGGTCATCTTACCCTAAAAACCATAGCCTTTTTGTCTTGATCTCAGTTCTCAAATGGCCCACCCGTTCTTTTTTTTATTATTAAATTTATTGGGGTGACATTGGTTGATAAAATTAAATGTTTCATGTGTATAATTCAATAATACATCATCTGTAAATTGCATTATGTGTTCACCACCCAAAGTGAAATCTCCTTCTGTCACCATATATTCGACTCCCCATAAAAGCACAATAAACCCTCACAGAAGTTCTGCGACATGTTAAACATATTCACATCTGAAATGTCTCCTAGAGTGGAAGTTGACAATCTATGGCCTGAAAGCCAAATCCATCCCACTATTTGATTTCATAAAAAAGTTTTATTAAAATACAACCATTCTTATCCATAGAGTTGAGAAATTGTAAGAGAAACTAGATGGGCCAAAAAACCTAAAATATTTACTGAGTTTTAACAAGAAAAGTTTGTCAATCTCTGGCCTAAAGGTTTGTAATCTTTATTTCTTGCCCAAGGAAATTATGCTAATCCCACACACACACACACACACACACACACTCTCTCTCTCTCTCTCTCTCTCTCTATCCATTGCTCTCTCTCTCTCTCTCTCTCTCTCTCTTTAATAATATGTAGATATTTCTTTGACACTCCTTCCTTGAAATCCACTCCAAAAATCAATCAATAAATAAAGGACAAGAAAACACAAAGTATAGTTCATTGCTTTACCTCACTCTCACTTTTCCCATAATTCAAGAGCTCAGAAAGGGGTAGACCTACTTCTTTATTATGTACTGCTTTTTAATCTACTCCTGATATATTTTTAAAACATCTTCTACTTTGGAGTAATCCATGTCTGGATCTTGAAATAAGGACAAAGGAATTTGGAAAATGCTTTTCTCTTTTGATATTATCTGGATATCACTATTTTCGCCTTGAATTCAAAACCACCAGCTTTGAGATTCAAAGCACATCAATGACCTATGGGTTCCAGGAAGGAACTGTTCTCTTTTATTCCCTAAGGCAATAAACTTCACCTCTCAGCCTTGAAAATGGAATGCTAAAAGGAAACATGATTTGAGCCTAACAAATGCATTGGTTTCGTATCACAAAAGTATTATCACAATTACACTGATGTGCATGATGATGCTTTATGGCTCCATTGGTCCTTTAAGAGTGATCCCAGATTTACAATATGCACAGCACTCTTAAACTCTGGCATCGAAGTATAAGCATGTACATAAATCTGATGATAGAGGAAAATAGAAACTACAGTACTCGCTCACATCAGTACAACCTTCACTCTGGGTATTAGCTCACTTTGGTCCATCTCCAAACCCAAACTTGGAGAAACTATTTCAAAAATTGTCCTATAAACCCCTTCACTTTTATTTGTCAGGCAAATGTAGCCAGCCTTCAGCTCTACATATACTCAAGGTTAATGGGACTAGTCCTGCCACTTTAAACCTCCAAGGAGGTAAAAAGAGCTTTGCCTATATTTATAACATTTAAAAAATGTTTTTTAGGTAATAGAGTAGCATAAACTCTTCCTTAAAAGTTGGGGAATATACTAGATGGGAGAATATTTGCAAATCATATATCTGATAAGGGGTTGATATCCAAAATATATAAAGAACTCAAACAACTTAATAGGAAAAAAAGAATTTTTTAATGGGCAGAGGATCTGAATAGACACTTTTTTTCTCCCAAAGAAGACATGCAGATGGCAAAAAGTACAAAAAGAGGTACTTGACATCACTAATCATCAGGGAAATGCAAATAGAAAACACAATGAGCTATCGCCTCACATTTTAGAATGATTATTATCAAAAAGGAAAGAAATGATAAATATTGGTGAGAATGTAGAGGAAAAGGAAGCTTTAATGTACCATTGGTGATAATGTAAATTTGTGCAACTACTATGGAAAACAATATGGCAGTTTGCAAAAAATTAAAAAAATAAAACTACCATATGATCCAGAAATTTCATTTCTGGATATGTATCTGAAGGAAACAAAAACACTAATTCAAAGATATATGCACCTCTATGTTCACTGCAGCATTATTTACAATAGCCAAGACATGGAAGCAGCCTAAGTGCCCATCAATGGATGAATGAATAAAGAAAAGGTGGTGTGTGTATGTGTGTGTGTGTGTGTGTGTGTAAAATGGAATATTATTGGACCATAAAAAGAAGGAAATCTTGTCATTTGCAACAACATGGGTGGACCCTGAGTGAAATAAGTCAGATTGAGAAAGATAAATGCTGTAAGAATTTAATTATATATGGAATCAAAAACAAACAAACAAACAAACAAAAAACAAACAAATAATAGAACTTATAGACACAGAGAACAGATTGGTGGTTGTCAGAGGTGTGTATGTGGCAGGTGTGAAGGTGGGTAAAGCCTGGGTTAAGTGAGTCAAAAGATAAAAAACTGCCAGTTATAAAATAAATAAGTCCTGAGGATATATTGTACAGCATGGTGACTATAGCTACCAATACAGTTTTGTACATTTAAAAGTTGCTAAGAGGATAAATTTTAAAAGTTCTTAGCACAAGAAAAAAATTGTAACTACGTATGGCAAGGAATGTTAACTAGACTTATTTTAGTGATTTTTCATTATATACATATAAGTATTATATTAGTTTTAGATATACAACAATAATTATGTTGTATACCTAAAACTAATATAACATTATATGTCACTTCTATCTCAATTTTTTTAAAAAGAAAAAAGTTGGGGGAACCAGAATAGTTAGAAATATGTGTTTATCTGTGTATATTTATATATATAATACATGAAATAATGATAGCTTCTATCTATTGGTTGCCAGGAATGATGTCAGACTCTCTTTACATTATTTAATTTATGCCTCTTTATCTTATGAAATAAATATTAACTCCATTTAACAAATAAGGAAACTGAAGCCAAATCACCTTAGCAAGTTGCCCATAGTCACAGAGTAAGTAAGAAACAGAGCCAGGACTGAGCCCAAATCTATTTGACTCTAAAGTGTAATCCAAGAGGATGCTTATGACATTGAGCCCTTACAAGCTACTGGCACTTTGTTAAGACATGATGAAACAGATGTTTTGGGGAAAGAGACACCAGAAGGGTCAATTGATGAGGGAGAGGAAAGGGAAGGCACTTCCGAGCGGAGCATGGAAGAGGAGAGGAAGACTCTGAACATTCTTAGGGAAATATAAGGGATATTATACATATCTAAGTGCGAGAGAACATCTTCACGGGAAATGGAATACCTCTGGTTGGGTCTGGCCTCAAGATTTTCTTTTCCTACTACTTTTCCAAGTTAACATTTATTTCATGTGCAACAATTTGCTAAGCTTCTTAGGCAATAGTGATGAACATTGATCCATGATCATACTGATCAGATGAAAATCTTCACTGCCCAAGCACTGCCTATCCTCTACATAGACCAGTGAAATTCTGATAAATGTTTATCAGGCAGCTCTCCAGAAAAAGACAAAAATGAAAACACACAAACAAAAAGCACTGATTTTCTGTGTTTGCCGTTTTCCATGTTATACTTTTCATCATGACCAATATTCAGCTAACATATCTACCTTCAATGCAGAACTGGAGAGAAATGTGCATGGCTGGCCCCTGGGAGATGGCAAGAGACAGCTGCAGTAAACCATTGACCCAAGGGATGCCCTTCTACCTCCACAGAGTCTCCTTCCCAATCTCTGGTATTTCAGTCAATGGCACACTGCTTGAAAATGTTGATTTTATGGCTCTATTGTATTCTATGCTGTATCACAGTAATCTCTGACTATATCCATCTTCAAGAGAGGGAACATCTGATTCATCTTTAGATTTTGAATGGCACTTTACAGATAGTCTGTGTGTGTTTGTGTCTAGTATGATGAATGGCTAGTTTGGTTTTTTTTTTTTTTTTAGAGTTAATTGTCAGACTTCTTAAGAATAAAGAAAATATCTAATATTTCTAATGTATTTCTCATAAAATAACTGAGAATATGCTAGTGGTTGATAATATTTGTTGATTAATCTTTCTAGGTCATGTTCACAACTTTTAAATACTGCAAAGTATGAACTACAGCTACTACATACATTCTTTGGACTATACAAGCTCCTGGAAAGCTGGCAAGTAACACAAGCATACCTTGGAGACATTCTGGGTTTGTTTCCAGTACTGCAATAAAGCAAGTCATCTTTTTGCTTGTGGAGGGTCTTACCTTCAATTTGGAAAAACGCAGCATCTATCTGTGACGCTCAATAACACGAAGTGCAATAAAGCAAAGTATACCTGTGTAGAGTTTTGTTTTGTTTTGTCTTGCTTTGTTTTCCTTTTGGCCCCACACAGAAAAACTCAGACTTTTAAGTTTACGGTCAGAGCAATTCACTCTGAATCAAATATATCCGGTGCTCTCTGGGCCTTTATTCTAAAATATGCTCATTGCTTAGTTCCAAAATTATCCAAAAAGGCTGCTCCACTCTTAAACATCGCTAGAGAAAGAAGAATTTACAGGTTCAGGTTGGATCCTCCTCGTTGTAGAGATAAAACACTAGGGAAATTTATAGTTTTCAAAAATTTAAGAGTTTTATTTGTTTTCACATAACCAGGAATCTTTTCTAGTTTGTTCATCCTTAAATCCTCAGAACCTAGAACATTGACCGGCACATAATAGATGTTCAATGAATATAGATAAAAGATGACATAGATATGAGAGTGAGAAGAAAGAAAAAAGTAAAATTAAATAAAATTAAATTAAATTAAAGAAAATGAAATCTTGGGCAAACACCAAAAAATAAAAAATACACAATATGTTCTAGAATAAATTTATTTTATAAATTTGGATTCATAATACTTACTCAGAAAACCAATTAATAAGAAAATAGTACTATTGAACTGTACATGAAAATTTGAAGTTAGGCACTACAATTGATTGTTATAGTCTGATCTCAGCGTGAGTATCCAATTTATTTCTGCATATGTTTTGGTTGCATAAGCTAGGGAAAATCTTGATTTACACAGATGACTAGCGAATTTTTTTAACATCTCACTTTGTAATCTCAGAAGTCTTCAATTAAACACAGTCAGAATCTTAGAATACAAAATTTTTGTTTGCAAATTGGATAACTAGCAATATTTCAGAGTTACATTCAATGAATAGTTTTCTCAATAAGTTTAAAGTTTTATAGATATATAAACTATATGTGCATATATATAACATACATATCTTGAAATATTGAGACATTCAATAATGTTAAAGAATTTCATATATCTCAATGACCATCTTATCACATACTCAGAGTTTTATAGGAATTAAATTTACTTTAATTTTCATATTGAACCCAAATCTGAAGTTTCAATTTTATTCTAACTTTATAAATAGTTGTAAATGAGATTAACATGGCAAGCTAGCATTGTCATATTGAGTTCCTTCAGCTTATTAAAAATGTCAGCAAGAGATGTGAGCATAACCGTGTTTCAGGAGATGATTTTTTGATGGTGTTATTTATTACTTGGAAGAAAAAAATTTTTTTTTCTCATTTGAAGGATTTGTATCAGCACTTGGCCTTGGCAGAACCAACTAACCTCAATTAGAAAAGGAATTTTGGAACTCATCATCTACATAACCACAAATAATGTTAAAAATTCTACATTATAAAGAGTACACTTTAAAAAGTCATCAATTTCTATCACAAAATCAAACATTGTTTTGAAAGATAATTATTAATCTGCTTAATAGGAAGTGCTTGTCTATACAACATACCACAGTTATTTGAACTCAGTTTGGCAACTGCTCTTATATGAATTACAAACCCTATAGTTTTTCCAATCATTACATTCTCAATGCCAACTGCAACACCATTTTTGACAACTGATTTGATGGCATATTTTTAAAATTAACATAAAACTTAAACACTTTTTCCTATTGTGTGTGCTCCAAAGATTTTAACCAGTAATATATATCCTTTGTATTTGCTTGTATGGTCCTATCTTAACAAGAAATTGGTGTAATACACAGTATTCATACCTTAAACACTTGAATTGTAATGGTTTCATGTAATTCACTTTTTGAAATAAACAATCCCTCATGAACAGCTTCTTAGTGTTCTTTTTACACAGTATTTTAAAGTAATGACAATAAGTATGTGTTCATAGCTTGCTCATCTACCATGACTGTTGCAAAATCAATAGCATAAGGTTAAATAAGTGTTTTCCTGATATGTTGTGCTTTCCCCTTACTTACAACATGATAATTTCAAATGGTGCTATAAATACTTTTTTATTGATAGATTTACATTTTTAAGTACTTTTTAAAAAAACATTAAGTGGTAGCTCAAATTGTACTAAAAGGCGCTGGGAGACATTTTTATAGTCAATCTTTTATTTCAGTACTTTAGAATTTGCCAGAATTCACAGAACAAAAAACTTTGCAAATTTTAATTTCACAAACACAATGAGGACTTTGTATATAGGGCACTATAGTGGAAGCTATTATAACTTGAGTTGTATCATCTGATCCTGATCATTTTCATGGTATTAACCATGAAATTTTATTTTCTTTCGAAACTTCCTGTTGTTCATTAGTGATTGAATTCTAGTTTGGACAGCAATTATTTCACTTCAATTTTAACAATTACACTTATATGTATATTTAATTTAGGCAAGTCACATCTGATGCTATCGTTAGTACAATATGGTCATGATGCAGTGTGCAGAGATCACCTGTTATTGCACAATTGTCTAATAAGCCACGATAAGACCATGAGCAGAGCAGATGTGCCTGAGCTTTGCCTGGCATGAATGGAACACAGTACACACGTGCTGAACTAGTGAACTCACTTGTATAATTTTATATGGGCAGATGTGTACGGGCTTGAATTTAAGGAAAGACCAGAGGAAAAAAACCCTCTTTCCTAATCAATTACACATTTGTAAAAAGGTCAAATGCATGCATAAATAAGCAAAGAAAATACAGCCTGAAATCTGCATGAAAACAAGTTAAACCCAGTACACACAGTACAACAGTGTTTGTTGTGTTTGTTTTGGGTTCAGTTACAGTTTTTAAAATGAAATATAATTTTTAGTAAAATTAAATGTGAAACTATAGAAGCATTTTATAGAAACCTGAGGTTTCACATAAAGCATTTTGAAAGTGCCTGTAGATCCCAAAAATGCCTAAGCCAAGGAAGACATATTCAAACTGTTTGGCTTGTCACTTCTCAACTGAAATCACCTGCTAAGAACTGGAGTAAAGGGGATGGGAGAATGAAAAGTAAAGAGAATGGGAGAGAAGGAAAAGGTGGGGAGGGGAGAGGAGGAGACAGAGGAAGGAAGGGAGGGAGAAAGGAAAGGAGGGAGAAAAGAGAGAAAGAAAAGGAAAAAGAAGGGAAGTAAGAGAAAGAATGGACCTTGAACTGGTGCTTTATGATCACTCAATTTGACATACTCCTAAATCTCTACTTCTACTATCTCTTAAGTTTCCCTCTCTTACTAGTCACCTCCTCGACCCAGGCCTGCTACTTGTCAAAGTCTCCACACTGTCACCTCTCCTCGTACTTCCCCTTCCATAACTCATAGCCACTTCATGAGGTATAGTATGTCTTTACTTACAGAAGATGCAACAGAAGCATGATAGTGTGTTCTTTGATGGGATAGTAAGGGACTAATAATTTTTATGAAGTTGCAGTTAATCATTCTAGTGATAAGCATGACATTTTTGGTTTCCTGAATCTATGACTACAAGAAACATTAAACAAATGCTTCTTGAACACTTACTATGTGAGAGTAAGTGTTAAAAAAACATTGCAATGATCATTTATGGGCACTTTCTATGTGCCATGCACTATGTTAAGTACATTCTGTACATATTCTCTCTCATTTTTCATAACAAGGAGATAGGAAATAAAATGCTTTTTTCTCATACACGAAAGTTTTTGCATAAAAATGTTAATAGCCTATGGTCAAACAGTTGCTAAGGGGATAGGGAGAGATATCAAACTGTATCTATATGATTCTAAAATCTATGTTAATAACTCTTAAATTCTTAAAATTTACAAAATCTCAAATTTGATGTATCTCTGACAAATTTATTGCCCAGGAGTTAAATTTCCCACCTAATTTGGTCCATTGTTATAGGCTATAATTATTTTAAGATAGTTTTCTGAATCATTATTTTAATTTCAGAATTTACCTGCCCAGTGTAGTAAAAAGGACATAGAGATGTAACTTTTTCTAGAAGTTAACAGATTTCGAACTTTATTTTTAAAACCTAGGGTTTTAAAAGTCCTGTAATTATAGCAATAGTCTGAAATCAAGATGAAACTTTTGTTCATTTATGCTTCACTAGAAGAAATCCTGAATTTTTTTCAATTTTGAATATTCAAGTGATACTTCTGCCAAGCAATCTTGGGAAAGCAAAGGAACCACAGATTAGTTAAATCTCTTTATCTCTCAATGAGAACATGGAAATGCACACGTATCTATGGCAAAATGGCTGCCTGCATGTGCACCACAGACACGCACACACATGTACACATACTTTGCATTCTGCTCCTCATTCCTTCACTCAGACTTCTTTACCACAAGATCCTCTCTCTCCTGCTTCTTTAATCTAGGAAGAGCTTTCTAAATGACCTCCTCACAGTAGAACACTGCCAAGGTTAGCCAATTGATTCAACTATTCATCACTATTCCCACATAGCCAGCAGTCAGAGACGCTGTGAATACTTTTCCTCCTCAGACATCTTTTACACAATCATTTGTAAGCATTTTTTATAGTACTTCCTGTTAGGTAGAGATTGACCTTTTGAAATTGATCAGCAGGCAGTCCTTAGAGCTGCAGTTATTAACAGTGTCTCTCCTTTAGTACAAATCATAGTATGATGATACTGAAAGTGGGAGAACAATTTGTCCAACCTCCTCACTTCACAGATGAAGAAACTATAGCCTAGAGAGGTAAAATTCTAGGAATGATCAAAATCACACAATGAAAATGGTATTAGAAACCAGTATTACAGGCAGAGCTAATACATTCAAAAGTTCACTCTTTTGAACACATTGTAGTGCTGTGGCATACCACTCACAGGCTGAAATGGCATCTCTACCAACACTACACATGTCTGTAACCTCTCTCTTATGTATTAGCTCTTTTATCAAACAACTAACTGGCAGCTACTTGAGCAAATAAATTTTGTGTCTCATTTTGTAAAATGATTTTATCCTTTATTATTCTATAATGGATATTCTTTCACATTCATATTACTTTGGCATGACACACTCATGCTGTCTTATGAAAAAAAATATCCATAACTTTCAAATACACTAATATGTAATTTTGATATAACCAGTGTCACCTCATATAAAGAATGAGTTAATAAAATACACAAAATGATTGCATCTCTTTCCCACAATCTGTATATCATAGTTGTCAGTTGCTACAAGTACATACAATACAATAATTATTGTGTTCTATTGTCAAAATATATTGAAAGCAAAACAACTACTGATGAACAAATCTCAATGGGGTTTGAGTAGAAGCTCTTTAGACAAAAAAAAAAAAATACTCACTAAAGCAGACTTCTGATAAAGTCCTTAGGGCTCCTTAGTCACCACTGAGAGAAAAGTTCTATAAGTTTTCTTTCTATTTCTGGCATATGTATTTAAGATCATAGCCTAGGCTATAAGTTATTAGGTTAAATTCTATTCTCGTCAAACTCTCGTTGCTAGAATGTGTGCTTCAATCAACAGTCCTAATACTGCCTTGTGGTCTTTAATCCTTCAGAAAAATAAAAACTATATTTTTGATACTCAAGCCAATATTTTTCTGGCTTATATCCCAGTTTTTATGGCTTATGTTTCATACCTGGAGCAAAAATTTTCCTCCCATCTTTTAATATTGTCTTCATTAAATCCAATGAAGGATAATTTATGTTATTTTTCCCAAACCACTGATCCACATTCAAGTAGAAACATTTTCTCTACTAATTAGCATATGCACAACAGAAATAAGAAATCAGCTTCTAAAAAGTTGAATCCAGGTAGCCCTGAATTTAATTTTATCCAGTTCCTGGATCAAATCCAAGCAGTAATAATACTGTTTAGGCCTAATGTTGTAAAACTGCAACATCATAATGTGTCCTTAATTGTAAAATTATAAAATATCATAAACTGGACATATTGCCCAACCAAAGTTCATTTTCTCTTATCCTTAGTATGTATTTCTAGGTCCTGCTCCTTAGTATCTCTTTGGTGCCTCTCATTCATTAGCAAATATTTATGGCCCAGACACTATGGCAAGTACTAGAAATACAAGTAAAATAAGTTAAAGTGCATCTCTCTACTTTTTTCATTTCTCAATCTCAACTCTATCTCTCTCTCTCTTTCTCTCTCTTCTGTCTCTGTCTCTGTCTCTGTCTCTGTTTCTGTCTCTTTCTCTGTCTCTCTATCTGTCTCTCTCTCTCTCTCTCTCTCTCTCTCTCTCTCTCTCTCTCTCTCTCTCTCTCTCTCTCTCTCTCTCTCTCTCTCTCTCTCTCTCTCTCTCTCTCTCTCTCTCTCTCTCTCTCTCTCTCTCTCTCTCTCTCTCTCTCTCTCTCTCTCTCTCTCTCTCTCTCTCTCTCTCTCTCTCTCTCTCTCTCTCTCTCTCTCTCTCTCTCTCTCTCTCTCTCTCTCTCTCTCTCTCTCTCTCTCTCTCTCTCTCTCTCTCTCTCTCTCTCTCTCTCTCTCTCTCTCTCTCTCTCTCTCTCTCTCTCTCTCTCTCTCTCTCTCTCTCTCTCTCTCTCTCTCTCTCTCTCTCTCTCTCTCTCTCTCTCTCTCTCTCTCTCTCTCTCTCTCTCTCTCTCTCTCACACACACACACACACACACACACACACACAGAAACACCTCTAAGACTCAACTTGGAGTCTATTCTCTCTACGAAGTATCAAGATTGCTCCCAAGGAACTCAGCCACATGCTCTGGGAACTCAGCACATTCTCTTGCTGAATATATATCCAGATATCTTTTGTGGTCTGGCTGTAATTCCTGTTTAAGACCGACGGAGAAGTCTTCCTGAAGCACATAGAACTTCAACTCTTGCCTTGCCAATCTGTCCATTAGATAAATTCACCCTCCAGCACTACCTTCAGCATTCTCCAAAGAGATTGAGTGGAAAATTATGTCCTGTTCCACTCTACCATCCACTTGAGAGAAATTTTGATGTAGCTAAGCCCTATCTTTGCCTAAACAAACAAATTCTGACTTTTCTACTGTTCTCACATGTCTGTATCTCTTTCAGGAATTCCAAACAAGTCTTCTCACTTTAAATTTTTCAAGCCAGACATAAAAAGTTGAAAATCACATGATATAATTTATATGTGGAATATAAACCTAAAAGCAACAAATGAATAGGACAAATAGAGACTCATGGACATACATGGACAATGGACTAGTGGTTACCAGAGGGTGGGGGAAGGGAGAGGGAGGAGGAAGACAGGGGAAATTTTTAAAAATCATTTCTTCAATTAATTAATTGAAAATTAAAAAATAAATTTTTCACTCTGCCTTGCTGAGGTTTCTTCTTGTTACTGTCTTATTCTTCCTTCTTTGAAGTATTGGATCCCTACAGGACCTAAGCATGTCCAAACTCTAGTCTCATTCCCACTAAATGTCTCTCCCTTGTTCAGGGCTCTAACTCTCACCCTTCAGAACTCTCTTCTCTCATAGGCAATGAAAATTCTTTTCACATCATAGCTTATGCTCTATCCACCTAAGGCTTAAAATAAAATCCTTCGTTCAGACCTACTCCAATCTGGACTCATTACGCTCTAAACCTCCTGTTCAGCTGGGATTTCACTTTATAATTCTCCTGTGTTGGATTTCCCTGCTTTCTAAATCCTATGGTTTATTTTTTATTTTATTTTATTTTATTATATCACTGTGCTAAAACAGCTGTTAGTATATTTCTAAGAAAGAAGGCACAGAAAGACATTGGTTTCTGAGAATTTGCAAGTTTGAAAATGTCTTTATTTCAATACTCACATTTGATTGTTAGTTTATTTCTTTTTATATAGGATGGAAATTCGTTCCCTTCTATACATCAAAAGAATTATTCCATTGTCTTCTAGGTTAGATTGTTGCTAATGAAGAATCAAATATCCTTTTTCTCAAATTCTTTATATGTAACTAGTTATTGGCTCATTTTTTTTTATTATTAATTCTTTGTCTGAGCAGAAACTGTTAGTTGTTCCCCAATATCCAATCTCCTGTCTACCTTTAATAATAAGAATTCTAAGATTTTACTAGGCACTTGGTAACCCAAACTAAAGACTATAATTCCCAGCTTCTCTTGTATCTGGGAGGATCACGTGACCAACTTTGGGCCAGCTGGATGTGAGCAGAAACTATGTGTAGCTTCTGGAATGAGCCTTAAAAACAAAGAGAGATGGCCTCACTTTCCATTTCTCTTCTCTCTCTGAAAATAGTTGTTGAATCTCCATCCTTAGCCTTTTAATTTTCTTAGTTCCCCCTTCTTATTTTCTATCTCTACCTTTTTGTTCTAATTCCAGAAATATGTCCTCAACTTGATCTTTATACCCTATTGGATTTTTATTTTAATTATTTTATATCTAAAGCTTCTTTTCTTTTATTGCTTTTTTTATTTTTCGGAATCCTGTTTTGCTTCACAGGTACAATATCTTTAGTTATTTCTCTGAGAATCTTACAGTAGAGTCTTATTCAAAGTGGTCTACTTCCTTTATTGTTTTGTTTTTTAGGAGTTCTGATTTACAGATTATTTTGGTTTTTTTTCTCTTTCATGTCAGAGACTTTCTTCCATTATCTGCTGACCTTACCTGTCCATTTTTACATGTTTAAGAGAAAGATAATTAAAACACTCTTTGTGTTAGGGTGGGAGTTGTTAACAGTTAAAACTTATTGTAAGGTGACTGAATGACAAGCTAAAAGTTTTGTGAGCAAAATCATCAATGTTAAGTTTAAAAGCTACTTTTTGCTTTAGGGCCATTCTGCTTTTTTTGGAGGAAAGCTCTCCGGCCTCCTACCTGGGCATAGGAGGTAGGAGCGGATGTCCTCCTGATGCTCTGCATCAGACTAATCCACCTTTCTATATGCAGATGTCTATCAGTCATTTTATTTTCAGCACTTAACCTGACCTTACCCCTAGCTGTGTCTGGAGTACCTAAAATCAGAGACTTTCCAGCTCAGTTTCTAAAGAAGTTGAACTTCTAGTCATGAGTAAAGTTGTGGGTTGGCCCAGTGGCAGGGAGGAATCAGAGAGTAAGAATCAGTCACTGAGCTGAGTCATGCTGAGCCAGGGAGTCTAATTGTTCTACATGTAGACACTTGTGTTTACTGCCATGCTTCCCAAGGTGGCTGGTGCCTCCTTTCTGGAATTCTGCACAGCAAATTTAAACCCTTCTCCTCAGTACTATCTTCTGCAGGTGTTCAGTTTAAACCTTTCTCATCTTGCCTAAATCAGATTCAGTCCTCAACACTCTATCTCCCTTAAAATCCATTGTCTTATCTCCTATTTTTTCTCATAGTTTAAGTTTTTTTGTTTTTAATTCCTTTACTTTTGCTGGGATTTTTGAGAGAGAACTTAGAGAAATGTGTGTTTAATTATCCACATCATCTTGTGTACATTTAAAGTTATCTTTGTGCAAAATATGTTGCAGCTATGTTATCCTGGTGTGTTTCAAATGGCATATTCCTCAACTTATTGTGATAATTTTTTCCCCAGCATCAAATACAGTCCTTATACTTAATGTCAATTCAGAAGTAAAACAAATATAAATAAATGATTTCACTTTTTCCATTTAGCAAACTTTTCTAGAAAGTACAAATTTTACTTATAGTACAAGTTACAGATATTTATTTTAAAAGAAAACAGATTCTTTTTCCCCCCATGAGTAACCAATTTCATATGCATGACTTCTTTTGCAAATTCACTTACAAGTGAAGATAACGTTGGCCAAATAATGACACTAAGATTGACCCAGAACAACAAATTTTCCTAGAAATCTCCCTGTTAAATTAGCCCTGGTCCTCTAGGTCAAGCCCCTTGGGTAGGGGAAGAAGGTCATTGGCAGCTACTGTTTTAAGGGATATATAAGATATAAATAAGTACACTGGAGCCCCCAGAACAAGGCATGCCTGGTCTTTTAGTAAACCATGGTCCTAAATTTCAAGTTACTACCCAATCAGAGAAGTGGGTAGAAGATTGTCTGCCTGTCTGGAATGCCTGCTGCAATGTAAAGCCTTGCATGATCTTCCAGAAGACAGACCTTGCCTTTGCTGAGTGTCAGTGTTGGGAATTTGCATTCTCTGGTGAACAGAAATTAGTCTTAGAAAATGACATCTTGAATTTAACAATTGCATGGCATTGGAAAGCCACCAACATTTAATTTCTATTAGTGTTCAAATCCTACAATAATTTGTATCATAAGCCGCTAAGAGATTCTACCACGTTTCACCCATTGTCATAATTCAGAAAACTCTGACTTCTGGTCTTTCCTTGAAGTTTTTTTTGTTTTTATTTGACTTTTGGCCCCCTTACAAACAAGACGATCTGTGTTTCCATTTGCTCTCTCATTCGATAATATTGTACCTATTATTCTTCTCTTAATTATTCAATTATATTCATTTTAATTCTACATATCTTAAACCCCATTCCAGTTGCTTTTTTATCAGAGTGCACAGCTATGCTAAGTTTGTCTGTCTTGACCTTTTTCATTTCAGAAATCATGATTTTCTTTACTCCTCTTTTGTAACCTCCCTTTCTTAAATTGGCTTCTAACTCTCTTGGAGTTTAGTCAGTTTTTCATGCCAGTTGGAAAAATGACAGAATTATTACTCAGATACTTGGTTTAAAACTTTGCTCCTAAGAAAGAATTTTTTCTCTCAACTTTGTGACAGGAAATAGAACACTGAGCCTGTCCAAGACAGGAACAACATAGGAACTAGGCCCAGTGCCACAATCATTATGTCACTTCTGATAAAGCTAAACCTTCCACAATTCAGAAACTTTTTTAGCATATTCTGACTCTAGAATCTACCCCAGATCTAAAAATCATTACGCTCTACTCTGCTTGCTCTGTTGAATGTCAATGCCCTAGTTTTTTATTCTTTCTTCAAATAGTGCTAGATGACAAAAACATACCAGTGTATGTCTACAAATCCCAGGCATGTTAGACACCAACTATGCAAGTCAACATAACAAGTTCTCTACATTGGCCAATGAGACTAATGTGGTGAAAATAGCAGACAAAGGGATTAAGGACAAGGAGATATATATCTATATATATATATGCATATATCTATCTATATGTATAGATATATATAGATATATATGTATAGATATATAGATATATATAGATATATATCTCTATATGTAGATATATAAATATATCCATACATATATATACACTCCATATATATATACATTCATTAAAGTCTCCTGCCACTATCTCATTACCAAATTATGAACAGGTTATCGAACATGGCAAGGTGCTTTTTTAAAGTCCTACACTCTGAACCCAGATGTGTCTGAATTCACACTCCAACACTGCCTCTGACTGTGTGACATCGAGCAAATTACTTATCCTCTCTAAATAGCCATCTTCAAATCCTTGTAATAATAACTATTTGGAAGCTAATTTTGATGAATTACTGAAAAATTATGCATAAATGACATAATATGCAAAACAGAAAGCCTCGTGCAACATAAGTACCTAATACATAGGATATTAACATCATAAACATAGCTTCTTCATTGTCTCTTTTGATTTTTGGAGGTGGCCAAAAATTATTCTAAGTGACAGTAAGGGGAAAAAAATGAATCATCAAAGACAGGTCTGAAAGGGAAAAATACTGCATTCTGATGCTAACCTATGACCTTATTTGTAACACTATAATCATTATTTTTAATATTGTATAATTATTATGAAGATATTAAGCAGCAGCCCAATATGTTTGATTTTAAAGAAAGAAATATAGCAGCTCTTATAGGAGTTAGGGACTACTAATTTTGTCACTTGCCAAAATTAAACTTCTCATCCCTCACTTCCTGCACTTTTATCCCAGCAATTAAGACATTCAAGGAGGGTTCGTTGAGGTGAGGCAACCCTTGTTTGACTTCACAGATTGCAAGGACCTTGTTAGCTTGCAACCTCTTATTTTTTTTTTATTTTTTACGCCTACAGCATCTGGTCTTCCTAGGTGGTCTCCCATCCAAGTACTAACCAGGCCCAATCCTGCTTAGCTTTTGAAATCAGACGGGATCGGGCTTGTTCAGAGTGGCATGGCCGTAGACCAAACAGTATTTTTAATTTCAGAAATAAATGTTAATTATTACATCCCCATCTCAATTAGGTTATTCATTTTCAATGAATAGCCCATATACTATTTAATGTGTCAACTTTTAAATGGGAAAGATTTCTGATATTCTAGATATATATTTTCGTATAATAAAGATTCTAAATTAATAAATACATAAAGCAAATGTCAGTCTCAGAAAATTTGAGTCTAGCTAATCTATTTTTCAACCTTCTTTAGGACTGAAAATGTGGTTTTTACCCTTAAAGTATGTGAAACTATCTTGGCACGTTTGTTAAAAATATGTTTTCCAGCTGACCCCAGAATTTTGATTTGATATGTCTAGGATGGGGCCCAGGAAACTGCATTTTAATAGATGTCTCAGGTGATTCCTAGCAGGTGAGTCTTAAAGCTCACTTGGAGAAACACAAGACTAAAGGAATGATTGAGAATATCTTGCTTCTATTTCATATGAAATTCTCAATAACATTACAAAAATAATTGTATTTCCCTTAACATCTCACATCTTCTCCCACACACATTTTTTACAGCAGAGAAAATTGTTCCTCTACACACACACACACACACACACACACACACTCCCGATTTTCCCCATTTTAGTAGCTGGCTTGTGGAATCTCTCTTGTATTCTAAAAAATGTATTTTCAGAAAATAAAACACCTAAAACCACTGTTTTGGTTTGGTTTATTGCAAGAGAAGTTATTTTTCAAAAGGATGTACTTTGAAGTTATTTGAATAGTGAGTTCTGAAAACGTTAAGTGTGTATTCACTTAGTATCACTTGCTATAGCATCTGTTGGGACAGACATATTAAAGTTAGAGTGGCGAGTCCACAACCAATTTAATATCAATCAGAAATGAAAATGAAGCAGCTCTGAAATTATAATGTAAATTCAATGTAAATATATTCATTCATTCTTTTTAGTAGCTAGTATTTATTAAGCACCCACTATATGCCAAGAGATCATGTTTCAATTTATGTTAAAAATACATCTATTGTTAAAAGCAAAATATATCCACATGGAATAACAGAGTGACATTTACAGTCTCTTTGGGGTATATTTAAATGTATGTCTGATCTTCAAGAGCAGGTCTTTGAACACAAAAACAGCAATGGTGCTGAATTAAAATAATCACCAAAAATCATTACTGAAATATTCACAGGGTCTGCCCATCAATTTTTTCCAAACTTTTGTATTCTTATTCCCTCTTTTGAAGCATTAGTTCACATCTCTTGTTTTGAACCTGACTAAACTTAGTTTCATAAGAAACCTGTGGAAAAACTGACATTTTCTAATATTCCTCACTCATACTCAAATAAGCATCACCTTTAACTCAAAATTAACATCTTTTTAAAAAAAAAAAATACTGCTGAGACATCTGGAGAAGAGGAATATTTTTGAAATATTTTTAATGGCTATACATACAGAGCATTACTGTACGTATGATCTTAGGCAAGTCATAAAACTTCTCAGAGCTACAGTGTCTTCATTAAACAGGAATAAAAACATTTCATTGCAAGACTGGTGTGTAAGAGCTTAAGGAGGTAATGTATGTAAAACAACAAGTACAGAATCCGGTAAGAGTAAGTGATCAATAAATAGAAGTTGGGTGATGAGATAATGAGGATGCTGCTGCTGCTGAATTGATCTCTAATTGTTTCCTGTTTGTATATTTTACTAAACTGTAAATTATTTGAGAGCAAAGATGGTGTGAGTTTGTTTTTTACTGACAGCAATCTTGCACAGTATTAGGTAAATAATATCTACTCTATGGATATTCACTTCATTGAATTAGAAATAACCATATCAATTGACAGAAGTGTAACTTTTTTTTCTCTTACCAAAAATCTAAGCCATAGTTTTACCTACAAACACAGCTTCAAGTATCTCAAACTTGGAACAGATGTCTCCCAAAGAAAGCTATAGATGATAGTAATAGCAAATCAGGTTTCATTTTGGTGCTTTCTGTGCGCTAAATGCTGTTAAGGCACTTTACATATATTAACTCATATAATCCTTTCAACGATCATGTGAGGAAGGGACCATTATTATTCTTGTTTAATGAATGAAAGAACTGGGGATGAGAGAGGTTAAGTGATTTACCCAGAGCACACAGCTAGTAAGTGACAGAAGCAGGACCTGAAACCCAAAGTGTTTCCTGCAAAGTCCATGTATTTAACTGCTATTCTGCACATTAGCTATGGTAGATTAAGAAAAAGAAAAAAAAATGGGGGGGGGCAGTGATTTTTGGTCTGAAGTACACAAAAAGAACCAATTTAAATCTAATGAAATGGGATGTTGACCCTTATGTTCATCCACTTCTTTTTTAAATCTCAGGATAGTGAAATGATTGTGAGTGTTCACCTACCTGCTCTCGAAAAGTATCTTAATTAATACTTATCATGCAGTTCAGGCAGAGAGATGCGTATATATCATCATCGTGGAAGAAGGCACTTTATGGCATTTGGAACCACTTGAGAATTAGTGATGCCAAATTTAACAGCAAGCTCCACATTTAGTGGGCTTGGAGTTCCCTTGCCTCTAGCAAAATATATATTATAGTCTGCATAGAGTTAGGGGGCAGGAGGACTTAGTTCCTTATTGGTTGTTATTGCTTTATCTTTCCCCAAAGTTTTTATAGAAACTGGACCAGAATTTCTCTCCTATATCAATCTCTATTTTCAGCTTTGTGAAATCTTCAAATGATTTGGAAATGGAATGCTAACTTTATATTGGTTTTAGCAAGGATCAGCAAATTTTTTTCTATAAAAGGTCAGAAAGCAAATATTTTAGGCTTCACGAGTTCAATAGCCTCTGCCACAACTACTCGACTCTGCTTTTGAAGTGTGAAAGCTGCCAAAGACAATACACAAGTGAAAAGATTTCACTATGTTCCAATAAAACTTTATTTACAAACCTAGGCAGCAGGCCAGATTTGGGACCCAGGCTATAGAGTGCTGATTCTAGGTTTATAGTTGTCCACAATTTTACAAGCCAAATTATTCTTGAATCATTGCAATTTACCTGCCATTTTATCTCAATATAAATTATTTTACTTAATTTCCCAGCAGCCCTTTAGAAAATGCTCAGGCAAGTCTACTGGACAAGGCCTAAACATATAGTAGGTTATGAAGAAGTTATGAAACAAAGAATCAAACCAAGGAGTTTATTTACAAGCTCTCACTCTGCGTCTAACTCTGCCTGATATACAAGGCTCATATGGTAACTTAAAAAAAAAAGATCCAAATATTTTTTGGTTAAATGAGTTATACCTAGAGATAAGTGGTTTCAATAAGAATAACTTGGAAAAAATAAAAAACTAAATTATTGACCAAAATACTTTGAGAATACAGAGCACTGAGCCAGCTTTTGATGTCTTATCTTAAGGATAGGAAAGGCTGCTGGAGAATACATGCTAGCCTGATACTTGAAAATAGTAAGAATATAATTAGAGGCTAGGCAGGGTACAAAGTTCTTCTCCACCAGTTTTATACTTGATCTGTGTCTTATCATTATGAAATTAAATTCTAACTAGTATGTTTATAAGACAATTCTCCAGTGACATTCTGACTTCTTAAACAGCAATGTTATATATTGATAATTTCAATGCTATGATGTATGTTTTACGTGTTTGTTGTAGCAAATCTTATTTATTCATCATATATTTGATGGATAATATTAAATTTAATTTATTCGTAGACTTTATACTATTTAATCAAGTAACTATGACTTAACTGATATTTTTAAACAAACTAATCTGGAATTAAGAAAATTAATTATTTCTTCTTGAATAGATGTGCAAATAAAAATAGAAATTTCAGCAAAATCTTTTTTGAAACGATACAGAAACTTAGCATTTTCTCCTCCTCTCAATTAATTCCTCCCATTCCAATACTTACTGATACCTATTGAGAATGTCCAGGTCAAGAGAAAGGCAGGTAGAATGACTATAAGAATAGAAAGTTACTATATAAGGACAATGCTCAAAGCCTTCTGTCTAGAAGAGTGAAGGCCTTAGTGAGACATGTAATCAAAGTTTACCAAATCAAGAAAACTCTAAATAAATACAAAAGCACTTGAATCTTCATCTAGAAGCTGTATAAGGATGATTTATAGCCAATTCATTACACATATACTCCATATCCATTATAGCAGCAAATTCTGTTGGCTTATTACCTTTAAAATATCTAGGAATCCAATCACTTTTCACCAGCTCCACCATTCACATTCTTGTCTAAGCCGCCATTATTCTTGCCTGGGTTGGTTCGGTAGCATCCCAACTTGTCATTCTACTTCCAATCTACTTTCTCATGGAATTTTCCCAACATGGCAAGTGAACTGTTTAAAATAAGTCATTTATTTTCTTAAAGGGTTCCAATGACTCCCCATCTCACTCAGTGTAAAAGTCAAAGTCCCTAAAATGACCAAAAAGATGCAACACAGTCAGGTCCCCAATTATCTTCTACTTTTCCACTGCATGGTAGCCTGTTTACTGTTCCTTAAAAATACGGCCTGCTCCTTCATCAGGATCTCTGCACTTTCTCTTTCTCTAACCTGGAACTTTCTTCTCCCAGATTCTAAATGGCTTACTCCTCACCTCCTTTAGGGCTTTATTCAAAGGCCACCTTTTCAATGAGGCTTTGTCTGACCACCCATTTTAAAATTATAATATCCCTCTCTCCATAACAGAAATGCCTCCTCCCCTACTTCACTTTCCCCACAGCTCACTTATCTCTATTTATTTTAACGTTTTTATTATGATGATCTTTCCTTTGGAATATAAACCTAAAGGAGAGAAGGGATTTTTAATCCGTTCTCCTTACCGCTGGATCTTCAGTGCCTGCAGCAATGAACTGAACACAGAATAGGTGCTTAATGAATATTTGTTAAATAAATTAATAAATATCTTCTAGTAATAGGGTAAAGCTCTGGAAGAAAAAATTACATACAAACAACAAATGTGTTCATGAGTTACTGGATGATTAATCCTCGTAGGGTTTTATTTACACCTCAGTTCAAGTTTCTTGTCGTGTAAAGCCACCATGGCCTCCCAGGAAATACTTCTCTGTGCCACTCTAGATACAAAATACAAAGCTGAATAGGCCACTTCATCGATTCAGTACAACAAGTTCTATGTTCTACTCTGACATCTAATATTACTAGCATTATTCATCAATACTGCTTCTGCCCCACTTTTATCTATATTTTGAAAGGTAGCATTTAAAATAATAGGTCCTTTTATATCTCTTTTCCTCTCTCTCCGAAAAGTAATCAAGGGACAAGCACTCAGTGATATGAAAACGAGCACCATGGTAAATGTTCAAATGACAAGGGGGAATGTCAGGAGGTTTCAGATTTCCTGTATCACGCCTATTTTTTGCAGAGGAAGAAAAAAGTTTCATAATCCAAATTCATTCCTTTTCAAATGCCTCCTGCCTGTGTAAATACTGCTTAGATAAATGACTCCTTGTCCAATATATTTGTTCCCCCACAGTTGTTAGCAGTTCTCAGAGCAGTTGCTGCCTCAGTCAGTGTTAGGGGCTCACTCTCCACTTACCAGAGCGCTCACACCCTACTTTTGTCTTCTGCCCAGATGGCCTTCATTACAGAGAGAAATTTTACCAACAGGTGCTTCTCGTGCCTGGAAATGCCATCCTGAAATTCAAGGAAGAGATAATCTTCTGTGTGTGCTAGTGGTGTGTGGGGGTTTAAATGCAGGCATGGTTTACGAAATCTACACTCTGCTGACATATTTCTTGACATTTATATGTTTGCTCCTCACTCTTAGAAAAATCTATTCAAATCACAGGAAATTGCAATCTCATCATCTTAATTTCACTCCAGTAGAGCTAGATGCCATTTGAAGAAAGATAAACTCTTTCCTAAGTCCGCACATACCAGGTATCCCTACAATAGAGCTGAAATGGAGAGAATAGGACACTATATAAGTTCCTGAATATTCATTAGTTTCTCTAACCAGCTACATTCCTTCTCTGACAGCTTCTCAACTGGCAAGGAAAACCATTCCCTTTCAAAATTAAAATCCCTTTCTCTTTCTCAAGTTAGGTTTTTTGTTAGTTCCACAGGCTGGGGTTAATTGGTCACACTCTCAACCCAACTCCTAATTCTGTAACTGAAGTCCACTGCTTCAGCACATGCAAACCAACTGTTTCTCTCTCTCTCACACACACACACACGCACGCACACACGCACACACACCAGGACAGGACCAGGGAGAGGCAAGCTGAGAGTCTAGGGTGCAAAATTTAAGGAGGCACTCACTCGCAGCTCTGTGCAAATGTGAGAGGGAGTGCCTTAAATTCTGCCACCGAGTCACCTCTCTTGCCTTACTCTAGTCTACACACACACACACACACACACACACACTGACTCTCATTGATCTTAGGAGAAATAACTGAGGACGGTCAGGGAATTTGCTCCTGACAAGAAGAATGATTTTAAGGCCTCAAAAATGCAAAATTCTTTCTGCGGCACACATTAGCGATAATCGGGGAGCGTTACTATGGTTGACTAGAAGTCCGTACTGAACTTCACAGAACTCTTTCAACCTTTCCTCTCTCACTGTGTAAATGTGAAAGTAACAATAAATCTTGTTGACAATTACTTCCACATCTATTGGCAGGAAGTCAGCAGCAGTTTGAAGAGTATTGTGAGCAATATGTTCAGTGGAGCCAACACCCATTAACTATCTCCCTAGTTTCTCCTGTGACTTATAGAACATGTTATTTTTCCCCAGTGAGCAACCCCTCCTAATGTTGAATTAGTAATATCAGCACCAAATACCACTAATTTGTCAGCTAAGCTGTGTTTTTCCATAGTGCTTGCAGTGGGGTCCGATTACCCCTTTGCAACACAGCTGAGCAAAGATAAAAATCTGAAGACATTTTATTTATGTAATTTCACCAAGCTTTATAAAAACACATTGAAAGTCACAGAGGTGACTTAGTCACAATTCAAAATATTCACCCAGACCACAAACAGAATCCTGGCATTTTGACCTAAGCCTCCAATGAAGGTGGCATTTGGGGGGCACTGTGACTGCTTTTTGTATTTCACAAAGTTTTAATTCATCCAGTCACTTTTAACTGTGAAAATCCTATGTTCATTCTGAATTGAGAAATAAGTCGTTCATTCTTTCAAAATGCTATCTTGGAGTTTTATGAAGAACTAGAGGCAGAGAGTTGGGTGGGGAAGGGAAGGAGAAAGGTGTCTTCAGAACCCCGCAACTGTTTCCATCTGACACTGCTGCCCCGCACAGGAGGCCAAGGCAGGATGCGTGCTCCCAGCTGCGGTGTCAGCTGCTCTGTGGGAGCAGAGGAATGTCTACTAGCTTGCTTGTTTCTAAGAGCACAGATGCTGCCAAAGATTCAAATCCAAAAAGGATTCAGCGACAATTTTGAGATCTGCGTTGTTCATCAGAAACTGTACTTTGTGCTTCATTTAATCAAAAGATCCCACCTTAGTTAGGCAATAACTCCAGTGCAGAGCTTTAAAAGCTAAAAGATATGCAATTCCCTAGATTCTCATATATACCAGCCAAAGGAGCAAGCCCGGGGAGGGGCGGAGGGTGACATAGGGAGGGGCTGGGAGAGGACCCAGCCACAGACTGCAGGGAATTCATGTGTTATCAGACACCTACAATTTCTTTCCCATTTTTCCCATGCTCTTTCCCACACCATTTTCCAGGGACAGGGCAATGTATGGGAAAAACTCATTACCTTAAAGTAAACTTTGCTTGGCCAATTTCAGTTTTTTGTTCCCTTTCTCTACACCTAAAATCACCTAAACTTAAGGCAATTATATGACTTAGTCACACCAGGACACTTTCAAGTGCTAATGGGTGCTATTGACAATATGCCAGAATAACGATACCCAAGGCAAAATGCAATGTGGGGTCCCCCTTGAACAAATGAATTCTTAGACCTTCAGGAAAACATACTCTTGGATGGTCAGGGATCGGAAAGGAGCTGAATTCTTTACTCTTTGGCAGAGGACTGAGAATAGGAATAAAGTGATCCAAATTTCTCTGCCCCACAAGCACTTATCTCATCCAGAGTTTAGCACTTTTCTGGGCTTGTGACCAGCGTCCAATCCATAATTGTTCAGTTCAAATGATTTCCAACTTCAAAATTTACCATCTCATGAGTACAATCTCATGAGTATACCTGCTGCTTTGGGCTCTCTGTGTCTGTTTCCTGGTCACGGAGCACATCTACTCTGTTGCTTTGGGAACATATTTGTAATCTGTAGAGAAAGATTCTGCAAATATAGGCTTCGGGTCAATATTACACTTCCTTACTCTCTACGTGACTTAAGCAAGTGACTTTCAGTTCCCGCCCCAGTAAAATGAAAATAATAGAGCAATCTTGTAAAATTCTTCGAAGGATTAAATAACTAAGTGCATTTGATTGTTTAGCCCAGGAGTTGGTACTTAGAAATCAGTCAGTAGATAATAGTGGTTGCTAATAATAATATTATTCTAATTATTAATGTAAAGATGACTGGCTTAAAGTCTGTGCTTTGTAGTCCTGAACTTCTGCTGTTCAGTGTTAGCAGTCCTGATGTTTTTTGTTGTCCTGTAGTTCATTGAGTAATAACTGCAGTTTCAGGTGAAAGATCATAATTTACAAATAACAAAGGACTGCCTTGTTAGAGAGCTACTTGTTCTTTGCCTGCTTTTACTGCTGTGCAAAAGATTAACTGATCAACTGTATGGACAGGTCTGTTTCTTAAAACTTACTCATAGACTTAGTCGTGGCAGCAGCTTTCCCTAATTTTTTAAGTTCCGACATGAGTGCAGATCTTTGCCTGGTTCCCTACTAGCATTTTTGCTTGTACAATATTTCTTTGTATAATTCCTTAGGAAGTGTCCTCAGAGAATTTCAGATGATCCATCAGGCTGGGTGTGGAGGGGGATGGGGAAAGGCCCTGAACGGGTTCTCCATTCAGAAGGGGAAGGGGAGTGAGCTAACTATGAAAAATCGAATATAATTTTGCATGGTATGAGGTTTCAACTGGCTGCTCAGCTCTTTCCCAGATGCTGGAAAGCCAGCAAACCAATAGATCTTCTTTCAGCTGACAGTTCTTCACACCTTGTAATGCCCTCAGCAAAACTGTTTATAAGTAGTGACAACATCTACAGACAGTTTGTTCATTGTTCTCCCACCTTCCCTTAAAAAAGTGATATGTCCAAGAACAGACTTGAAATAGTAGTTCTTTCTTACACAAGTAAAACCCTGAGTGATGAAAATTCAAAGCAGCAAGGAGAGTGTGTGAAGGCTCTAGAGCAACTATCCCTAGACTTGAGGATGGCTGATTTTTACATAAAGGCAAACAACCCACCCCTCTTTTCTCACATTTCACCAGCAAAATGCATACAATAACTGATTTATATGACTTCTATTAATTAATCTTCTTAAAGAGGTAAAAATAAAAATTTACAGGATAAAATGCATGAAAAAGAACAGTGGGATATTCCTTTTCCAGCCAGACTCAAACCAAACCTTTAATTTCCTAACATCTTAGGACCCTGAACGACTCTAAAGAGGGAAGTTTTTCAAGGAAAGAGCACCAAAGAACACCCCAAGGGAAGACAAGGAGATGTCTCTCACATTGAAGTCTGAAGTTGAGTTTATATAGGGAAGCGATTCATGCCTTTGAGTGTCAAATCTGTGACGGAATAAGCCATGGGAACAGCTGAACTTCCAAAGGCCTCTCAGCATACACAGGCTCACGACTGCTAGTCTGACGGGGGCTTGTGTTAGAAAGTAGGGTTCTAGGTCTAGACTCAGTCCTGACCACAGGCTACATATTCAATTGTAATTGCCGTTCAACTCTCTGACTAATTGGATGTAATTTTAACACATGTGGGTATTGAGCAGGATTCAAATCTAGTATGGTTTTTGTTTTCAAATAATTCTTCATAGATAAAAAACATTTATTTGAGAACAATTTTGGCAATATATCCAGACATAGAAGTGCTATATTATACTGAAATATTAACTATCTCTTGATACACACAATTAGCATATGCTTTTTGCCAGTCATTAGGCTAGAGCATCTGTCTACATATTTAAATAAGACATATTAAGTGTTATCAAGAAAGAGACACTTTAGCTGTGGAGCCAAACATATAAGAAATAAATATAATGCCATGTAATAACTACTGCAAAAGATTAGCATGGTTTGCTACAGTCCTAGAAGATGTGACAAATTCATTAGAAAGAAAAACTACATCCTGGCCTTTAAAGATGAGTAGGGGTTTCTAGAAGCAGGAAAAGAGAACTCTTGCCTGACCCCCCAAAATATTTATTGAGCCTCAACTTTGTGTCAGGTAGTAAGCTAAGACTTTTATAAATATTGTTTCAATGAATTCTCACAATTCAATGATATAGGCATAATACATTTATCTTATAGATGAGGAAGTTGAGGTTCAAAGAAGTCAAGCAACTTGCCCATATTCACACAGCTACAATGTGGTGGAGGTGTCAAGAAAGCATGAAAGAGTATGTACAGCATGGTCAGAACTGGCCAAGAGTCTGATATGGATGAATACATTCTGCATGAGATTAAACAGGAGAGGAGAAAGTGTGAATCACCATGGAGAATGGGGAAGTGAATGCACTAGAAATATATCATAGCATTATGATATTATGGTATTATTTACTAGCAGCAGTAAAAGCCTAAAGGAATTCAAGTTGCTTAAGGAAGCCAGTGAGGACACTGAGTTGGCAAAATAACAGTCCTAATAGATTAGAGGTCACTGTGATGTCAAAAAGTCACTGAGGGAAGGAAAAGAGAGAAAGAGTCCTGGAAAGACAGGAAGTAGTAGCAGGAAATGTGAGGGAGGAAATTTAGAGTATAGGGAGATGCTGTGATTGATAATGATTAGGTCTAGCCTGGAAGAGTATAACCACAGAAAGGAAAGGCAAAGCGGATGAAAGTAAAGATTCTTGGAGAAGTGGTCAAGGAACTGAGGAGCCATGTTCTAGAAAGGTCAGCTCTGTGTTTTTTTAAATCACCACAAATGAAGTTATGACTTTAGAGGTAATACTGGAGAGAGTGGCAATGAACTAGGAGTGAAAATCATTACGTTAAGAGGGGGAACTACCCAGAATTTAGTAGATGTCAGGAACAATGGGGGAGCAACTGACAAACTGAGTTCGAACTTGGGATTTTTTGAGTGGAGGGAAAAGAGACTGATCTGAAAGGGACAAGGAGAACAACAAAGCTTATTCCACTTCCAGGCCTGTGGGGAGAGGGCTTTGGGAAGACTAAAAGAACTCCCAATTGAGAGGGATGTAAGGAAAGTAATTTTCAGAATAGAGCCAAATTTCCATTTGAATGAAACCATGAAGGGATCATTTAGAGATAAAGTTGGGAGCACAGGATATTTTGCTATTATTGGAACAGAATTCATTGAAAGGATGCCAGGAGTTTGGAGGAAGGATGTGAGATACGAGTGAGCCTTGTGGGGATTCGATTTTGATAGAAAGGGATGACCTGGACCCTAGGACTCCTGAAGTGACTGACATACACAGGAAAAAGTATGGTGAGTTCGAGCAGATAGTGGAGAAGAGGCTGTGGAGGGAAAAGGTAGGTTCTGGGACTTCCTTTTCTAACTGTGAAAATGGAAGTAGAAAGCTGTGGGAAGAGGGCTCTTAGACTTAAGAACATTCAAATTTATTACAATATTCCAACCTGTTTTCACTGAGCTTATAATAAAAGAAAAAACTCATCTGAATCGAAGGTTGAACAATCCTCTAAATTCTCTAAGCCCAGAAAAAGCAGTGAAGAAGAACATGAAAGAGATGTCTGCTACTCAAATTGAATGTAGCAGGAACCAAAATTCCGACATAAAGTGCTCGCATCCTGCAGGTGACATCTTGTAACCTTCTATGCCATATGTCATTTTTAAATTAGGAACCTCGCCTTGCTGAGCATTCTTTGGCCATTTCCTTTTGCCTAAAAAAGGAAAGATTTTAACAAAACTATTTAGTTTGCTTTTGTTTTAAGTCATCCAAGAGTCGGAGGTTACTCCAACAGTAAGCTAAGAGGATGAAAGTTGAAAAATTAATACTCTAGAAAACAACAGATCTGATCCTCATCAGAAAGACAACGGTCTTAGATGTGATTAGCCAGGAGAGAAATTTTAACATGAAGAAAATAAAAAGAAATAATCAGGACAAAATGAAAGGTCAAAGAATTATCTTATCCTTTTTAATGCTCAGGGCCTCTGTTGAGCAGGGGAAAATTGAAATAGACATTATTGTTGTCTCTTGCCTCTGCTTGTCCCATTTTGGTTGCTTTATCTCCACCTATAACATGGAAAGAGCAATTATAAACAAATGGGGCCCAGCATGAGTACCTCTCTGGCAGCCTCTCAGGGTCAATTGTCTTCTCTCAGTTCCTGCACCAGCAGAGTGATACATGGCCCCTTGGATGTCAGCATGAAGAGGGGCTAAGGAGGCAAGCAGTCTGTGATTTAAACTCATGCCGGCCCTTTTGTCTGCATCAGGAAGGAAGCCTGGACAAAGCTTTGCTACTTTAAAATACAGGAATGGATATGGGTGGGATATATGAGGAGCATACAGAGTGATTCAAAGAGAAAAACAGCGATGAAAATCATTTCCCATTATAATCCCCACGAATTGCCTTACATCTCTAATATAGATCGCCTGGGAAATAATTTAAAAGCATTTAAAAATATCTTCCATTTTCTATTATGAGCCTTTGGATTTCCACAGTTTGAAAAAGTGAAGAGTATGTAGCTTAGAAAACTAATTACAAAACATAAAAATGCTCAGGTCTAATGGAACATCAGATTGGAGGAAGATTCCGGCAATGGCAGGCAGTATTACAAATGTAGCCCGAATGAAAGAGCCACGTCTGAAATGGAGACAGCAGTTGCAACCTAAATGTCTTGTCCTCAACATCTTTGTTTTACATTTTCTTTGTTCCTGTTGGCTTACTAATTAGCTGTGATTTTTTTAATGCCCCTTACAGTAGGTTAATTTTGTCTAACTCACCAGCAGGGGTTTTTGTAATACATAATTCACAGAGCAATGTCAATGATTAAAATTCTTTCATTAACACAGCACCTTAAAGATAATAAATACGAAGCATTTAGCTCCCAATCTATTGGTGCAGAAAACCTAATTTTTCATGGAAAGAAAATGCATGCTCAGATAACTTGGCATTGGAGAACAAAATGGAATCTGTTTTAGGGTATTGCAAACACAAAGTCAAACAAATCAAAGAACACTTATTTTGAGAACAATAATGTAGCAGAGGAGAGGGGTTTCCAAGAAGGAATTCTAATAATGTACTCAAAGAATGCAAAATATGCAGCCAAAAGTGCTCTTTTTTGGCATTTTTGTGGGCAGAGCTGTGCCACTGCAGATAATCAGCTAAAGAGAGGGTCAACGTGTGGTGGGTTGAAAATTGTCAGTGTTCAGGGTGCAAGTTGCTTTGCCCTCTACATGCCATTTTTCTTCAATCTCCTCAAGAATTTTAACAGGTTTGTCTTGTCAGGATACAAGGAGAGCATTGCAATAATTAGACATAGGGGATGGAATTTCATTTTGAAAAGTTTTAATAACTCTTAGAACATCTGTTCTTCTGAACTCTATCACTTTCTTTCCACCTACACCCAAATGATTCTTATATTTCATTTGCTTAGTGCAAATTCTATTTGCTTCCATGTGTTCATCCTGATACAGAAAGGATAGTGATTGCAGATGCCTTGGCAACGGCAGCCAAGAAATTGGAGAATCTGATCACTAAATGTGATTTTGCTTAGAGCCTTTTCTCCAACATATTATTATCTTTTTTTGTCTTTCTTCTCTAAAGATGAATCAGATTATCTTTTGTTAGCTATTTTTGGGAGAGATGAATATATGTATTTTGGGTAATAATAACAAATAGCACTTCTCTAATTCAAAACATTTTCCTGTATTAAACATATCGATTGGGAATAACTTTGCACAGAAGCAGCTTAAAGTTCAAAGACATGAAAGTAAATTAAAAACAACAAAATTGTCACCCAGTCCAAAGGTTATGGCTCAAATTTAACAGGTGGCCCTGACATAATGCATTTTCTACTCTCAGCTATGGTTCTAATAGGCTTGTCTCCGGAACCAAAGTGCAGCATCAAACGAAGCCCTCAATTGGCATTTTGAGCGGAAGAAACATGGAACCAGTTGAGAGAAGGGGGCCCTCCAACATGTCATTCATTCAAATAAATACCTTGTCCACTTAAAGAGGGGGGTCAGCAGCAGGCCAGTCAGAAGAAATGTTCATGGGCTTGTCCCTGTTCTGTAATTTGCCTGTGGCTAATTTCATAATTTCTATTTTTAGTGTTTGGTTGCTCCCTTCGCTCTCATAAGCACAAATAATTGCTCCCATTTTTTAAAAGACAGAAAGCAGCAAATAGCCCCTGAGTGCAAGCCACTGAGCTAGCTCCTAAAATTAATACTGAATACCATTAAGTAAAATTTGCTACTGATCAACACATTAACAGTAAAGTTGTAACAAATGGTTCTGTTTTAAAAAATGATAGCGAGGCAAACTTAGTTCTTTTAGCCCAGCAGAGTTTTTTAAACTAGAAATGTTTTAATTTCACACATATAAACCAAAAAGAATTGATTTTTTGTTTCTTGTTTCCACTTATAGATTAAAGCCTGGGTAGCTTGCCAAGCTTGGTCAACCGATTACTGTTAACGATAACAGATGAGGTAGGTGCGGAACAAGTGATACCCGTAACTATTGGGCAATAGATACATATGATTCAAATAAATCAAGAATTTTATATGGATAGATTGAATCATACTTGAGCATCTGAATTTATAGCTCTTCAATGCCACATAAAAGAGGATGGTAAATGCAAAGAGTAAAACCTTTATGTCAAATCAGTCTTCCTCCTACTGAAAAAATCCAGTTTGGGATTTTTCTTCTTCCTACAGCAGCCATGGCCACATCTAACCAGTTTGGTCTTAAGGTCAAAAACTAGATTGAAAATTTCTCAATCAAATATAGACCTCTGTGTCAGTGCTGGCCACCTCCTCTACCACAGACAATCGTAATAACAAGCTTGATCTTGGCTTTGAAATTGTGAAGTTGTATATAGGATCTGTAAGTCATATCCTTTAAACTTTTCATCCAGTCTTTCAGCTTAGATATTTGTTGAGTTTCTACTATGGGTCTGGAAGTTCATGGTAAGGACTTTGGATTTTATTTTGAAATGAGAAAAATTTGAAGTTGCAACAGTCCAGAAAGATGGTGATGGCTTAGACTAGGTGGAAATGGATGTAGATATGGAAACTGGTCAGCTTTAGTTATATTATGAAAGTAGAAACAACAGAATTTGCTGATGGAATTTTGGAGGCTGAGAGCAACAGAAATCAAGTTCACTAGAATGTAAACTCCATTTTCAGAGGATGGGGGTGTGAGTGTGTGTGTGTGTGTCTAACTGATTGATCCACAGAATTTACAATGGAGCCTGCAATATAACTGTCACTTAATAATTATTTGTTGAATAAATGATATGATGGCTCGAAGTTTTTGAACAGAAAAATTAGATGAAAGGAGCTGCTATTTATTGGGAAAGACGGGACAGGGAACAACTGCAGGTATGCTTTTTGTTTTGTTAGTGTGAGAGTGTGAAATCAATAGTTTGGTTCTTGACATGTTAAGTTTGAACTGTCTTCTAGATATTCAGGTAAAGAAATCAAATTGAAAGTGTATGTCTGGAATCTAGGAGAAAGTCAGAGAAAGAAAGTAAACTTGACTCTTGTTAGGGAATTGATGTTATTTAAATCTATAGGACAGATGAGATCATCTAGGCTGCGAATATCATAGAGAAGAGAAGTTTGAGAAATTAGCCGTAAGTAACATAAATAAGTATAGGTCAGGAAAATGAAGATAAACCAGCAAAGAAAAAACAGCCAATGAAATGGAAGAGGAACAAAGAATGAATGATATCTCAGATACATACCAAGAAAAGAATGTGTTCTGAGAAGAGTGGTTAAGTAATTGTGTCAAATACTGTTGACAAGTTCATTTAAAATATATATATAAATTGACAATTGAGTGAATTTGGCAAAAGCAATTTCAAAAGCATCAATATAAACTGATACTGAAAGAAAGGATGGATTGATACCATCCAAAACAGTGTTGAGACAGCAGGTACTCAATCAACACTTAAGTAAATGAAGGAGCATTATCATTCTATTTAAATTACATTTAAAATAATTCATACATATCCCATGTTGGTCATGCCTCATTGAAAAAGATTAATTTAGACTCTGAGTATGTATTTTTAAAAAGTTATACACATATAAAAAATTGACATGGCAATTATTAGAAATATACAAGATTTAAAATAAACGTGTCCATCAGAATACTTATAATAGTAAATCTTTAACAAAACCTCAATATCAAACTATAATAGCTAAATAAATTATAGTTTACCCATATAATAAACTATTATGCAGCCAACAAAAATATTTAGTGGAAAATGGCATATAAAAAGCAGCAATTATAACTTTATACATAATAACCTAAATTATTTAAAAATTTTATATGAGAACATGTGTCCATGCATGCATGTTTGTTTGCCTGTGTTTGTTTACTTATTTATTTATTTATTTATTTATTTGTATGTGGAGACAAATATTTATTGATTGAGGAAACATGCCAAAATTTTAGCAGAGATCACCTCTACCTGATTATTCTTTTCCCTTTATACTATATTGTATTTATTCTTCTCTTCTTTATACTATATTGTATTTATTTTCCTCAAATAGGAATATTTCATTTATAAAATTCAAAAAAAGTACTTTAAATTTTAATAAGTGTTATAACTTTTTATATTGCATATGCATATGCATATACATATAGTATGTATAAAATTTAATAATTCTTAAATGTATTCAATGGTCCACTAGCCATATGATATCAACAGAAGACATCTATGATACTGAAATCAACTGCAGTCAGAGTTACGAGTCACCCATGGAATCTGTTTTTGAATCCACTGTCGAAGAATAATATAAAAGGATATTTATTAAGAGCCATATCCATATTCCTTGCTGTGTATTCTTAATCACTATCTTTACTCTTAAAGCATAATCTAATGTACTGAATTTCAAAGTGTCTTTTTCAGTCTTTCAAGTGGACAAATCAGATCTATTTTATAGTTAATAAAAGTGATTTTGCCTAGGGAAAAAAAGACTAAAATCAGCTGATTCAACACCTTTTGTAGATAATTTTTTGTCAAAATATCTACCATATTGACCTGGCGATAATAAATATTGCTATATATCAGTTAACTCCAGACTCAAATTAAACAGAGATCTTATAACTTTGGTATCATAATGGAATCTGATTCCCTAAATTCTCCAAATTATTACCTATCCTAATAGGACTTCTTTACAACAAAGGCCACTGTTACAAAATATTAATGAAATCAATTTTAAACAAACGCACAAATCTTTTTTCTTTTGTGACTTAATTAGTGTAAAAATGAGGTTGAAGATTAATAAGAATATTGTTGTTCCTAGATTATTTTATTACATTGAGAACCATATTTTAAATCTTCTATTATATGTTTTTATTTTAAACTTTAGCTACATTTGAATAGAAGAAAGGTATAATCAATGCAAGAACAAATGAATGAGTGGATAAATTAATGCGCTTTTATAACCACTATTATTTTCTAAACTTTTTACTTTGATCCATTTAGAAGAGTTAATTCTAATATAAACAAAAATACTTGTGGTTACTGAAAGATATAATATAAGCATATCTGTTTAAACCAGAAATAAGGCAGACTACTTTTAATATGCATTGTAAACTTTACAAATATACCTGTTTTTCTTGAGACATATTTAGAAATATAATCCACTTAAAAATTATTCCAATATTATGTTTTGACTCATTGGAAACTGTACCACTAATTCATTGTACTATTATTTAAAGTATAAGCCAAGGATTAATCATTTTAAAATATATTTTTTATTATTAAAAACTTAAATTTTACTATATCAAAAATGACATAAAATTAATAAATAAAATCACACACACTATCATCCCCAAACACATAACAGCTTTAAGATATAGGTGTATTACTTTCTGGTATTTTAATGTTTATGCTATGTTCAATTTTAAAACCGGAATTCTGTAGTAATGAAATTGGGCAATTTTTTCAGTGAAACACTATAAATATTCTCAGAACTTTAAGTATTCAGTTACATGATATTTTTAATGGCTGCTTAGTATTACATCAAACGGATTTGCAATAATCTGTTTAAGCAATCCCATGTTGAATATGTAGATCATTTCTAATGTTCTTCATTATAAACAAAACTATAAGTAACATTCTTTTACTTAAATATTTGTAGAATATTATAATTACATCTTTTGGCTACATTTTCAGATTTGGTGTATTAATAGACTTCACCATATTGATGAAACTATAAAAATGCATGGAAACTAAGTAATTTGTTCTTCCTCTTGTTTGATAGATCCTATTATCTCCATTTTACAGCAAAGGAAAGTGGGACTCCAAAAGGTTAAGTAACTTGCCCAAAGCCACATAGCTGATAATGAACAAAGCTAGAACTTGAAAAGACCACACTCTCTTAATTAGAGCAGGTTGCATGCTTCTGTGCATGTTGAAGAACTTGTCATTCATTGCACCTCGGTTCCTTTCAGAATAGTAAACGCCCAACCTAATAGGCAGCAGAAACTGAAAAATTAAATTATAAAACACATGATTTTCAAAATGACCAGTTTGAGAAATGGAATCTTGTTGTTTGTAATAAGATTGTCTCATCATTGGCTTGTTTTTTTGTGATTTCCTCCTTTTCTTTAAAATGATTATGGTGGTTTCCTCTGCTTCTCTCCTGACTGTGCCCCTTTGAGAGGCTTTGAAAGGCGCCTACCCAAAAGTGTAGAGCTCTCCCTGTCCTTATTGCCTGACCAGCTGAATGGCTCAACATCACGCTCAAAACAACCCTGGCATTACGATTAGCCACACTTCCTTTTGAGCACAATCCTACTGGAATTAAAACTCCCTCTACCTGATGCTGAACTGCCCCGCTGGAGTGGAACGAAGCTCTTAAACATCATGACAAAGGTAAAATCTAACACTATGGCTCTTACCGATAGGTTTTCCTATAGGCGTGACATCAGGTGGGAGAACCAAAGGTCTCAAGATCACTCCTATATCATCCTGAGCAAAAAGATTCCTTCTTTCCAAACCAGAGAGAATAAGAGTTAGGAAAAATTTCTCTTTTAAAAGAAGACAAACAGCTCTATTTTTATTTTCTCTCCGATTCAATTAATAAATTAATCGCTAGTATGTTTGTCAAATACAAGTATTTATAGAATCAAGCTAAAAAGTATGTTAGCAAGGTCTGAGAAGCATTTAACTAAAATTGAATTTTATCTCTCCCATTCCATTTCTTATCTTTCTAAAGTTCTGCTTATTTGCATATATTTTTATGCAAAGATATTTTCTCAGGACCCTCAATCAAATTGTCCATTTTTCCTAGGTTCTAAATGTACTCAACACACAAGTAAAACCCTCTTTCTTTCCAAACTTTCCTTCATTCCTTCTATGAAAATTTTACTGAGCATCTGCTATGGCCCAGAGGCCATGTTAGCCTCTCAAAATATAAAGATTTATTTTGGGGAGAGAGGAGAGCAAGACTATTACCTTAGGAAGTTCCCTATGAGTAACTGGAATTAATGAGATTATTTCTCCCTTGATAGATATTCTGATAGGCACATTTCATATCTCACATTTCACCCTCTAAGCATTGTGCAAGTGATTGTACATCATGTAAATATTTGGTTCAATTTACTTTTTTAGTTGATATTGGCATTTGTCTGTGTATCTTTCAATCTGTTTATGCATATGTCACTCATATTAAGCTTTCAGACATCAAGGGATCTGTTTATATTTAACTTACATGTGCACAAACCAGCAAGCATTAATACTAATCCAGATGGATGTTTCTTGAGTTATTTCAATAATTATAATATTCCCTTAAGTTCTTATTATATAAATGACTGTATTTTAGTGCACTACCAGCCAAATCTTCTTCTTAACACCAGCCACATTATCATGATAAGTTTAAGACAGGCATCACAGGGATGGAAATTATGCTAATGCTGGCTACCCTTTTGATATGGACAGTAGAAGTATTCATATGTTCATCCATACAGCTTTTTGCCCTGCTTGCCAGCCAGGCTGTAACAAAATAAGGAGATCCCTGCCAGCTCCTGTCTGGCAGATCTATGTGATTTGAAGGAATCTTTGGCCTAGAGTTTGATCAATGGATGCCAGTCACCTCAAGAATTGAAAACATATGGACAATCTTCTGGGTTTCCAAACATTAAATGTATTTGTTGATAGAATACATTTAATTTTTCTGAACACATTTAAAAATTGCCTCAATGTGGTAATTTTCTTTATAGGCATTTAAAATTCAGCATGTATAGATTTTTTTACTGACATGTACAGTGGTTAATAATAGAAGTCATGTGTACCTTATTGGACACAGGGGTGATAGGAACATTTTTAAGCTCCTAGGAATCTGTAAAGAATAATCTCTTTCATTAGAATTCAAATCTACAAGATCACCACTTACAGAGACATGAGGTATCTATACTTTTCATTGTCAAGGAGGAAGGGGGATTTGGACCTCTCAAGCATTCCTTTGGAAAAGTTATATTTCGTCAGATATCAGATGACCTAAACAGAAAAATTATCAAACATAGTCTGATTTATAAAACAATAGGACAAATCTGTCAAGTCTACTTTTTTGAGTCATTATCTTTCCAAGAAATATATATATACACACATATACACACACACATGCACATGCCATGTGCACACACATATATAAATCAGAAAGAAACCATTACTATGGGTTAAAAAAAAATGATGGCAATTTATCTTCTGACCAAATGAGGGTTCTTATTGGTTTCATTTGGAGTGTATTTTTCTTACCAACTCTCTGTGGATGAGAAATTGTATTGCCTGTCATTCACATAATACACATAACAACGCTGATATAGGGACCATCTTTCAACAATGACACCATCTCTCAGTCCCCCTGACTGGTTGCCTGTGTGGCAGTTAAGTAGTTGCTGTAACCCCTACGTTCCAAGGTTCCTAATAGAATTGGCCAAGGTTTTGAGCGATGACACTGAGTACTTCATAGCAAAGGTGGTACTTTACAGTGAAGGCATCAAAGTCGAACATTCCTGAGCCCTGCAATTCCTCTGAGATAAAAATGTTTTCTTCATTTTGGACTATCAAAAGACAAACATGGAGAGGAATAAAGTCTCCAAAAAATCAACTGGTAAATGTAACATGATTATTTGCTTTCATCTCTTGTAGAAAATCATTGGAATGGGCAGTTTAAAAAATTAAATGAAATGTCATTGAAATAGTTGTGGGTGTCTTTTTACACGTATCTGTTTTATCACTGCTATTAACTGCATACCTGTTTTAAACAAGCATTCTATTAAACAATTGGACTTGTTTCAAAGTCATCACCAAAAGTTTCATATATATCAAAAATCTCACAAATTAAGTGACTAGAAGAAGGTAAATTGGAAAAAATACATGCAACATATGTAACAAAGTGCTAATACCTGTGATATAATAGTTAACATTCATGAGTGTTTCGTATGTAACAGGCACTGTTCTCAGTGGTTTAATGTTACTATTTCATTCCAAATTAAAACCACAATGAGATATCACCTCACACTTGTCAGAATAGCTATCACTAGTAAATCAACAAGCAACAAGCATTGGTGAAGATGTGAAGAAAAGGGAAGCCTTAAAAACAAAACAAAAAGCTGCGGTAGCAATACTTAGACAAAATAGACTTTAAAACAAAGGCCATAATAGAACTACCTTATGACCCAGCAATTCCACTTTGGGGTATTTATCTGAAGAAATCCAAAACACTAATTCAAATAGATATATGCACCTCTATGTTCACTACAGTGCTATTTACAATAGCAAAGATATGGAAACAACCTAAGTGTCCATCAATAGATGATTGGATAAAGAAGATGTGATATATATGTACAGTGGAATATTACTTGGCCTTAAGAAACAATGAAATCTTACTATTTACAACAACATGGGTAGACCTAGAGAGTGTTATGCTAAGTAGAATAAGTCAGTTGTGGAATCTAAAGAACAAAATAAATGAGCAATCAAAACAGAAATAGACTCATAGATACAGAGAACAAACTAATGGTTGCCAATGGAAGGGGGTTTAGGGGACTAGGTGAAAAGGTGAAGGGATTAAGAAGTACAAATTGGTAGTTACAAAATAGTCACAGGGATATAAAGTACAGAGTAGGGAATTCAGTCAATAATATTGTAATAACCATGTATAGTGCCAGGTGGGTACTAATTGGGGGGATCACTTTGTAGATTATATGAATGTCTAACCACTATGCTGTACACCTGAAATAAACATAAAATAATTTTGAATATCAACTGTAATTGACAAGTGAATATAATTTTTTTTTAAAAAGGTGTTATTTTATAACAATCCCAAGTGGTGCTTCTATTGTCATTTAAGGGAAAGATGGTTAAGTAACTTCCCAGTAGTGACAATTAACAAGTGACAGAATACGAATATGAGCTGTGCCATGAACAGTGCCTGTACATAAACCCGGGGAGTTTGAATCCAGAGTCTGTCACTTTACAATCTCCATACGCTAAATCAGTTTTGTGAATCAATAGGGGAAAGATGAACTTCTCTTTAGGGGGAAAAAGCCAAGCCTATGAACTGATGATTTCAAAAAAAAAGGAAGAGTCCAAAAAAAGAGAAAGAAAAATCTCCCCAATAATGATGACATGCGAATTCCCATTATATGCACATTGTTGTGCTGCAAATGGGTTACAGTACAGGTTTATCAAGGCACTGGCTTGCCTGGAACCTTGGTTGATGGCCTCTAATAGCAAGCATCCTCATCCACTTTCCTCAGTGTGCCACAGAGATATACTATTCTAGGTGTTTTATGACATGAAAATGTTGGGAAGTTCTGATTAACATTTTTGCTTCTCAACTTCCTCTTGTATAAATGCATGTAATGTAGGAACTACCTCAAAGCATTGTTGTGAAATATAATGAAATAATATTTGTAGAGTACCTAGCAAAGTGTCGAGTACGTCGGAACCACTCAGAATTAACATTACCTACTTTAGGTTGAATAGGGGGATGCTGCCCAGCAGCCTAATAGCAATTGTTAGAAACACATTATCCCGCTTTTCCCACTCACCAAATGCAGCTGGTATATGCTGAACCACCATTCACTGGAGGATTTTTAATAAAACTGGTGCAAGATAGGCATTACAAAAATATGTGGAAGAACATGTCTAACTGCAAGCCTGTACCCACAGAACTCTGAGCAGCACACTTACTCCTGTTGTTATCTTCCAAATCACAGTGAAATCAGTACTCTTTCATCTCATACTCTGCAAAGTAAAAATTTACATGTCATACAATAAAAGCACAAAAGCTAATTATTATATCTATATTTTGTAATGTACCAAGAAGCAGATCCTATGGTAAAAGCCTTATCAGAACCTCTACATGTTGCACACTATGCCATTTTAAGAACAGACACATTTGTATGATCTCCTAGACAGCTTGTTTTGAGCCTTGATCATTAATCATCCCCCGGCTCCCTGGAAGGAAGAAGTGAAATGATGGACAGTAACAGGGGGCGAGAAAAGGAGACGTTAAGTCATATCCAAAAGAAACAAACATAAAATGATTTGACAGCAACAATTTGTGAGTCAACAGGGAAGCTTGGTACAGTGAAGTGCAGTGAATCAAAATGATCAAATGATTTTATTAGTTTCGTTTTATTAGTCAGATCTATTACCTTTTTTTTTTTTTTTATGACCAGGGTAAAACAAAATAATTGTAATCAGTTTATCAAGGCAGACCCCAGCGGAAAGTATATCCCTGATTCCCTGATTCCACTCCAGCTAAGCTGTGCCCACTACCCTTTGACTAAGAATACCCAGCCTGCCAATTCATTCATTCTTCAAAGGAAGGACACTGGATGCAGCAAACAAAGCTTTCTCACAAAACGCCTTCACAACATTGAGAGAAAGATATAGTGTGCCCTATTGTATTTAAAAAGCATTGGAGATGGACACCGCTCAAAGCTGAGGGAAAAAAAAATCTTAATTTATCTTCAAGCCCCAGACCGTAAATATACTGCCAGCATTCACAGCAGAGGCCTTCCTCACACCACTGCCCTCTTTCACAAGCCCCTGAACCTCACCTGGAGTAATCACATTCTCGGTGGGAGAGAGAGGATTCAGTTACCATGATAGCTAATTCCTGGGCCTCCCCTAAGCAAAGATGAACCGTCATTATAAGCCATTCCAAATTATAAATGGGCACTCTGTGATGTAGACTGTTGTAGACAGGGTTGAGACAATTACCAAATGAAAGAGATATTATTATTTTAAGAAATCTAACATTTTAATACAATGTGAAAAATGATGAGGGAATAATAAATGGAGTACATAAAAAGCACTAATAATAAAAAAGAGCTTGGTGAGAAATCCCGCTGTCATATTTGCATTTACCCTGAAACTAATGCCATGCACATTTCTGAATGCAAATAATTCACGAGAGGAAGCAAAATGAGGATGTTAATAATCATTTTTCCCTTAATGAGAAGCTGTTCTTTGACTGAAAGGTGCTTTAAGATGGACTAAGTGAGGCTTAACAAAAGAGTTCCTTTTTGGGGGAATGCATAAATGAAGGCAGTTTCATTCTGGGATTTAAAGGCAGCAGCATTAACATTATCATCACAAATATTATTTCTACATTTTTAAATAATAAAAATTCAGCTGTCAATGTAAAATTCCTCCTTGTACTGACTTTAGCTCAAAGTGATATTTCTTATGGGATTTCCATATAGTAAAAGCATGTTTCAGTATTACTTTCAGCCATGCCAGACTTCTACTACTTATAATAATAATAACTAATGTTATCTAATTGCTTATTATTGGACAGGTACTGTAGTATGAGTTTTACAAGGATCATCCTCACCTTAAAGCTAATGAAACTCCCAGAAACAAGAGCAAAATTTATCCAAGCAGAATTTATTTAAACTCAGGATGCTCTTTCCATCTTGGTAGCTACCATCCTTTTTGATATTATGAACAGACCCAAAGAGCATTAGCAACCACCTGTGAAGACTGACAAGCAATGACACCTGCATACAATGTAAAGCCTAAAGATGCTGTTTTCAAACTGAGCTCAGAGTTTCTTCTGTCTTCTCTCTTTCTCTTTCTTCCTTCAAATAGATTGATAAGTAAGGGATAAGAACGCCTAAAGACAGGAGAACTTGTAGAAAATCAGCCCCAAGTATACATCTACAGCTCTATACACACCTTTCTCAGTGTGATTCATCCCAATATTTAATGGCCTGGTTGCCAAAGGCATTTCGATGGCAGAAATTTACATTATTGAAATGCTTTCATTTCAACAGCAAACCATTTCAACATTATGTTTTCCTGCCGGCTGAAATGCTACCGAGTTAGTGTGATCTAGTGGATGATAACATGAGTTTTACAGTCAAAGTATATTAGGAGACAATTCTCCAAGGGTCTTTCACATTTGAGCATGTCTTTTAAGCAGTGGCACTGACTAACTTTGTTCCAAATTATCTTTTCCGCATGATTAAATAGCAAACAGCCTTAAAAGATAGAGATAGTGTTTCCCTCTAGATCAAAAGGCAGACATTCTTACTGCCCATTATAAAAGATTTGTTTCCCAGCTCAGGTTTTCACTCCTATAACAATTCACTGCAGGTACAGGTGACACCTATCCCCCTTCTCACCATTCCATAGGAAAAGAGGCACAAAAACTGCTGGTACTGTGGCTACTACCATTAATTTGAGTAATAAAGTCCTTTCGTCACTGACCCAGGAGTCTCAAGTCTTCTGCAAGCATGCATGAGACTATAGCAGGCTAACTTGTTAGCTTGCAAGGAAGTCTCAGACACCACAGCTCTTCACAAGGCCTATATTGGAGTACTGGTTCTTTTGTTTACTAACTATATAATGTTAAGAAAGTTAGTTAAATGCTCTTAGCCTCCGTTTACTCAGACGTCAAGTGGGGCCAGCCTTAAGAGTTTAAGTGCTATATGATATAATATATATTATGTTATATAACATATAATGCATGCATTAGCACAATGCCTAGTACATAGTATGTGCTTATTAAATGTACCCACTATGGTTATTGTATGATGAAGGAATTACTTGGAATAAGGAATCAAATTCTTGTCTCCTTTCCCTATGGCCTCAAAAGTCACTCATCTCATCCAAAACTGGATTTTATTTTCTGTAAAAGGAGACAGGTAGATGAGGTAGTCTCTAAAGTTCCTCTTGGCTTTAAATTTTGAAACATTGTTCCAGCTTCTCTTTCCTTCTCTCTCCTTAAAAGCGGTTCCTCTTATCAAATTTTTCCAGAGGCAACAGATCAAGCACAGGGCCTGACTGAAGCTAGAACCAAGCCTCAGCTCTGATGCACAGAGGAAAGTCTGGCTGCTGCAGGAAGGGAAGTTGCTTTGCTAAGGCCAGCTGAAGACATAGATAGTACCAGTGTTACTGATAAACCAAAAGAGTCTTACTAATTTTAGCCTTTTCTCTCTTACTCTCACTTAGGTGGCTTTCCTGTTGCAGTTAAAACAAGGGCAGAGACAATGAAAATTCTCATCATCTTGCTTTTGGATATCAGAAATAATGAAGCAGAATCAGTAATTGGACTTGATGCCTATCTACTTCAATATGGCAGGTGAGCAAGATGGTGAGAAGGTAGGCAGCTATTAAGTCCAGCTCTGCACATAGCAGAGTGTATGGCCCGGTTAATCCATTGACTCTTCCTTGGGTCTCAGTTCTCTCACTGGTACTATGAAGACACAAGATCAAATGATTCCTGAGGTCCCTTCTGACTTTATAATTCTGATTTACTAATGTCACTAACACTTTTACCTCCTTAAATAATTTATCTAAATAAATGACTAAATTTATTTTAACTGCAGGCAGAGAAATCAAATTAGGTGACAGTAAGGTTTAGGCTATAATGGCCAGAAGTGTGCAAGTAGAGAACTACAACTGTCATCCTGATCTAGACTCTGCTGTAGTCCCAGTGTACAGTTCACCAAAGATACGTCAGGTCTCAGTATAATGGACAAACTTGTATGCATCTGAATATTCCACCCATAACCTTCTCGTTCATATTGAATGACTTCTTCAATAGTAGTGATGTTTTTGCCCATTTCCACCCATAGATGCCTACACTGTTCTTTTTGCACCCATGATACATGCTCAGGAAACAATTGGCAGGGACAGGGTAAGCACATGGAATGGTATCAAGGAATGAAAAAAAAAAAACAGCCAATAATTAAGCCCCAAGAATTATCTCATCAGCAACAATCTCCAAACAACCTATCTCAAGAAAATATGCTACTTCATAATAATCGCAATGAAAAAACATAAGAGATTCCTTCCTACCACATATCGTTCATATTTTTAACACTTAAGTGAGATACATACTTTTTAATATCTCTGCCATGACTAAACTGATTTCTTCTGGACTATATACCATTGTTATCTCTGCACCTAGCCCTGTTAATCAATGTACAATGCTTTGGAGTTTAGCACACCAAGTTTTAAATTCTGGCTTTGCCATTTGTTAACTATGTGACTTTGAACAAGTTACTTAACCTCTCAGAGTCTTAGTTACTTCATCTGTGCAATTGACATAATAATTCCTGCCTCATAGAGGATTGTTATAATTTAATGAGATGACTTTTAAAGTGTCAAGTACACCATCTGACATATAATGAACTTTAATATATCGTAGCTTTTAATATATCAGATCACCAGTAAATATTTATTGAATAATAGTTATAACTTCTCGATTGTATACCAGGCCCTTAAGTTATCATTCCATACAAAACTATATAATGTAGGTTCTATTATAGGCCTCATTTTTAAAGATGAAGGGCCTGAAAATAGAAAGGTGAAATGAAATCCTGCTATAGGTCCAACAGTCAGTAAATAACAGAGACAATTTAAACCCAGGTATTCTAGCTTCAGAGTCAAAGTTCCTAATGATACGCAATATTACCTCCAAACGAATGAATAATTTGGTTTCAAATAGAGATAGGGAGCCAGAAGACACTAAGAAATGATTTATCATGTCCTTTAATCTTAAGACAAGCCTCCATATCTTTATCTAGAACTACATGTAGACTCACATTTATTAAATTTCTATTACCAGTTTCAAAATCCTCAAGAGTAGGACATAGAGGACACATTCTGAGTAATCTATTCCATTCCACTAATTAGCATACAAATATTTGCAGATATTTGTGACCTATAATGTCCATAGATAGGGAGAATAATTAGAAAGTTCACTAAATCTCTTTTGGTTTATAGTTCGATTTCACAGAAACATAGTTAAATATTATGCAAATAGGTTTTTCTCTGTGAAAGTACTAGTTGTACTGGTTCCTGGTAGAAAAGAATAAAATGTAAAATTCTAACTTACAGACAGAACTTAAATACAGCTTTGCTATGAATAACCATTAGGAAACATACTAAAAAAAATCTTTGCAGTAAAAATGATATGTTTTCAACAGTTTGAAATTCATTTGCAGACAATTATTTATAGTAAAACATTGGACCTCTTATACCTTAAAGCTTTTTCTGTTGTTTTTCTTTGAAGATAGAGTAAAATGGGGTACAAACCTCTATATTGTAACTAATACATTCTAATATAATTATTCAACTACTGAAAAATCTTTATATGCTTTAGGTTAAATAATAAAACTATAATTCATTCATCATTCATCAACAAATAAAACTGCAATGTCATTCATCATTCCAATACGGGAGAAAAAAAAGTAAGTTAATTGTTCACATTGTTTTATAAAAGAGAAACCAAAACAAGGAGAGAAAAAATGTATTTGAAAAAGATCTGACAAGAAGTAAATACAATACAGTGGATTTGGCTACTCAATGTCTCTTTCAAGTTTGCAGAAGAAACAAATCTGAAAAATGTAAATGATTCAAATAAAATAGTTTTTTTCTCACTCTTACTGGTTGGCAGGTGGCCTCCCATATGGTAATTAAGAGACCCAGACCCCTTCCAATTTGTGGCTCAGCCACCCCCTAGGACTTTATCACAGTCATATTGTAACAGGTAGAATGGGAAACAGCAGAAGTGGTCATACCCTTTTCTTAAGAGACCCAGAAATGGCACATATAACATCCACCATATTCACATTCCATTGGCTAGAACTCAGACATATTCTTACACATCAGTACAAAAGAGGTTGAGAGATATAGCCTAGCACAGGAAAAAGAAGAAATAAGTCTTTCTTTCCCACACTTTGTATGACCTATTCCATGTCACTCCAGAGTTGAAAGAAGTCAGACATAGAGAATTTCCAAAGAGTCCTCTGTTAGATCTTTCTGAACATATCCCAAACAATAATTTAGTTATTGTATAATAAAATGTAGAATAACTGGAATCAAGATAAATTTTCTGTTTGTTCCATACAAATAAGCAGTGCTTTTATTATGAACGATTTTTTGTCAGAGTTCTCTTTTATTTTACCAGAGTAACAGTAATTAAGAATCAGAAAATTAGAAATGTTATTTAAAAGTTATGTGACTCATTGTCCTAATTCAGGAAGGTCAACACCTACACCATTCTATTTTAATGAAAACACTTTTTCAAAGATGTACAAAGAGGATTCCAGCAAGTCTTGTATGCTCAACAACCCTCACTGTCAGGAAATTCTTTCTTGTTGCTAATTTAAATTTGTTATCCTGTAGCTTAAGCCCAGTTCCTTTTGGAGTTTTCTTAGACATAGAAAACAGATGTTCTTTTATCCTTAGTATTATCACATATTCCACTTTTTTACATTTAGCCTTGTCCTTAGAAAACTGAATAATCCCAGAACCCTTTCCCCACAGGTTCCATGTCCATAAACATTATCACTATTTATGACTCTCCTTAGAACTCTTTCCAAATTTCCCATGTTCCTTTTAAGGTTGTCACAGTCCCAGATGAGATCCTCACAATTTAGTTAATTTTCCTAAGTACCTGCTCTATGAGAGTACCTAACACATAAAATAGAGAGAAATGAATTTAATTTTCATAAAAGTGATATTCTATCAACAATAAAATAAAATATCATCACTATGTTTTGCCTTTTTTCTTGATAGTTTCTGCTTTTCAACACATTTGTCATCCCTTAGACAGAAGTCTTGGCTCACAACCTAAGTTTCCAGTTACAGAACTGGCAAAGCCACATACTTACTCCCTTCTCAACACGTCCTTATCTCAGAAAAGTCAACACTTTTACTCATAAATGTTGGGAATTTTTCACATGTTCACAACCAAGACACTTAAAATAATTCATATTCAACTAGCCCTTAACAGTTTGCAAAATGCTCCAACGTGTGTTCTCATTAACTCTTCACAACCACTCTGTGAGGTTAAATTACACATCTTCATTTGAAAGACAAGGAACCTCAGAACTAGAGGTTAAGTAGCTTGCCTAACATCACATGAGTAGGTGACAGACATCGATCACTAATTCAGATCACATAATTCCCAATCTAGTGCTTTTGCAGAGTATTATACAGGAGAACAATTTCTTTCTTTGTTTTTAGGTATACTACCTAAGAATCTCAACAAAAATAAATAATTCTTGAAAATAAAAGGATGGAAATAAAATAAAAGTTGTGTCAGTAAAATAGTTGATTTGAAAAATATCTCATATTACTAAAGGAGTGTGTTGAAATACAACTTCAGTGCCTTAAGAGTGATTTTTATAATATGATTTCATAAAATATTGGCCTTTGACCATGGTTTAATAAGACTATGACTGTGTGTATTCTTGGCAGGGGAGACAATGTGTTTGGTGCCTAGTAGATGCTCAGTAAATGTATATCTGAACAAAGCCTCATTACTCATTATAGTGATACAATTTCTATGGAATTTAGCAGAGCACTCCAAAACTCGGTCACACTTCTTTCTTGTCCATGAGAAGAAAATACTAGGGTAGGTAAAAAGAGTAAAATGAGAAAAGGTCAGAAATGAGAATTTGGCTAATTGAAAAGAAAAGGCAGGCACAGGGGAGGAAGACATAAGATGAAGTGGAAAAGCAATTTTCACAGAAGATATAAATAAATCATCTGTAAAGCATATACTTTTGCTAGTAAGTAAGTAGGTTAAATACATATTCCTATTCTGGTTTTTGTTTTGGATTCATAAACTTCTGACTCCGATCAAGTAAAAAATGACTCCATATACAAATAAATACTGTACTAAGAATTTAAGCCCAATAGCATCTAGTAAAGCCTGGATTTCCTAAGGAGAGTGCCAACTTATTAGAAGGCAGTATACAAGGTTTAGATAATGGTTTTATCACCTTATAGAATCACTGATATTCCTGGGATTTGAAGCCTGATTCCTAAATGAAAATCTTCTCCAGATTCACAGACTAATGAGTTGACAAAGAAGCAGGGAAACTACCATGAAAATGAGAGTTTGGCTTCTTGACTAAAAAGGCAGGGGAAAAGATAGAAAACCAGTATCAAATCTTCAATTCTGAAATTTAAATTATTGCTTTAGCTCTCTTCTCCTTTTTTTTTTTTTTTTGCCTTTCTTCTTTTGATGAAAAGCTGAAAACTTTAAAGCATAATGGTTTCACCAGCCCAGCCAGCAGATTCATAGACAAAGTAAGTCCCTGAAAATTATGCAGGTTTCTATTCTTCTCTAACACTAGAAGAGGCCAGACTGGGAGTAGTCATTTCATGAAGTCTCAGATCTTTGCCAGCTTGCCTACACTGTATGGGAAAAGAGCCTTGCCAGAGAAAGGATTCTTGTTTATTTATAATGGTGATAATGTTTCCCATTCAGTATGCAAGATGTACACTCTAGATGGGCTCTGTGTTTCTTGATTTCTGCTCTACAAGGCATGGAGTGCAATGTTTTGCACTGGATTCCTGGTGGGAGAGGTAGAAAGGAGATTTTTCATGCTCTTTATAGAAGCTAAAGGATAATGACACAGGAAGAGTCACTTACAGAGTTTAGGGAACATTGGTGACTGCTTCATTGTTCTTTTCACAGCAGACTAGAGGGCAAAAGTTTATCAAAAAGGGAGACAAAAATCTGAGGGTTAAACGGAACTGAATAGAAATTCAAATGTGCTTAAATAAAATTTTCTCTTGGGCTTTAATTCTCGCTTTGATTTGCATTCTTCTAAAAAAATTAAATGATGTTTTAAATATGGCGGTCCTTTTGTATCCTTCATTTAATCACAAACCTTTGACTGTGGGCATTGTTAATAACATTAAATATTAGGCTTACATTGTTAGCTTAATAGTAAGTGGAAAGGATGGCTTTGTAATTGTATGATTTTTCTCACTCAAGCCTTTTCTTTTAATAAGTCGGTTTAAAAATTCAAGAGACAGTCTAATATTAGGGTACTTGCTAGAAGAACTACTCATCCAAGAAAGAGGCAAAGCCAGTGCAAATCATTTAAATTTTAGAAATTAATGAGTTCTACTGAGTTTATCCTTAAAAATTACTGGAATGCCACCTAAAATTTGTGTTAATTAGTCATACGATATCTTAGTTTTGCTAAATATTGCAAGCCAGTTTTTAAATAACATTTGAAAATAAACCAAATAGAATCAACAGTCACTAACTCTCTGTAGAACCCTCAATCATCTATCAAATAAATCGTAGAGTGGGTTGTTTGTAATATAAAATTAACCATATTGGATTGCTACATTTAAAATAGCAATATATTATTAAGGTTTATGTTTCTCTCTCTCTCTCTCTCTCTCTCTCTCTCTCTCTCTCTCTCTCTCTCTCTCTCCCTCTGTGTGTGTGTGTGTGTGTGTATGTGTGTATAAAATGTATATTTTTTTTTTACTCTGAGAATTTCTATTTTTCCCTAATATACTAGAATCTTCAAGTTTCCTCTTGTGTATCTGTAGGTGCACAGGGGTTAGCCTAAAGTCATGGACCTTAAAGTCAGAGTCTGAGGGGCTCTCTATTCAAATCAGTTTCATAAAAAGTGGTTTAAAGTTAAAAAATAAATTGATTCTCTGCTCCCAGTTTCTTTGTTCTCTCTGATTGGGAAATTACAACAACTAGAGGAGACACTGTGAACTCAGAGAAGACAGCTATGTGTTGAGGATGGAAGCATCTTACTACGAGCTTTGGATCACAAAACTCTGGACTGTCCAAAGAAAGACAGACAATTTTATTATTTTAAACCATTATTTTGAATTCTCTTTGTTAGAGCATTTTAACTGGTACCCAGTTCAACACAGTTCCTGTTAGGGAGAAAAAAATATGGTGGAAGTGGTTATGAAAGATAATGAGCAAATGAGAAATTGCAAATGACCGGAACTACCAAAAGCTTTTATGGCAAATTTAATCATAGCTAATATGTGTCTACTTACTCTACACAAAAATGGAAAAGTGACCATATTTTGTTTGATGAATTCCTTTACAAAAGTTTTTAAAAATCTAATTCCAATTATGTACAATACTTTCAACTACTAAAATTAAAGAACAGACTTTCATCTATTTATCCATGTCAACAGTTATTGATATTAAGGCAATTGATATTAATGCAGTAATTAACTAAGTGAAATAAGGCAGAGTTAAAAATATCTTTACCTTTATTATAGCTGCCAGAATACCAATCCAAGAATGAAACATATCATGCCCTAACTTATGAGGTTTTGGACCAAGTTCAGTTTACATGAACTTACAGACTAAGTTCATATACATTAGGTTTCGGTGATGCATGTGAAAGTCTTTGAAAATAAAAAGAATACAGCATATTATCAAGAGTTTTATTTTCTTTTTCAAATTGTGGCAAGTACTGACCTAAAGCTTGAGAGCTGAAATAGAGGAAAATAGGTATGTGTTCAAAAACAAAAGAACAGAATATTTCTGAAATTAGTGAATAATTATACCTCCAAAAAGTCTGAATTTAGGACTTAGGCTGTAAATGCTTTACCCTCAAAAAAATAGTTATACATACATATGAGACATTTTAAAGCACACGTAAATGAAAGCAAGCGAGAACACAAAACTCCAAAATAAAAACTATTTAATTTGACATAAAGCAATGCATGTATTTTATCAATACTGGGTCATTTTCTCACAGGAAGATTTGGTTTAAAAGAACTGTATAACTTATAACTTTATAATCATGATTGATAGTAAATTATCTAAATACAATTTATAGTTAAATAGAGGATAAAATATGCATGTGGTCATTTATATTAATTCTTTCAAAATCAAAAGCAAGTTGAACTACGTATTGTCTCTTTTTATTTATTTTATTTAAAGCAGATGTTGATTTTTTTTTTTCTGTAAAGGGACAGATAGTGAACATTTTAGGTTTTATAGGCCAAACAGTTTTAGTTGCAACTATGCAACTGTCATTTAGGGCAAAATCACTCATAACTAATATAGAAATTAATGAACATGTCTGTGTTCCAAGAAAACTATTTATGGACACTGAAATTTTAATTTCCTACAATTTTCACATGAGATATTATTCTCGTTTTTATTTTTTTCAAACATTTAAAAACATGAAACCAGTTTTTAACTCACATGCCTTACAAAAACAGGCAACACACTGGATTCTTCCTGCAGGTCATAGTTTACCAACCCCTGATTTAGAACAGTCACAAAATCAAATCTATATATACAGAAACATTTACCTTTCTAGGATGAATTTTAAATCTCTGCCTTATTTAAGTAAATTAAAAGGGTTATAAGAGGTTATTGAAATTAATTTATTCCAAAAATATTGGTGAGAGCTTACTGGGTACCAAGCACATAATACATACATATTATGGTCCAGTTTGTGAAACAGGCATTAATAAAAAACAGGCATTAATAAATAATCATATTAATAAATGAAAATATGTTATAGAATGATTACTATGAAGACAGGAAGAGGATAGACTCTGAAATTCATAGGTCTATTAACTACAATGTCAAGCTTAATTCAAAAATTAAATAAAACTGTGATTTTCAATACACTTTTATTTAATTTAATTATAAATTGAAAATTACAATTTTCAAACAAAATGTTCAAATAAGATGGGGAAGTTGAACAAATTAAATAACAAATTTTTAGACTAGTAGCTCAAGGATAGAGACTGAACTAGACTTAGCCAATAAAAATATGTATCTGATTACTCTTTATTTTAATATCTTGACTTCATTTTAATGGATTGCATTTCATAATGGTCGAGGTCCCACAGATTACTATTAGGCCACAAGGACACAACCCCTCTAAGTCTTCTCAAACTAGACTTGTTTTCATTAAATTAGAATCTTGCGAATTACTTAGCAGTTATTAAATACTTTATATGTGCAAAGCACCATGATATAGAACAGATAATAATAGTACTATTTGGGGATATTTACTATACTCATTAAATATTGTAATAATTACTTGACATATATTATCACATTTAATTCTCACAGAGATCTATGAATGAGATAATATTCTGCTTACTTTAAACATGAAGTGTTAAGTATAATTGATAAAGATGTGAATCCAGATCTTTCTAATGCCCAAATATATGCCATGCAGCACTAGTACATACAGTCCTCTGGGTGCTTACCAAATGTAAAAACTGGATAAGTAATAGAATATATAAAATTTAATGAGAAGGTAATGCTAATATTAATTAATATTATTAATAGTCTATAAGATTTGCTGAGCAGTGATGCTGTGCCAAGCACTTTTTAAAGAGCTTTCCACAAATTACAAGTTTTAGTCTTTACTAAATCTCTATTTAAGAAAGGTGTTATTATTAACCCAATTTTATAGACAAAGAAATTAAGGAAGTTAAAAACGAAGTAACTTATCCAAAGTCAAATAGCTAATAAGTAATGGAGCCAAGATTTGAAATCAAGCAATCTCTTTTCAGGGCTTACATATTTAAGCCAGGACGAATGCCCAAGCCCACAGATTACACTCTGCACACTCTTGGAAATGTCATTCATTGATCACAGTGGACTTTACATAATGTGGCAAAGATATTGGACTTTTCTTGTAGGTACTGGAGAGCCATGAAAGGGCTCTGTGTTTTGAAAAGAATGAAAATATGTTATAGAATGATTACTATGAAGACAGGAAGAGGATAGACTCTGAAATTTTAAGTTACCAATGTCATAGTCCTATCCCCTGCCTCCCCGCCCCCAAACACACACATACACAAAAGGTAAAAACCTGAACTGTGGCAGCAAATGTGGGAAAAGTATGAGTCTCAACTTCATTGATCCAGATAGGCAAATGGAGGAGGATGTGCAGATATGAAGGGAAAGATGCTTGATGATTGAGGTGTGTAAGTTGTGAGGAGTTTGGGATTCTGCGGCACTCCAGAAAGAGATGGTCAGTAGATAGTTGAACATGTGCCTCAGGTAAGAGTTTAGGCTGAATAGATTGATATGGTTACCAAAAAGCAGGTAATAACATCATGGTTTTGGTTAAGTAATCCATGAATTGTGAAGAATGAGAAAGATGAGATTTGGGGATAAAACCATGCAGAACAGTTACAGTTAAGGTGTAAGTGAAAAACGAGTTAACCTTGAAAGAACTAATAAAAATGGTCACATAGGTATTAAGAAAATCAAGAAAAAATGATGGCATGAAAGAATTAAAAGCTGCACAGAAGACAAAGAAATCAGACTGGAGACCCCCAAGAATTAGTCCACTAGGAGATAATTTGAGACTCTAAGTAAGAAGTGTTTTAGTGAAGTAAATTCACCAATTACATCCTAAATCAAAATATCAGTGCATTCCTTAATTATGACATATATAAAACTCCCAAACATATCAACAAGTAGTTACTGAGCATCTGTGATCCTCCCATCACTTTATTAGGTGTTAGAAATATGACAGTCAACTAGGAAAAATGGATGTGAACAGGTGTGTATTACCAGTACTAGCACTACAGTAAGAGAAAACATGAGATTTTATTAGAGAATCCCATTTGGGGGACACAAGCTTGGTCTGGTGTGGTAAGGCACAGGTGAGGAAGTACATTCAGGGTGATAGGGGAAGGTAATGTTTAACTGAAGAATACATCCAGTTTGTCAAATATGGAAGGCCGACTAATGTCCTATCAAAGATTTCCATAACCTATTTACTAGAACTTGTGAATATATTTCCTTACATGACAAAAGAAATTTGTAAAGACGATTAAATTAAGAATTTTAGGATGGGCCCATTACCCTGGATTATCCAAGTTTACCAAATATAATCATGAGTGTCCTTATAAGGGAGGGGTGGGCGGGGTAAAAGAAGTAGATGTGATGACAGTAGCAGAGTCAGGGAATGATTTGACGATACCGTGCCGATGGTTGAAGATGAAGAAAGAGGTCACAAGCCAAGGAGTGCAAGTAGCCCCTAAAAGCTGTAAAAGGCATGAGAACACAATCTCCCCTGGAGCCTCCAATGGAATTCAGTCCTTGATTTTAGCTCAGTAACATATATTTCAGACTTCTGACCATCAGAATTTTAAGATAATAAGTATGTGTTGTTTTAAGCCAGTTGATTTGTGATAATTTGTTACAGCAGCAATAGAAAACCAATACACCAAAAAAAGAGGCAATAGAGCGGGGTAGTTCTACACAAAGCAAATTATACCTGCCAAATGACTGAGGTGAGTTTACATTTACCATTTTAATCTACAATTCTAAATTTGCTTATAACATCCTTGTATTCCCAACCTTGTAGACTAATGCTGCCAAAATACTCTCTGAAACATTTTACAATCTATATCCTCTTCCAGGAATAGTTCAGACTTGGCCATCTATAAATGTTCACAGACCTTAGAGTTTGGCAACATTGGGAATAAACTTCATGCCCACATAATCTATACCCACTACTACTCTTTGCAGCTTCACGGTCATTCCCTTCTCTCTGGAGAGAACCACTGTAAACCCTCAATATATAATATTCTCTACTCTGAGAGACCATATATTACATTGTATGACTGAAGAAAACTGAAACAAGCATGAGCCTAAATTTTTATCAGATGAATTGGAATATGTAAACACAATCATCAACTACTACTTTTTATTGATCTAAATCAGTCCTTACACTTAAGGGGAAAAAAATCATACTATTATGTTGAACATGTCATCCACATATATTTTCTTTTTCATAAACAGTTACTTCTGTATAACGAAAGATAAGTTGGCAACTCAGACTGTCCACTGTGAAGAAGATGCTAGATGCACACTTAATTTCTAAAGAACAGCTAATTTATACAGCTTGCTTTCAAATATTTTCCAAGTGTGGTAGTCTGGAAAAAAAAAAAAAAACATGTAGTTATATAACTGTTCAATACACTATGTTCAAGTTAAGTTTAAAATTGTTCAAAAGAAAGAAAAAGTGTCTTTTAAAAATGCAGTCAGACATCAAAATAATACTGAGATCATGTTGAAATAGTAAGAGCAAGTGCACATTATATTAACTTAAATAACTCTTAAAATGTCTAAACTATGTAGAAAAGAGGACATTGACTGTCCTCTCGAGCAGTAAAGAGAATTAGAAATAGAAAATCAGGAAGAAACATGTATTTGAGCATTTCCTAAAGTGTATTTCACAGATCACTAACCCCATACACAGACCCCAAGAAAGAGATATAAGTAATTTTATTACATCTAAATTATTATTACTTATTACTTATGAATGCTATTATTTATAAATGTTTAAGGGTATTACTTACAAAATACTAATGTAATATTTTCCTCTAACGTGCATTAGCACATTAATCAGTTTAAAAGATCCTGCAGTAAGGAAAAAATTAAATTGATTAACCAAGTGTTTCTCTCACTATTTGACCTTTAACAAATCCACCCATTAAAGCCCCTCTAACTGTCATATGGAAATATTTAGGTAAACCTTACACTAGGAAAAGAGTCAGCAAACTTTTCTGTAAAGGGCCAGATAGAAACTACTTTAGGCTTTGCAGCCCACATAATCTCTGTAGAAACTAGCTGGACTCTACCTTTGTAGCATGCAATAGCCATAATTGATATGTAAATGAGGGGTGTGGCCATGATCCAATAAAATTTTATTTAAAAACACAGCAGACCAAATTTAGTCCATGGGCCATAGTTGGCCAACTCCTGAAATATGGCAAATCCATTAAATGATCTGTTATTTTCCTCTATAAATGTCATTTTCCTAATCTAGTAATTAAGAAAAAACAAAGACTGGTTTCCTCAGTGAATGTTGCTTGCTTTTTTGTGTGTGTGCTGCATTTCTACCATTTGCTATCTCTTACCAAAGGGAAAAAAAAGAGGTTATTATTATTCACGACTAACATTTAATTAGGTTGTTTGATCTTTGGTTAAACAAGTTTGCAGATTTCCATTACCATACCTACAAAGATCAACCCAACTATTTTAATGAATATTGATGTCTTTATATAATGACAAAGCCCTTTATTCTCTGGCTACTGAATTACTAGGCAGTGATCATAAGAGGACATGTGACGCACACTAAACAGAAATCCTTGATTTTTCACAAAAATCTAATTTCTGATGAAGGGTTTAGGTCAATAGTTTGTATTGTGTGATCATAATTACATCAAGATAGAACTTAATAAACAGAAGATTTTCTAATTACTCAGAATTTAGGCATAAATGTCAATAGCTAAATTTATATGAAATTGATTTTTAAGATCTAATTTCCATAGTGCTCAGTTTTTTAATGAACTCTCCATTGTCAACAGAATCTTTAACTTGACATGTAAGGCCTTTCCTTATATGGTCCAAATACCCCATTCTATTGCCAACCACTCCCCTTAAACTCTACCACTAAGCTATTTTATGGGATGGTACCAACATTACGAGTTACTGTAATTACTGCTTAAATATACCATCCTGGCTCATGTTTCTATGATGTCACACTACTTTCCGTCTTACCTAAAATGACTTACTCCACCTCATCCACAGTTAATGGCCACCCTCAGAGACTTGGCCCAAACATTATTTCTTCTTTTCATTCATTTATTTAAAAGTATATTGACCATCTCCTATGTGCCAAGTGTAATTTGAGCACTGGGGAGACAACGATGAACAAGACAGTCCCTTCTTTCAGGTAGCATACACCTAGAAGAAACACGATAAACAAATGCATAAATAAGCAAGACACTTTGTGAAAATAGCCATGAAGGGAGTAAATGGGGCGATGTGAGAGAATAGTGTGGGGAAGAGGAACTTTAGATAAGGTGGTGAGAGAAGGACTCTCTGAAGAAGTGGCAATCCAAGTGAGACTTGAGGATAAGAAGAGACCAGGTATGTGAATCCTGGCCCTTGGCATGTTCAGGAATTAAAAAGAGGCCAGTGTGACTGGAATATAAAATCACAGGCTAAGGTGGTGGGAGATGAGCTTTCACTCTAAAACTTCTCACTCCCAACCCCTTGAAGTCAGTGTATCAGCAGCCTCTTTCACAACAGCACATGTTATGATGTTATAATCATCTGCCTCCAACTCAGCTTTGAGCTCTTTGAGGGCAATTATCATATATTATACATTTTCACATCCCCATCACCTATTAGGGCCAAGTATATAGTATGTATTTTATTCAACAAATATTTGTTCACTATTATTGTCTGTACTTATATTTTTTATTCTAACCCCTCCTGATGCCTGCAAGGAAGACTCACTTCATCACATATCTACATTTGTCCACACTTTTACCCTCCCTATTAACTCAATGCATGAATCACTTCACATCTTTCAGAAAAAAAGAAAATCTCCCTTCAATCCCACCTCCCCTCTCTATCCAGGACCTCTTCAGTTTACTTTATAAAAATTCTTTGAGAGAGGTATTCACTCTCTGTTTCTGATTCCTAATTTCCCCTATCCTTCCTCAGTTCACTGCAATTTAGCTCTGCTTTTAGGATTTTTAGCTCTTTGGCACTAAGAAAGTTGATTGATATGTATCTAAACTCAGGAGTCCAACCATGTGGATATGAATATTTGTTTTGCTTTGTAATGTGGGGCAGATGACGTAACCTCTCTGTGCCTCAGCAGCCTCATCTGTAATAGGGAGATAATAATAGCATCCAACCCATAGGTTTGTTATGAGGATTAAATGTAAAGTGTCTGGTAAAGTTAGTGCAATTGTTGTCTTACTCTTTACATTTATTGTGGAATTACTCATCATGTTGACCTTTCTACAGCTTTTCTTTGGTCTTGAAATTATTTCCTCTTACGGTTTACCTATAACCACTGTCTCTTCGTTTTCCTTCTCCCTCATTATTTCTCAATTTCATGAATCCTTTTCCTCTAGTGCCAGTGTCTGCCCAGGGCTCTCTCCTCTTTTCACTCTATACAGTTTATTTAAATCCCTCAATTTCAATTACCACCTAAATATTAATGAACCCCAAATCTTTATCCCTGACCCAGATATTTTGTCTAAGTTTTAGACCTCCATGCACTACTCCTTTTAGGTTGTCTCCGTCTAGCTTTTCAGCAGAACCCCAAAATTCAACACTTCCACACTTGAAATCGGTTTTTCTCTTCTGTACTTTTTGTGGGGCTCCCTGCTGCAGGGAATGACAGGACCGGCTATCCACACATCCACTTCAGATACATTAGGTGATTCCTAGGCTCTTCGCTTCTTCCTTTCCTCTTCCTCTTAACCAGTCTTCTCTGTTCCCTCTGCTAGGTCTCCCCAGAATGTTTCCTACCTTGTCCATTTCCATTACAGTGTCTGAGAGCAGGCTCCTATCATATCTCATGTGTACAAACCCTCCTAGCTGATCTCCACACCTTCAGACTCACCCACTTCAATTCGTTCGTACACAGCTGCCAACAAGATCTTTTTAAAACACAAATCTGATCATGCCTTTGCCTTGCTTAAACCCCTGCAATGACTCCCCAAAGCTTTCAGGATACAGTTCAAGCTCGTCAGTTTAGTTTGAGGACCTCTGCCTGAGCCAGATCAGTGCCCTTAATAGTTCCCTCCCCACCAATTCAGAAGGCTGCAAGTGCCCTGTAAAAATCTGCTGCAGCTATGTTCCGGCTGCTCAGGAAATTCCTCCAAGCTCCACATCACACCCAGGTCGCAGCTTTGAGCCTCTGCTTTCATCTGAGTTCCTGGTTTCCTTCAGTCTCTGCCTCCAACCTGAACACTGCCTGGTTGCCTCCTTAGATGTCAAATCTGCAGGCTTTCAATTTCTCATTTCCTCCGAAGTGTGGTCTCTTTAACAGTCCCTTATTCTCTGCTGCACACTCTAGCCCATGAGCAAGGGACATTCCGGGCCCTACTCCTGACCCTACTCCTGACACTGTTTGCCTTCTCACCTAGCCTAGCATCCGGTTTCTACCTGCCTGGGAGTGGGCATTGGACTGTCTCTATAAATACGTGGATCCCTGTGCTCCATCCACATGGAATACCCGCTAGTCCCCAAACTTCATGCTATTTCACACCTTTGTCCCTTCACACAAGCTGTTCCCTCTGCCTGAAATACACCCCAGTCTTCTCCCACCACCTACCCATACCACATAGTTGAACATATGCATCACTAGCTTACTCAGGCCAAGACTTGAAGGTTCAACTCTTAGAAAGCCTTTGGTGATAGTCACCTTAGTCTTAATTAAAAATCTCTCTTCCATCCTCTAAATCTCTCTATACAAATCTAACATAATGCCTATTGTTTAAAAGTTCTTCTACTTCCTTTTACCCGCTATTAGACTGTCAACCCCATGAGGTCAGGGCACTGTACTGTAATCGATCTTTGTATCTCAGTGCCTAGTATATTGATTAATATATTATAGTCCTGAATAAATTAATAATTTTTCAATGAATGAATGAATGAGCAAATTAATTTCATAATCCTGGAATAAACTGAATAAATGTCATTTTGAAATATTTTTGGATGTAATAGGAATTTTATAACACAAGGGTTTATAAACAGCTTCAAGTGTATGTTAATATTAACACTTTTAAATAGACATATTCCAAAATATCTCTAAAAACCATGTGGCAGGCATCTACTTTTAACTTAGACTTATAATGATTTGACTGCTTTAAAAATAAAGTTAATGCTCATCAATTTCTGTCTCTAGAAGGCCTACATGATGAGGCAGGGAGTCTCAGCAGAAGCTGCCCATGTGCAGTTACGTAGCGTATTTGATGTGGATAGATTCCTGCCAAGGGATAAAATAAAATACCCTCATTCTTTCTCATTATGCATTTGCAAGGCTTCTAGGAAACAGCATTTGCATTGCAACTTTCTGAGCAACTTAGCTCCTGTAGTGTTTTTAATTGTGCCATTTATACCTGACACTATTATCCCTATGACTAAATGTAATATTACCAAACATAGTTATTGGATATATTATTAAAATTGGTAAAGACAAATCTTTGGAATGCAGAATGCTGGTATTATTTTGCCTAATATAGTACTTCACAGTTCTAAGCCCTAACATACACACACAAATACACATACACACACAAACACACACAAAACCAAAACTGTTTTAACTATATTAAATAGTATGTGCTGTATAACATTAATAATAGCCAACAATTAGTTTATGCTCAATATGAGACAGGAAGTGCCCTGAGAAATTCATGTATATTTTGACATTTAGACTTTACAGCAATCTTAAGGAACAGATAATATTATTATCCTCTTTTCTTTTTCAGTTGAGGAAACTGTGACAGAGAAAGATAAATAGCCCGAGGTCATTCCATTTAATCTTCAATAAATATAATATGAGGTAGAAATTATCATTCCATTTTACCAATATTTTCTGTGGTTTACAGAAGTTAAGTAACTCGCCCAAGATCACAGAAATGATAAGTGATAAACCCAGAATTAAAACCCACATCTGTGTTACTACACATCTCAATGCTGTAAAGGTCTTAAGCACCTTAAACTATATAATATTACTATTAAAAAATATCAAATATTAGGTTGAATTTGCTACAGTTCTGCCCAGCCTGGGAATTTTGTATTTTTACTCATTCTTATTTTCTAGCTACAGGATTGTAAAACATCGGCAACTGCCCATGACATGGCATTACCTATGTGAGGCAATCAAAATCATGGACCTTATTTTGCTCCAAGTTTTTTTTTTTTTTTTTACTCTTATTTTATTTCTTTTTCAGTTGCTAATGGATATCTTTACAAATGACAGAATATTGAACTCTAACATTATTGTGGAAGGAAAGATTGGGGTTAATCAAGCTTCCAGGTGACATTTGCAGAGCCCTCACATGTCTATTTCCATATGAGCAATGCTGCATATGAAGTCAATGGAAAAGGTAAGTCTAAGAGAATTCAAGAGAATCTCAAACCAAACTGATGATCCCATACATTGTTCAAAATACAAGTTAAAAATGAAAACATATCTTGAAAAAAATCTCCCAAAATATTTATTTTCAAGGCTAGCATAAAACCAAAATATAAATTTCATACTTAGTGAAGGTAAGACTAGAAAGAGTAGAAAAAAAAACATCTAACAAAGCACCTCACCATTTAGGCACTCAGCAAATATTTATTGAATAAGTGACTGAGATTTATGGTTAGTTCTATACTAACCATAAATAACTGTTTTGTGAAATACGTTACCAACATTATTATAAATACTATAATATTAAGCTAAAACCTTAAAATAAAAAAAAGTCTAAAAAGTGACAATTCTAATATCTTAAAATAAATTTCATCCACTTCACTTTATCTAATTAATACCTAAGTGAATAGTAGATTTAAGAATAGTTCTGTTACTTTTCAGTAACTATAAAATTCAAATCATATTGTGCTATTCATTGGTACTAGAGTTCTAACAGAATATCCCAATATCCTAAGATATTAAAATCAGAGATGTTTTCTGTTGTTGTTTAGGATCTTGTTTATTCATGATTTTCTATTATTTTTTTCTAAAAAATCAAGGGAAATAAAATTTTTAATTCTTATCTAATCAAATTACATGTCAGCTGAGAGCTCATTCAAGTGTGTTATTTTATCTATCTATAATTCTCTGAAATTGGTAACAACTTAATATTTTACATAATATTGAGATTACTAGTCAACTGACCAGATTTTACAAGGTTCGAAACATGTTATCCTGAACACAAAATTACTCTAAACTAACCTGACCAGAAACATATAATAAAGTCAACTTGAATAATTAGAATCATTTTTCATTGTAAGAATAAAGGATGACTCTTCCAGAGCTCTGTCATGGCATGGCCAATCTCACCAATCTATTTATTTCCATTGTGCCAATTAAACATCAGACATTAAGACCTAGTTTAACAGTATTTTGACTCCACTGATTATTATTTCCTTTCAATTATTTTGACTGCCTTTGTTACAACTTATATATTTTCTAAACTTATATTAAAAAGGAGGATTATTTCTATTATATTTATCCTCAAGGACAAAATGACTATTTTTTTAATACGAATTTTATTTTACTATATTAACAATAACATCAAGTTAATTTGAATTTAATTTATTTTTTTCCATTTGAAGCGACCACAGGTATTAACACTGTAGGGGGTGGGGGAGAAGTGTCATTAGTCAAAGTGCTCTTTCTGTAATATCCCGATTAGTCACTCATACAGATTAATATTGATGCAAATTAATTTTCTAATTCTGACTATTTCAATTAAAACAACTTGGCCTTGTTTCCAGACCTAAATGTATCTCCTTGAGATAATTTTTGGATTCTTTTGCATCTGTCCTAAATACAAATCCTAGTACATTCTGGCTCTGATTTAACCTTCCAAAATTTCCTGTTTACTAGGGTCTTTTGGAAGAGTTCCAAATTTGTCTCCAGTCTCTAAAAGGAAATGAATGAAACTGAAATTGCATTTATTGTTCTTTGACTCTCATGTTTATGATCAAAGACATATCTAATTTCTCTGACAATTTTCATAAAGAGAAATTACCAAATTAATTTATTTTAGCACTCACTAAAACAGAGTTTATTCATGGCTAATACAACATTAGTCCCATTATTTTATTAAACAAAAAAATTTATGAAAGAATAGATTACTGTTTTCCCAGTTATAACTATAAAAATCTTTGTATATTCTCAAGCATTTTGGAGTAAACTAAAAGTTAAACTTTTAGAGTTGAAGAAATTGAGGCCTGGAACAAATAGACTCATCCAAGGAAACATGACTAATGAATGGTCAACCTGAGACTTAAAATCTAGTCCAGCACCATTTCTAATTTCTTCTCACTGCTGTGATGCCCATAAAACTTCTCAGATTATTTAACTGCTTATTTGATCTTCAAAGTTTGTATGTTAAAAAGTCAACTATTTCTCATTCTTTCTATTACTGTGCACTCTTATCTTGATCCTTCTCAAAAGAAGAATAGGAACAAATAAACATCAAAATCATTATGTTCCATAAATATGGAGAAAAGTATGAGCTGTATATCTTGAGAAAATACATAGCAAATAGATGATAGGATGATAAGCACTATAGAAGTAGATGACAGACCCAGTGATTGATAGATAGAAAATTTGCCCATTATTACATTTTCAATACATAACACTTAACTTTCAAAGGTTTTTGTGCACACAAGCAAAAGAACCCTCAGCTTAAGGGCATATATGAATTTTTATTAGTATGGGCAAATATTTCAATTCAAAAGTACATGTCAAGTATTGTCCTACAAAGATGTAAAATACTTTAAATTGCTTGAGAGAAGATATTTCACACAAGACAAAATAAAGTTATTATAGCGGTTTGCTAATGTCCCATATTCCTTCCGATTATTAGTTTATAAAGGTATACAAGCATCTGCAAAAGACTGAGAAATAAATATGTACCTGGCCTAATGCTATAACTATGTTTCAGAAAATTCATGAATGAATCAATTTTTTGTAAATCATAATTTTATTTTAGAATGCATTGTAATCTTTTTATTTATGGGGACTTTGCAGTAACTCTTACAAAAAAAAATAACTCAAAATAATCTCCCTATTTTATCTACAGAACTGCTAAAGAGAGAAATTAACTAGATATCTTAGAGCCTCAGAGGTATCCAGCACTATGATGAAGTAAGTGCTCAAAGGGATCTGATTCTTACTTGCAAGGTCTGGGCTAGTTCTCGGCCCGAGTCATACTATGATTAGTTGGACAGCTTACAAAAAATTACAGGGCCTAGGCCCCCTCCTAGACTAATTAAATCAAAACCTCTCGTCATCAGTATTGATAATACTAACAAGAGTAATTCCACTGGAACATGGCTACCAAAGCTTGAAAAAAAGTGGATTCACTAGAAAACATGGAGGGGAGAATAAGACACAGCAAATACAAGCAACTTTTTCAAGGAGTTTGGTCTAAAGAGAATAACGAAGTAATCACTGAAATTAGATTCACACAAGAGAATATCTTCTTTTTTTATTTATTTCATTTGATTTTTAAGATGAGAAATACTATAACCTGTGTATTGACAGGTAGGAAATACACACTTCTGTGTTGACAGGTACAATCTAATAGAAAAGAACTTTCTATCATCGAAGAAAGGGGCATTCCCGGTGGGCTGGCCTTGAATAAGCAAGAGGGAAAGGGGTGCAGAGCACAGGAAAAGGAGCTGGGCTTACATTGGAGTAGGATATATTTCCTAGTAAAGGCGGAAAGACAGACTGTGTGAGCATGGATGGGAAAAGAGGGAGAGTTCTGGTAGGGCAAGCACACAAAAGTTCCCTCTGATAGCTTTTATTTTCTCTGTGGAAAAAAAAAAAAAGAAAGACGAACAAGTAAGAGGAAAGAATGGGGATGAGATTTTGCAGATCTCTAGTCAGAGCAGATGTAAAATAATCATGTAACTAAATGAATGAAATGCCTGCAGAAATGTCACCATGTTGGTCTGTTGTACCAGAAAATCAATGCCATTTAAAAATGAAATGCATTATTCTCACATGTTTTGATCTTAGTGAGTCCATCTGGGGTCTTAATGACCATCACTTCCTCTTATAGAAATGTGAAACCACCATCCTTTAGTTCATTCTAGTTTTGCCAGAGATCAGTGAAGCCTGCCGCTCTCTAGTTCGCAAAATATTTCTTCCTTTTTTCAAAACTCAGAATGATATTTGCTTATCTCGTTTGCCGACTTTTAGTCTCCAGAATTCCTTAACAATAAAATTACTGAAAATTGCTCAGCAATCTCATTTCTGAACACTCTCAAAATAACTCCATTTAACTCCCCAGTATAACTCCATTTAATCAGTAACTCCATTTAATTCATTTAAAAATACTAGGCACTCCATCTCTCTACCCGGAACATAATTCAGCATGATCAGAAATTCCTAACCTAATCTCACTGTGTTCTATTCTGTTCTGTTACCTTGGCCTATTACCCATTCAGTAAATTCTGATACCCACATCATTTATTTCTAAACTCAAACTATCTGACTAGTCTACAAGTACTTCCAAGATTACGTTAAATAAATGTACTCATCAAATGAATGAAAGATATGAAGTGACTTTTGAACTTCTGGAAAACTGTAAGCATTTCAGAGACTAAGAACCACTCATGCTCATGAGAAATAAAATCATATGTTATTCTTTTCCTCTAATGATAATGCCAAGTCCTTAGTTAAGACCTCTTTTCAGCTCTTAATTTGCTTTATTAAACTCTCAAAAATTCCCCTCCTTTCCTGTTTCTTTACCCTTCCAATTTACTGAACCTTGCTTCCAAAGACCAACTTTCACAAAGCATTGTTTCGCTGAGCACATAACATTTGATCCCCCACAGACTTTGATTCAAGTCCTGCTCTGGGTTGTGGGTTAGTTACTTCGTATCTCTGGAGTATAAATGTCCTTATCTGTAAAGTGGGTATAACAAGAGGATTACATGCAGTAATAAAAATTAGCTGTCTCTCCCAAGTTTAAAATATACCAAATATTCCAAAAATACATCTTCTATTCCTTTCTGTCTCTCTTCTGTTCACAAATGGCTCCACATTTCTTCATAAGACTAAATCCAAAGTAACATTATTTTTTCTGGTAAATGCAAACAATAATCTCTTTCATTTTCCTTCTTGACTACTTTTCATGTTCTACTCAGAGAATACTTTACTCTTTCATATCATACTCTAATTTTTTAGGTTATTTTACATGTTAAAATATCATGAATTCCCAGATGAAGATCCAGAGATAGATAAAAATATAGAGACAGAAATTTATAGATATAAGTATAGATATATACATATATACAGATATGGATATGTTTACATATATGTGTGATTATATATGATTTTTATATACAATTATATATATATTTATATATATATGTATGTATGTATGTATATATACACGCACACTTTTATTTTAGGTGCATCAGCAAAATATAAAGCGCAAGAAAGCAAAGTCTGTTAAACCAAACAGCAAGACCTTCATGTCCTCATTTGGGAGCTTATTATCAAGTTATAAAAAAATTTATTTAAAAAGTGGATCAAATTCTTTAAGTCTCCTTTTCTTTGCTTCTAACATAACTTCTTCATTACAGAGTTGTTGTATTTAGAAGGACAATGTAAAATCCTGGCACATAGTAGGTTCCCAGTGAGTCGTTGTTTTATTATCATTATTTTCGCAAGTCTTATTTTTTTCTGCAGTGCTAGACATTTTTAATAACAACAATACATAAATGCCTGCTGAGCTGGATATTGTTATGCTTCGATCTTGTTAATAGTAATGAGTACATTGGCAGGGTTGATGGTTTCAAATTTTAAAAGATATCATTTTTTGACTGAGTCTTACAACATCTGTGGTATGGCTGCAAAAACATTACTCCAATAAATAAGACTTTTTTTCTAACTCACATATCAAATGAAAGAACTATGTGATATTATATTGCTAAAGTAGTCCATTTGTAATCCATGCAGAGTTTTTGGTTGTGGTGCTCCAACACATAGTAATAAAAGCAGAGGCACTTCTACAAACAAAGTCCAGTTTCTAGGACATAGTTCTTAATTTTATTTTTTCTCTCCTTCCTTCTCTTTTTCTCTCCATATAATATCTCTGATTATATATATGGTATAATATGTATGTGTGTGTGTGTGTGTGTGTGTGTACACTATTGCTCTTTGGATCATCAAAGAGACTTTTACTATTGACTCTTTTGTATTTTCTCCATTTTTTAAATGCCATATAAAGCAGAGTCTAATAAAAATTTGAGCAATTTGTTGTCATCGTCTCTTCTATTTTTCTTTTATATAAATAATATTTTTGCCAAAACAAATGAATAATAAAAATGTATCTAGTTTATGTCACTGAAGCTCACTGTGAAGGAATTTCAAGGCCAGGAAAATAAAAAAAGAAATTATTGGCTTGACAAAGAGACTAGAATAAACAAAAGCTGCACAACATCTAGAAGAATTACCTCTAAATTGATTGCTGAAGGTAAATCAATCTCCTAGCCTTTTTACATGTTGGCAAGTTAATGGAAAGAAATAGGCTTATTTATTTATTTGAGTGATATTCAACCTAATAACATTTCAGTGAGTGAATAAAGAAAACTAAAGAAGAAAAATCCAATGTGACTTAAAGGAAGTAGTTAAATTTTGGAAAAGGTGTTTCTTCCTCTTAAGAGGAATGTTTATATTCTCAAAATTGATGAAGGATTGTTTTTATGTGTACGTCATTTGACTTGCATTTCATAATATTCTGGGTCAATAAATACACCCAACCTAAAGTTATCAGAAACAGGGAGTGCATAGTTGCCATTCTTGGTGGGGTTTTTTGTTTTTTTTTTAAATTAAAATTAGTTGTGCTTCTTTTTTAAATGCAGCTATGAAAAAGCAACTTCATGTAAGAGAAAATAAAAATTCAGACTTCATACACGTATACATTTCAGAATGCACAAAATTCAGCTCTCTGACCTTGGGAAAGATATTAACCTCAATAAGTCTCAATTTTCTCATCAGTAAAATGAGAATAATTATAATTCCCACCTTATGGATTATTGTAATATTTAAAATATGTATTTCATGTAAAGCACCTGATAAATATTCTGAGAATGGACAATTAGTGTAGCATTTAGACTTTCAAGTGTATGTGCATGAGTATTTTCAAAACGAGTATTTCTAAAATATTTTTTAAGTTTTCCTTTAAAAAATTCTAAAAGTCTTTCCCACTAAGAGCTGTAAAAAGAGCCCCATAATAGGTTTGCCTTTGAATAAAAAAGTACCATTTGGCTGAGCCATGAAAACTCTGATAAAGCACTGACACATTTAGAAAGAAATGGCAACTCCATAAATAATAAAAATAGCAAATATGTACTTGCTATATTTAAGTGCTTTATATGCATTATATCGTAAATGCTAGACATCCACCATGGAATTGCTGTTTTCTACTTTTTTTAATTAAAAATTTAAAGCTTACACAGATTACGAAATGTTCTCAATGTCCCCTAGCTAGTAATTAGCATATTTGGTACTTGAACATAAAGTTCTGTGTCCGGGACTGAGCTTGACCACCGAGCTGTCAATATCTATGTGAGGAAGGTATAAATAACTTCCCCAAAAATACTTCAAGTAGGCACAGCTAAAGGGGAAAAAAAAGTTCTTCTTGTATTAACTTCTAAAAAGAATACTATGATTTACACCTATTTCTAGATATTTCCTATTTGTTCATACAACTAATCATAAGTCCATTCCAACATACGTTTCTTGAACCAAAATTTTCTGCCAAGAATCATGCGCTAGGCCCTGTGTGACCTCAGAATCAAAAAATATATCAAATATCAAAATATTTGATGATGAAAATTGGGGGAGGGATATAAATTTTCAAATCTAATCTTTAACAGAAAACTATTCTTCAAAGTTTCAGTAGTGCCACTACAGAGAGATATAATTCTCTAAATTAAAATATCAAAAACTAAAATATACTATTAAAGTATAGTTGAGTTCAATAGCTACTTCAAACTCCATAGCCTGTGAAACAAATCCAAATATAATGATTTACTATGAATCAATACACCTATCTATTATCAGTAAAATAAATTTTCTTATTAGTACCTTAAAAAGTAACAAATTTAATTCTATAGAATTAAAGGCAAAATAAGCTTGAGAAATAAGCTGTGGGCATTTGTTCATTAAAATGTAAACAGGGTAAAATACATAAAGCGGTATGCCTGCTAGAGATTTAACCTTTTTATTTTGAACAACTTTAAACTTACAAACTACGGACATTTAAGTGACATCCAGATAATAATTGAGCCTGTCTATTTGAGCACACAAATCAGTAAATTGCGTATATAAAAGACAATTAGGTGAGCACAACTGGAGTCTGTACTTGCAATTCAAATTTACATGTTTAATCATCATATTTGTATTTCATTGAGAATGGTTTACACATACATATCTAAATTGTAAAGGTTTCAGGACATATATTTTACACCTATGATTTCAGTTTCTGGTACAGACAAATAGTCCCCTTGTATATTTTTCCTTTGAAGTTAATCTTATTTTCTATATTATTACATGTGTCATATAAAACTCTTAAGCTAGCGGGTAGACTATGAATTTATTGTTTGTCATATTCTTTGGTTATAGCTATGTACCCTGCATCAGATCTGGGAGCAGTGTAGAGAGATAGATTTTCTGACTTTTGAATGTGCTTTTCCCAACAGTCTCCATTTTCCCAATAGTATCTTAAACATTTCAAATGTATAAAACAAAAGTTAAAAATTTTTAAAGAAATTGGGTCAATAATAATGATATATACTTTTATTCTTTAACTCTCACTTCAATACGGCTAATTCTTAAATTCACACTTTGCATATCCAGTTGCTTTTGAGAGGTACCCACAGCAATCAGTTAACATCAGGTTTACTGAGGGTGGAAATGGAGGTTCCACAAGGCAATGTGTTTTCCAAAAGCCACTGCGTTCTCACAACTTTCTGATGTATTCTACAGAAAAAGAAAAGATGATATGCTGTTTATTCACACAAAAATCCTACCGAAGATTTCAGTTCTCTTCACAAGCTTCAACCTGACTTCCCCTCCTTATGGCTGGATATTTCTGTTTGGATGTCTCTCTTGCACTCAACAAATTGTTTCCTCTTTCTTCCTAAATCTATTCCCTTTCTTGACTTCCCCATACCACTCCTAACTCAATCACTTTGATACCCTCATTTGATCATCAGCAAGCCCTTTCCATTATTAATTCTTCTTTTAATTTGCCCTTTTTGCATTACTTTCTACTCAAAAGTAACTCTTTAGTTTTGCTGCCTCACATCCTGTCTTCTGCAATCTATCCACACACATACCGCACTATATGATTAATTGAAAACTGCTTTCATTATATATTTGCATCTGTCCCGTGCTTAACATAAAAAAAAAAAAAATTAGCCATAACAAATAAGAAGCATCAAAGGTCTAATATGATGCCAGGTGCTATGCTAAGTATGTTATATCATTTACCTCATATGAGCCTCACAATAATAAGATGGGGATGTATTCTGGCTAACTCTATTTTATAGATGGAGAAATTTAAGTTTTGAGATATTAATTTGCCCAAGGTCACATCATTTGTGGATATAATAGTATTCACACACAAGAGATGTGATTCTAGAGCTCAAACTATTAACTGCCACCCAAAACATATGCAGGAATATCTCCTGTGAACCTCAGGTGGCAGAAGAGAAAGCCATTTGACAGGGGCAAGGTAAGATGTGAGGACAACATGAAAAGGCATCTTCAGTCCTCAAAAGTTTGTATTTCCAAGAGAAATAACTCGAAGAACCATGAGCTGTTTTCTTTAAGAGTTTTCTGTCTTTTGCCTCTGTATTTCTTTTCACTTAAATAATCAATGGTTTCCAATATCTGGAATAGTAGAAGCAGGAAAATAGGTTTCCAAATGAACAGCAGTTTGGCTTGTGAAAAATTTAACAAAATGTTAATGAAACTATCACAACACACACACATACTAAAAAAAAAAGTTTGTGTTCTCTTCTTCTGTGAAGAGATATCCAAATAGAGTAAAACAGACTTTTATGGCTTTCCTCTCAAATATTTTTTGTATATTACATTTGGCAATCAGTCAAGGAAATGACACAATTACTTTTAATTATGGACAGAAGGATAATGTAAAGATTGAATTTTGAAATTCTGTTTGGAGATGTGATTTGTGTCAAAACCAAAGCCCATCACAGAGACTGATATGCTTAGGAAAATGCAAAGTAAAAGTAAAAACAGTGTGTAGAGATGTTTCGATTTGATATTATATGTATTTGACAATAGTCAAGAAGTTTGAGCCCTTTTCATGTGGCATGTGGTGAGGCATCAGAATCCGGAAAGTGTCCCTCTATATTGTCCACAGTTCATTCAAGACACTGGGAGGACTGGGTGATTAGGTTTAATACTGGAGTCCAGGAGCTCCTCACATAAATTCTATCCTTGTATTTGTTAAACTTCCTTGGTTTTAAGCATCAGAACCCCATTCTGGTTAAATAGAAAGATAATCTATTAGAGCCATCTTGAGGAGCTCACAATAGCAAAGTATCTTCAAGCCAAGCTTAGAGTCAGCTCAGCAACTGCTTAGGAACTAGCCAACTTTCGGTGTCAAGGACACAGGACAACCTTGACTATCTCTTCAGAACACTGCACAGGAGCAGGTAACCAACAAAAGTCTTTTATATTCTTTTAACACTTGACTCTAGATTCTGAGTGCTCTCCCCACACATACACCAAAAAGAAAAGGTGATGGGTTTGGTCTAAGAAAAATGCCCACCTCTTGCCTAAGGAAGTACAGAGACCTTAATTCACAGCCCCAGCAAGACTGCAGAGGTGAATGCGATCATTCTTCAAAAAAAAAATCAGAGCACGGTTTGCAAAGGTGAATGGTTGTGGGCAGCCAAAAACTCAATTGTGAGCTAATATAACAGAAGTATTTACAGAATTGCAAGTTTATTCTTTGTGGGGAAAAAAAAGAATTTATTTTCTCTGGAAAAGAGAAAAGCATGGAATCCCTTCATTACAGTTTTTCATTCCATGTTACTGTTAAGAGACTGACTACATGTTTTCCATACATGAATAAGAGTGGAAGAGAGTTCAGCTAAAAGAATCCTGGTTCAGATTAAGCTAAATGTAACCAAGATCATTTACTCATCAAGCAAAATTTTATTGTGATAAAACAATAAATAGTGGATACGCTTAACATTTTATGTACTGCATTTTTTTTTTAATATACAGAATCCAAGATCTAAAAGGTACATGGAGATCATCTAAGACAAACTCTTCATTTTATTAGATTGGAACCTGAGATCCAGAGAATCAAAATGATTTGCCCAAGATCACATGGCTGTTCAGCATCAAAAACAAATCTATCCCTAGATTTTCAGATTCATAGTAACGTCTACTATTCTCCACTCTTTTCTTGGACCTCATGTGTCCTGGTTGATTTAGGCACTCACTGATTAAAACTAATTTCTTGGATTTGCTTTTGATTCCATTATCTGTAATTTTATGATTTGAGATAAGTTGAGACAACTTTATTTCCCCAACATATATGTTTTAAATGGCGATATCTCATGAAATCAAGTTGCCATTAATTGTAACATGCAGCACTAAGAAATCAAACAAAATGCTGGCCACTAAACTTGGACACAATGCTTTCTTAACTTAGAATTTTTATTTTATACTTCGTAAAAGAATTCTCCCAGACTCATTAACACATGGATTTTTATCATTTTACTCATTAACACATAGATTTTTATTCTTGTTCATGAGTTATAAGGAAAATAAAAACAAAATATATTTAATAGCAGCTTAGAAAAACTTCTGCATATGTGGTATCTTCCTTTCCTGAATGACATTTCATCTCAGAGCAATTGATACCGCATTATACGATATCAACCTCTATGCTTCAAGAGTATTGGTGATGCAGCATTTCTTAAAACTGTCCCTAGCCTCTTCTACCATGCTGCTGATACCTATTCTGCACTCATACTCCTTCCACAAATAGTCCAATGGTTTCTGACTGAAATATCAAGAGATCACTATTTTCCAGCCATGCCACCAGGAATAACAAGCTCACACATGAACACAACAATGACACCCTCCTTACAACTGCCACCTAGTCAAGAGCAGCTATAAAACTCCATTGAGTATAACACACATATTAATTTCAGTTATGTAAAAATGTTTAAAAAATGTGTGCATTAGAATATGAATATTATAATAAAATGTGTTTTGTATTTTAGCCCCTGAAATGAGTATGAGAAAATAGCTTTCACTTTATTATAAAATTGCTAAGCCTTTTTACTTAACAATATATCTGTAAATGATGTATCATTATGCAAGTAGAGTAATCTTCCTCTGTTTATTTCAAGCTGATATTCATAGGGACAGTGAACAGGTATCTGCACTATTCTTACTCCCCAGGCTGTGGCCACAGGAGATGTCATTATCCATATACCAGCCTCCAGATAATTAAATTGATTTTCTGAAAAATTTAGATTTTTCAAAAATGGAAAAATTCTCTACATCCTTTTTAGCTCAAAATCTTTTATGGGTGGGGTCATATTAAGGAATTAGCATTTTCTGAGAGAATAAACTTAGATTATTTGACACATACAAATAAAGTTTAATGCACAATGATGAGGACAGTTCTGCTAACTTTCTAAGAAAACCACAGCATGCTGTTCATAGTGTGGTCCATGGAGCAGCAGCAGCAGCATCACCTGAGAGCTTATGAGAAATGCAGATCCCATCTCACCCAGACCTACAGAACCAAAATCTTCATATTACCAAGATCCCCAGGGAAACACAGACACATTAAAGTTCAAGAAGCACCGGCCTAAAAGGTGATCTGTTCAAAGCTGAGTATGCACTTCCCAGAAACTTGGGTTGCTATAACCGTTTTATTGCCACAGCTGACATAAGTAGCTATTAGGCTCTGAGGCATTTCCAGTCCGACAGCTAGTTCCTAGCAGAGTTTCAATCTTCAGAGTTGAATATGGAAAGAAAAGGAAAGAATGGTTTGTGAAGGGCACATATCCTTACCAAGGTTACTGAATCCTTAAGTAGTGGAACAATAAAGAGTTAGAGAGACTGAGAGCTAGAAGAAAAACTCTCGTAGCTCAATCATCTACTTTGTTTCACCAATATTATTGTCTACTTTCCACATGCCTCACACTTAATCTTTCTACCTCTCTAAAACTTACTCATCTTCTTACACGCTCTCTGCTCTCTTTACAAAGTCTAGCTTGACTGTCCAAACCAAGAATTCTTTATCAGAAGTTCAGGGATCACCTTCAGGGAGCCTATAAATCTAAGATGATACATTTAAAAAATTGGAGTATGTCCATTTTCATAGAGAAAAAGTCTGTGCTCTTATCAGAATTTCAAAAGAGATTCTAATCAATCAATCAATCGTTAAGAATCACTAGCACTCTAAGTAATTTTTATCCACTATCTATTTTAAAGTCGTTGATATAAACATTTTAGTAGCCAAAAAAAAATCTTATTTTATTTGGAAATTGGCTCATTATGAGACAACTAATACTTTCAAACCAGTTTTGTGCTGTCACATACCTTTTTCCAGATTAAAAAAAAAAAAAAAAAACATGGAAATGGAGATGAGAAAAAAGCATCTCATGTTGGGATCTCTTTCCACATTGTTGTTTTCCTTTCCATCATTCCCTATGTTTGTTATCTTGCATTCTTAAAGGATCATTGTTGCTGCCCCTCCCTCAGTGTTATTATCCCTGCGATCTTCCTGAAGTGTGTCATAGACGTTAAAAGCTATGTTGTTCTACATTCCATTTTTCCTACTTTGACTCTGTTCATTTCAAAATCTCATTCAAGAAACAGCAAAGAAATGTCAGGTTTGGCCTTGACTGGTTATCGTAATGTTCACCATCTTCTCACCCTTACCCCGACTGCACCTGCAAAAAGGGGTGGTATCCTTTAATGCCTTTGAAATCATCAAAAGAATTCAAAGAAACTACTTCCAATCCTATCTTTATGACCAGAATCCCACTGATCAGTAAGTGTAGGTAAAGGGATAACACATCAAGGCGGAATGACACTTAGAAAGTATGATTTGATCCATACAGCTGAGTGATCGTGGCAAGCTCAAATCCCATCTGAGCTGGGCAATAAATCTATAGTCTTGTCAGCTCTGAAATATCTCATACATGAAGTACAAGTAAGAAATCATCTCTAGTTACCATTAATTATCGAACACATTTGATTCAAATAAGTACTTCACCTAAGCAGTGATCCATGATTGAATTTTACAATTGTGAGAACAATGTAGCCCTGGAAATTTAGTACCATCAGAGATCTAACATCAAGGCCTAAACTCTAGCTTTTCTACTAAATGGCTGGGAAATTTGGTCCCAAACACTTTGCTGCTCTAAAACTAAATTTCTTTAGCTAAAAAATCAAAAGTTGCACACCTATTAGAATGGCCAAAATCCAGAACACTGGAAACACCAAATACTGATAAAGATGTGGATCAACAGGCACTCTCATTCATTGCTGGTGGGAATGCAAAAATGGTAAAGCTACTTTAGAAGACAGTTTGGCATTCCTTACAAAATTAAACATACTTTTACAATCCAGTTATTACGTTCCTTGGTATTTACCCGAAGGAATTGAAAACTTATGCCCACACACACACACACAAATCCCGCACATGTGTGTTTATAGCAGCTTTATCATAATGGCCAAAACTTGGAAGCAACCAAGATGTCCTTCAGTAGATGAATGTGTAAATAAACTGTGGTACATCAGACAATAAAATATTATTCAGCACTAAAAACAAATGAGCTCTCAAGCTATGAAAAGGCATAAAGGAAATTTAAATGCATATTACTATACTAAGTAAAAGAAGCCAATCTGAGGATACATACTATATGGATTCTAAATTCATGACATTCTGGAAAATGCAACACTATGAAGACAATGAAAAAATCAGTGGTTGCCAGAGATGGAGGTAGGGAGACAAATACGCAGAGTTAAGGGGATTTTTAGGGCAATGAAAATATTTCGTATAATGTTATAATGATGAATGTTTGTCATTATATATTTCCCCAAACCCATAGAATGTACAAATCTAAGAGTGAACCCTAAGGTAAATCATGGACTTTAGTTAATTATGATGCTTCACTGTAGGTTTATCCTTGGTAAAAAAATTCTGGTGAGTGATATTGGGGGAAGCTATGCATGTGTGGGGTCAGTGAGTTGCCATTGAGTTGCCATATGGGAAATCACTGTAATTTTCTTTCAATTTTATTGGAAAACTAAAATTGCTTTAAAAATATATGGGCTTAAAAAAAAGAGTTGGGTGAGCTCCTCTCAGAAGAGACAGGTTGGAGTAGAGGTTGAAATCTTCAAATCTGACCGAAGTGACTTGGGTTCAAATTCAAACTCTGACACTCACTACCTCCTGAGCTTGATCAAATTACCCAGCTACTCTAAGCCTCAGTTTTTTCATTTGTAAAATGGGGATGACAATTGTTCTGACCTTAGGAGGTATAAAACATATGTAATATAATTCAATAATATAATTAGAATTCCAAGGCATATTTCAGCTTCTAATCATTGAAAAATATTTTCACTTACTCTGAGAACAGTTCCTCCTTATGTATATCACTGTATTGATATGAGGAAATATTATTCATATTCTTTTACCCCTCTTACTTTTAGAGGTACTAAATAAAAACAACCTCATATGCTAAAGCTTTCATTCTAAATGTCAAAACGAGTAATGTAGATTTGAAATTAAGAAGAAAAAAAAAACCCTAGTTCTGGTATTTTCGATTGCACACAGGTGATTTAAAAGAATATACCTCTAAAAACCAATTTCTAAAAATAAGTACAAATATCAGAAACAACCATTAAAAAGTAGAACAGCTCATATAGTTAAATTATATTGGCCCAAAACAATATTAACTGATATAAAGCTTGTTTTCTATTTTCAGTAGTATTAAGATGAATCAGATTATTTTTATTAGGCTTAAATTTTAATCAGAGCTTCTAAATCACAAGTAAAATGGTACCAAGTCAAATGGACTTTATCTTAATTCCAGGAAACCTAAAATGATTAACAAAGAGGGAGAACATCTCATGATTTTTATTCCTTTTTTTCTAATAATTGAGCTTCTTTCTCCCATGCTTCTTGTACTTATCATTATCATTTTTTTTCCTCTTCAAGTATTTAGGTAATACACACAAAAAAGAGATCTGGCTGTTTAGAAAACAACAAATCAGACCAAACACTTGTATGAAGTTGCTGATTTCAATATCTCTCCATGCTATTTGATTTGAAATGCTTTACAGCTACTTAAACTACCACTTCCATGATTGAAATATTTTAAAGCAATTCATTACAAATAGAATTTTATCAAGACAGTTAAAAATAATTTCTTTGTTTTAAGCAACTTTATATTCTTGAAAGTCCTATTGATAAAGAATGAGAAAAGAAGTGGTAAAAGTAAATCATACTTAAGTATTTTTTAAACCACTAAGGTACCACTTCTCAAAAATGCTGCTGACCTGTCAGTTATACCTTCTCTTCTCTATGGGCATGCCTCCATTTTGCAGGGAACATATATGTATTGGCATGTATTGAAATAGTCTGAATCAAATTATCATCTAGTTGAGATAGGGATATAGCAAGAGGATGTCTCCATGACTCAGAATTCCACAGAGGGGAACCACAGTGTCAAACTTGTGATATGGTGTCAAGATGAAATATGCCTTGAATTTTATTAATAGTAGGGAGCATATTTCACTGCTCATTCAAGTGTCATGCTAGAACTAGGTGAGTGTTGCCAATATAAGTGGATGGAGATCAACACTTTTTTGACACTCCTGCTACCAATTATAGGTATAAAATGTTTATACCTATAATTGGGTCAAATTATGCTAATAGAGTACTGAAAAGACACTATAAGTTGAAGTATTCAAAAAGTACATTTCTCAGAATCTCATGGGGCTCTTCAAGTTAGGCACTTGGGGGACCTTTTCCCTTTCTACAAGTAACATCAGAGTACAATATCTTAAAGTCTCATCTTGATCTTTATTTAATTTTTTAAAGTAAGTATGAGGAAAGCAAATTTATTTAAATTTTTGATAGTACAAATATAAGAGATTAAAGGTTTTGCCTTCCATGGACATTTTTCTTTTCAACTCAGTTGTACTAGTATCAGTTAGAATTATTTCTTTTATAGAAAGTCTATGTTTATTATAAAAGATAGTTCAAGTGCAGCTCGGGGACTTTAACAACCTCAGTCCACCAGTAGATGTTAACAATACATCAGGTGTGATTGTGAGTCAGGAAGAAAATGAAATAAAGTATTAGTTTCTAGGAGCGTTTTTTTCTAACTCCACTCAGGTCAAAATGAATAGGGATTTTTCTGAATGTCATTATAGACAAATACAACTTCAATGACTTCTCAATTTTATGTGAGAATATTCTGCTTTCAGGAATGTAGATAACAATTCTTGAGTTCCCAAATTCTGACCATATTCTATTAAAATCATTTTTCTACTCCTCTGTTAAACTGTATTTAATCCTTTGTGTCAATGTGCTGAGGAAGATAGTAAAGATATATCTGAACTTTGCCTTAAACTTCTTTAATCTTTTTTAAAGCTCTCATTCATGTAACACAGCTTCAGCAATCTGATTTTAACACCCCATCTCCCAGGGGGAAAATGCTAAGATTTTCAAGTTCAGAGACCAGTGTGAAACTGGTTCTCCTCAACAACTAAAAGGTATTTAATTTTAACCGCAGATTCTCTACAGTGCCTCCTGGAGGCCTTTCAAGTCTTTTGAATTTTAATGGTAGTAAAGAGGTCTTTTGTACTGGCTAAAGGGGTCCTAGAGTTGAGGGGATTGGTAATGGCATATGGCCCAGGTAGTCACAGAGAATTTTTATCTGGTGTGGAAAACATCAACCCTCTTACAAGGCAGCATATGCCACCAAGAACACATTTGTCCAAAATCTTTGTTCCCTGTGCGGGCTCTGAGCACAACTTAGCAACCAATTTAAAATGCTGCTGCATTTCCAAGGCCCTTAATGATGTGGGATTCAGCTATGGAAGGAACCAACTGATAGTACACATTCTGCCACATTCCCTTCACTTTTCTACAGCACAAATGGAAGAATAAATCTCTCCAGAAATGTTTGCTTACAGGCCTGAGAGGCTATTCCTAGCTCTTGTCTCTTCTCATCCAATTCCAAGAGCACTCTCCAGTGTAAAGTAGCTCTGAACTATTTTGCCTGTAAACAAGAAACCCCACAGTTTTCAACCATAACTCACTGTTTCTACTCAACGTCCCTTTCTCAGTTAAAATAAAAGTCACTTTATCTCATGCCCCTTTGGTATATCTCTAATATTTTTGCATGAGAAATTTTCTTTTTCCATAGCAGTGATATTCCCATGCCTAAGGATATTTGCTGGCAGATGGAGAGCAAGTTGGAGCTCTATAGGCCTGAACTGACAATTAAAACATCTAGCCCAGATTGTTGGTCATTACCGTCTACCAGTTCTCCAAAGGCTTTATGACCCAAGCTGACAGTGGTAGTCCACCCATGACAACAAACCAAATCACAATCAAAATGCATACTTGATAAAGAGCCTTTCATTTATATGTACAGCTTTAGCAATTAGTTTCTTTGTAATAAAGAGAGCAAGAGATTGTACTCTCCTAGCATCATATGATAAAAATGGTGGGAAGATTTTTTTTAAAAGCTTAGCTCTCCAGAGCAAATATAAAAATTATCATTATTATGCATAACAGTGACTAGCCAATGAACCCTATACAGAAGCCAAATTAAAAGAATACCACACCATGCTATGTTTAAATAATAATAATAATCACTGCACTCAATATCTTAATATAGGCTAGGGTCCCTTTTCCTGGGAATACAGTAGACAGTTGAAGAGACCATTTGATTGTTATTCCTACAAATGCTACCGCTAGAACATAATCCTTACAGGGCAGAAACAAGCATCCTAACCAGCCTAGTTCTTTCTGTCCTGCTCATCTTTTCCCTTTTGAAACCAGTAGTCTCCTCCAGAAAAAGAATTCTATTACTCACAGCACTTCAAGTCAATGGCAGTTTTAACCCTTCTCCCATTTGCCTTGAGATACTCGCTGGCAGCACTTGGGGCTACAGCATTTACCTTGCGATAACTCGCAGATTATAGTTTCAACTTTATCCCAAAAGTTTGCCATGAAATAGCTCACTTTTATTATTATTTTCACATCACTCTAGTATATCGACAACCTTTGGAAACAAATGACATCATTCTATTTATAGCATTCTGTTTTTAGTAGTTCAATCACTGAAAATGTCAAATCCTAGAAAACGTAGCATTTCTACGTGTGATATTAAATGAACGCTGGCAGCGAGTTGCACTTTTTTCTAAATGAGAGAAGAGTTAAATGATCGATTTTTCTGACAGGCATTTTGATACCGCCCTATCTTTCTTAGAAAGTAAAGGCCAGGCAGCAAAAGATAATAATTAAAACAAATGTAACTTCGATTTTAGCAGATTGAAAATTTGGACTGCTAACTCAAATTTTTATAAATTAATCTCTATACCCATGCCAGAAAGTAAAGAAATGTTTTTTTTTTAAAAAAAAAAAAAATGAGGATATAGGTTTCTTGAGGGAATGCGGGAGTTTCCAATGGTCAAAGCTGGAATAATTTGAGCAACAACAACAAAAATTTTCTTAAGTAGAAAATAAAAAAAAAAAGGATAAAGATTCAGGTCTTACCAACCTCTTGTTTTGCCATTGTCAAAAGGCGGGGCCTTATCCTACAGCTCACCAAATCACTTCGCTGTGGCAAAGAGACTGCAGCAGCTCTAACCTTCATTTCCCCAGATGACATGTTCAACAGAACAAGAAAAGACGCAACAGTAAAACAAAGAATACGAATACATTTGACCCTTGAACAACGTGTGGGTTACGGACCAGAGCCCAGCACCATAAAAAATGAACTTGTAACTTTTGACCCAAAAGTGCACACCTGGTGTTTCACATCCGTGAATTCCACCAACCCCGGAATGAAAACCGTGTTTTTATCTAAGGTTGGGATTTGGCAGTTGGGAAACTGCAGTTGGGAATGCGAAAATACAGTTGACTTTAAAAATCTGCATATAAGTGAACCTTCATACTTCAAACCTACATTGTTTGAGGGTCAACTGTAAATTTTTTAAATAAAAAAAAAGTATTGGATTATAATGGAAAGCATAAAATAAACATTCATCAGTCCATACTAATATAAATAAATGAGGGAAGAAATAAATAAATATACAAATGTGGGAGAAGACATAAATCTCCCATGCAGAAAAATTTTAAATAATTTGTATAGATACACCATCCTCAAAGAAATGGCACATAACTCCACACTCCATAAGTGAGGGTTGCTCATGGTGCCTGTCTTCCAAATAAACAGCGTAGAAAAGGGGTAAAAAGAGTAGCTTTACAGTGTGAAAGGTTTCAAATAGTACCTCAGCCAGCTGATCAAAGGTCAACATCAAAAGTGATAAATCACGTTGATAGTAAAAACCTTTGATATTATGTGATGAAAATGGCACTTTATCTCTGTAGTTTTTCTCCCAAAAGCCCATAATCTCGGTCTAAGCATGAGAAAAACATCCGACAAAATTCCTATTGAGACTATTTTGCAAAATATCTGACTGGTACTCCTTAAAACTGTCCAGGTCATCAAAAACAAGAAAAATAGAACTGTCACAGCCAAGAGAGGACTGAGGAGACATTGAAACCAAGTGTAATATGGCATCCTGATGGGAACCTGGAACAGAAAAAAGACATTAGGCAAAATCTAAGGAGATCTGAATAGAGTATGAACTTTAGTTAATAACAATGTACCAATATTCAATCATCTTAATGTAAGATGTAATAGGGGAAACTGGGAATAGGGTATATGAAAACTCTGTTAACAGCTTCACAGTTTTTCTATAAATCTAAAATTATTCTAAAATATTTCATCTCTACAACCCATAGAATTTGTCTGCCGCTTACTTTCATTATAACTCTGCTTCATCTTACCTAAGTCAGCTTGCTTTCTATCACAGATTCATGCTCATACATACAAATATATAGATATTATGCTCTCATAGTCATTAGTCCTATTCACCATATTTCTGGTTCTCCTGTCCCTTTTGAAGTCAGGCATAATTGTATTACTTGCCCTGTCCAGTAAAATGTGAGAGGAAGTAAAATACATCATTTTCAGACAAGATGTAATAGCTAGTGTTAGATTTACTTCATTCCCTTCCCCCTGCCACACTGATAGCAACATAGCTGAGATAGAACTTCCATAACCTGGATGCCTGAGTAACTACAATAAACAGAGCTCCCTGCTACCCTGTGTCGGGAAATAAACTTCGATGTATTTAATCAATTTGAGATTGTTTGTTACTATAGCGTAGCTTGACCATCCTAGCAGATACATATATATACATTATCTATCATTTGATAACAGGGCAACTGTCAAAAATTCACATCGGAAAGCTAATTCTTTAGAAGGTGTGTATTTATCCCAATGTGCTTATGTGATGGGAGGAAAACAATCTTTTTTGGCAAAATTAGAATAGTAATAGGAATGAGTCTTTTACATTATTGGCTTACTACCAATGCAGAACTTTTAAACCTTCTTTGTAATTCTCTTATATTGTAAGTATGGAGTTTGATCTTCAATTATGAATAAGAAAAACTGTTCTCGTTGTAGTTGGTACTGAATTTTGCAGGTAGATTTAGGGTTAAATTCACTGTGTCTGGAGATGATTTGGGAACTTGCTCTCTTTTCAAAGCACTCTTAACCTTGGTTCTTTTTTCCTTAATAAGAAAGGACAAGTAAAGTGGCTAATATTTTTTTAAGAGAAAATGTTCCACAAAAAGAAAAGAGAAAAATCTTGAAAATACATCCAGCAATAACGCAGTGGGAAGATTCATTTTTATAACATAATTTTAAGAGGAAATACAAACTTTTATGATTCTTATAAATAGGTTAGTTAGATATTCCTTCCACACCAATGTACATTAAAAAACAAAAAAGTTGTTGTAGAGAAAGAGACTACCGACCCTCTTGAGAAAGCATAAAACCACCATGATGCACTAGATAGTACAGTGATCTGGGATATCAAGAAAGGATAATTCCTTCGTTTTCTCCTCAGAGCTCAGTTTATGCAGGAAACATTAGGATTTTAAAACTTCAGGGCCTTTAACCAGACGCCAGTCATGGCCATATGTTTTCACCTTGGATGACGTCTTCTGGCCAGGCAGCAAAATCAAATTTTGTTTTATTTAAAAGATATTTGCTCATTGAGAGGCATTAAGAGACTTCTCTTTCTTTACTAAGTACACAAACATCACCAGATCTGGGGAGTTTAATCATTGTCATGTGAACTGTACAGTCTTAAAAACAGAATACAGGGTCTGTCACAATCCTTTCTAAAAGACTATTTTAAAAGACTCACTAGTTTATGAAAATAACCCATCCTGAAAGCCAAATCAAAAGGTACTACAATATATGACATATTTTCCATGAAAGTATATTTTTTTAAAATATGTTTTATATTTTTATGTGCATATATAATATTCTATAAGAATGTCACTTTGTTTCACTCAAATTTCATGTGAATGAGTCTTGCAAAGTATTTTGGATGCCTCTATACCAGTAGATTGATCATCTAATATTTACTTGAAATAGTGGAAGAAACTAAGAAACTGCTTGCTTATCACACATAATAATTTTACCATATAATCATGTCTGACACTGGATAAAGATTAAAAATGAATAGAAAATTTTCTCGAAAAATAAAGAAGAAAGATTTTCAATGGGACCAAATAAGGAATTAATATCTTGAAAATACTGACTTCTAACTATAGCTAAACAAAAACTTACATAATAGAAATAAGTTTTAATAAAATCATAAAGAGAAGTAGTGTTTAGGTGGCAGAGTGGTGGGATCATGGTTTTTAATGCTCTAAAATAATCACTAATAAAATAAGGATGAAAATAAGTTCATGAACAAGAATAATACAAGTATGTTAAAAATGTAGGCAAAATATTCAAATGTTTAAGCATTTACAAATAAAATTTATTTTCTTAGCACCTTAAACTCTTTAAAATAAACAAATAGTATTTTTTTCTTCACAAAAATCAATTTAAAATTGAATGCATAACCTAGGAATCCTACTGTGCTCATCTCTTTTTTAAAACTATCAAGTGCACTTTAAATAGTTGGGGTCTGGATGCTATGGGTAGGTTTATAATCTACAACAACACACTTCTTATCACTTACAGCGAAATCATTTTCTACAATGACTCTCTGACACTTCTCCCTCTCATCATCACTTCTGCATTTATGTACAGCATCCTCGATGTCCTCTCCTCAGATGCCAGCAGAATGACAATGAGCCGGCAACATGAGCTGACGGAGTCACAGGCAGACACTGAGTGATTGTCCCAGTGACCGCAGAGAATATGCTGAGAGCATCCTTCACAAGTGGACACAAGAAGAGTTCCGGACAGCAGAGAGAGTTACTATGCAAATGTGTCTTATCAAGAATGCAGGGCTACCCTGAGAAGGAATTGTAGACTCCAGTTACCTTGCCTCTGAGTTTTCATAAAGCAAAGCTAAACCTGTTTTAGTCTTTGAGATTTAGTCTTTGAGAGTGTAGAATGAGGAAGCAAAAATCTTGCCATTTATTGTCTCTTCAATTACTGATATTACCTGAACCCTGTCATGCATTTTAATGTTGGGGGGGGGATATAGATAGATAGATAGATAGATAGATAGATAGATAGATAGATAGATAGATAGAGATATAGAGATATATATATATCTTGGACAGTCTATTGGGATTAAGCCTGTAATAAGCAAAATGTAATATTTTCAAAAACTTTAACATACTCTGCCCTTTGTACATTGTGATAGTTAATTTTATTTGTCAACTTGACTGGGCCACAGAGCATCCAGATAATCGGTCAACATAATCCTGGATTATATTAACACTTGAATTGGCAGACCAAGTAAAGCAGATTGACCTCCACAATGTGGGTGGGCCTCATCTAATCAGTTGAAGTCCTAACTAGAACAAAAAGGATGACCTTCTCCCGAATAACAAAATTCTTCCTGCCTGATAGCCTTTGAACTAGAACATACTTGCCTTAAGACTTTAACCAAAATATTGGTATTCCCTGGGTCTCAAGCCTCCAGCCTTAGGATCAGAACTACACCATTGGCTCTTCTTGGTCTCCAGCTTGCCACTCACCCTATAGATTTTGGGACTTGCCAGCCTATATAATTGTGTGAGACAGTCTCTTATAATATATACTATTGGTTCTGTTTCTCTGGAGAAACCTGACTAATACAGACCTTTGCATTAAAAAATGGATTTAGCTCTCCTAATTTTATAGATTTGCAGGACAATGTCTGCATATAAAATGGATATAATGTTGTTTAACTGAGTTCACCATTCTATTAGAAAAACATAATCATGAACTACTTGGTTTTGTTGAATGGAGCGGCCAGTTTAAAGGTCAAACAAGCTGTGCTCAGAGACATGTCCAGGAAATATGTTCTAATTTATACTCTTGTAGAGATTATAACACAAATTGAAAATTTCCCAACTTCTCAATTTATACTTAACCAGTAATATTCATTTCTGAGCTTCTTATTTTCTTGAGTATACTATAAATCTACAGAGAGTAACTTAGACAGTGGCATTTCTGAGAAAAGTGGATGACCATTAAGAAGAGAAATTAAACCACTCAGTGACTGGAAGGAGTAATTCTGTTTGATTAACATGTGTTATTTCCAATAAACATATATCTGTTTATGATGATCACAGGTCACAATCTTTAAATAAGACATTATTTTCCTGAATTCCTTGACCAGGCACAAGGAATCCTAAGTTAGGCTCAACTTTACAAACTCTGTAAGTGATAATATCCTTTTATATTAAAAATGTACACCTGAAAAGGAAGAAGATTAATCTGAAATATACAAATTTGTGCTTAAACTTTAATATTAAAAAGTACATTTAAGAAGATCTGAAGATTTAAAAAAAAAAAAAAACCCTGGGGAATAAGAAGCAATTAGAAAAACTTCATGCAGAACTTTGTATCCTTAGTATTTGGAAACTGAGAAAATTTCTAATAGCTAAGTACATGTCAGATATATTAAGCCCTGAATAAAGAGCCATGAATGAAAGGCAGCCTTTAGATATCTAAAGTTCCCTATATAGTGGACCTGGCAGAATATCAGAGGCAGGATTGATCTGACACATAATCTGTTAGCTGCTCTCAGAAGGCTCTTTGTTCAGTGGTTGGATGGATTTCACCGATTGCTGGCCTCTAAGGAAGTCGATAGTGCTTTGTAGACAAAGAATACACACCCTAGCAGAAAACAGGAGAGACTTAGTGGGGAAGGAAGTCTTGATGTCTCAGCGCCCAAGTCTGAAAGGAAGAAAGTATTTTCTCATCCTGATAAACATAACATTAGTTGGAATAATGACACGATACTATGATTGTATCCTCTTTTAGGAGTATTTCTACCGATTTTTTATAACAACCTGATACAGGTTTTTAAGTGCTTATAACTTTTTCAAATTTGTGATCTCTCAGAATATCTCCTACTCTTGGCGAGCAATAAGAAATTGCAATAATATTAATTTCATAATTAGCCTCCTTTACTAATTCAGTTCCATATCTATTACAGATCTATGACCTATGTAATTTAAAGAGGGCAACATGACTTTTGAAAACTTCACAATCCCTACAAGGAAAATTCGATGTTTCCATTGCACTCATATTTATTTTTTCACTTAAAATATTAATAAAATTATTTGATTCAGTTTAACGTCCTCGATTTATAGTCTATTTGATCTATTCATGAACATGTTTATCTTTTGGTTCTGATTTGACATTCCAAGACTTCAAAGGCTATTGTTTCATAGAAAAGCTGATAATAGAGACAGATGATAGACAATAGAAAAATAGGAGAAAAATTGGGCTAGAGGGAACTTTACCATCCTATTTGTTTTCTTTGCTATAAGTATTAAATAAAAATTTTAAAAAGTAGGGAAAATGGGATTAGATTTGAAAATCAAAGAATAAAATTCTACTTTTGCCATCTCTTAGCTATGTAAATTACTTAAGCCCTCTGATACATTAGTTTCCACATCTGAGAAATAGAATGAAACCAATTATATATAATATGTAAAATACCAAGCACTAGCATCTAGCATGTAGCAAGCCCTCAAAAAGAGCAATAAAAACAAGTCACTGCCTCCTGCAATTATTTCTGTTATTAATATTATTAGTCTCCTACTAACAATGTTAGTCTTATTCAGTCCCTCAGCAAATGTGGTAGGCCTCAAAGATGTTTACATACTATTCTCTAGAACCTGTAACTATGTTATGTTACATGGTTAAAGGAATCTTACAAAGAGAATTAAGGTTACGGACCATATTGGTTTACCATCCCCAATCTCCTGGGGCTCACATTACAGTGGGAGAGACAGACATAAAAAAATTACCCAAATTAGTGAAATAAACAAGTGATCTCAGGAATACAGCTCAAATTATACTTTATACTTTACTCATCTTCCTGGCCCAGCAACTAAAGCCAACATCTGTCCCTGGTCAGGTTCACAGATTCTTTGCCTCCACAAGCTTGTTTGTTCTCATACTCCAGTATTGCATTTCCTGTCATGGGATCATAGCACCAAGGATGATTTTACATCAAATACTTGAAATTCCTCGATACTAACTGGAATGCAAAATGCAGGTTGTAGAAACATAGGTTAGGCTTATTTAAATACAAAACTGATCGAAGTATGGCTATTCCTTGAAATATACCTTTAAACACATACCTCCCTCCAAAGACCTTAAAATTTTGAATGTTAAAGTTACCATATTTGGAAAAATAGTAACTTTATTATGGAAAAACCCGGCAGACACTACCTTAATCAAGTGATCACGGTCACTGTCACCAGTAATAAGATGTAGCTACAGCATGTACTCTGCATGTGACTCACAGATCACATTTGTGATATTCTTGCCAAAAATGCATAACCTTCATCTAATGAAGAAAAATAGCAGACAAACAAATTCAAGAGACATTCTACAAAATAACTGACCAGTACCCTGGGAAAATGTCAAAGTCATGAAAGACAAGACTGAGAATCTGTCACAGATTGGAGGAGACTTAGAAGAAATAACAACTAAATATAATGTAGATTCCAGGATTGGACCTCAGAACAGAAAAAAGACATTAAGGGGAAAACTGATGAAATTTAAATAATCTTGAATTTGAAGAACTGTAAATAAACCATAAATACTTTAATAGTATTATAGAAGGTGTAGCTTTCTGCATGTGATAAGTGTGTTATGGTTATATAAGTTTTAATATTAGGGAAGGCTTGGTGAGGGGTATATGTGAACTTCCAGTACAGTTTTTTTGCAAATTTGCAAAAGTCTAAAACTGTTTCAAAATAAGTAGTCTATCATATCAAGAGTTAAATACTCCCAGGTAGACTTCAACTCAAAGCATTTCTCCCTTTTATTGCAATATTCATGTTTGAGCACCTCAAAAGCTTCTCTCCAAAGTGACCAATTAGGGACAAGTAAGAAACTCAGTCATGAGACTAACAAAAGGTTTTGACTGAGTGGACTGGAGAAAGCTGGGAACTGAATTGAGACAGGACCACTAATTTCGCTCAGACCACCTGCCTGGTTCGGATACAAGCCAGTGACCTAAACATGATGGGCCATTACCAGCCCTCTGCTGGCATTCTGAAATGACTACATAGGAGACAAATTTGGGAAGGACGAGATTTACAAATGGCATGAGAACAGCAGAGGGTAATGACTTTTCATGAGCATTCTGAGACACCTTACATCCACACATATATAAAGTCAGCAGGAGCTATGCTGCATGAATTAACAGGGACTATTAAAAAAAATTCCCCAATAAGTCGTGACATGCAATGAAATGTATTATCAAAAAGTATATATCTCTAAATAGAATTTTCATCACATTTCCTTAGACAACAGAATGGAATTTTTTAAATACAATTATTTCTTAGTTTGCTCTTTTTCTGTCAAGCATGTGACAGCTTTTCCTTTCTTCTGAAGTAGTTCATACCATGATGAGTGAAAGGAGAGAAATAAAAAGAGCTATGATCGTGTCAACCACAACTGAACAAATATACTTATTAAAAAGAACTCCCACCAGAAATCTTAGAAGCCTCACAGTCTCATTCTTTTTATATACTAACTCTATTATAAACTGAAACGTCCTTTTCTTTTATTTTAAATTATTGTCATCAGCCCCTGTGCATGTACCAACCAGTGATTTGCACTGTGTCAGATGATATTACACTAGTAAATTTGGTGTTTTAATGGCTATAATAGCAGTAATAAAAAAATTAAATCAGATGTCATATGCAGAATGCATTTTTTGTTGCTAACAATAAACTGAATTACAGCGGGCTAAATATTATAAAGCAACACATACATCCATTTGCACTTGAAAGCATGTATTAAAACCGCTCTCAGATAAGCAGAAAAGGCTCTGGAGGGAGCCAGGGAGCAGGCAAAGGTGCTGGTTTCCTTGAACAAATGTGGTATTTTTTCCCAATTCTTTCAACTCTGATGATAATCCACTCTAAACTTTATCCGGAAGAGCATCATGCTGTATACTTCCCCTCCTCTGATCCAACCCAAATCCTAGAACCCAGGCCCATAATTTTAATATGCATATAATTTCACACTGTTGGTGAGTATAACACACCACGGGTAAACAGCAGGGAGGGGCTAAATGGAAAACTCATTTGTTAGTTTTCCCACTTGGAGGTTGTTATTTTTTAAATTACTGATATTGGACACTGTAGGAGTGCCCTTTTTCATACACGCTGAAGCACTCCACTGGCCCCAGGAGTCACTAAGACTAGTGGATTTTAATAGTTATAGATCTTAAATGGAGGGTTAGAAATTGTTTCTTTTCATTACAATTACAACAAGGAATTAACCCCAAGGGTATCCACTTAATTTCATAATATATAGACTGGAACGCTAATGTGGCTCTTCTATAGTGTAATAAAGAGGCAACTGGCCCTTCTCTCCCCAGGGTGGGTTTCTGTAAAATGTATCACAAAAAAAAAAAAAAAGTAAAATGAAGAAGATTTGAAGTTAACAAGCTCCATAATGTCACCAGCTCCAGTGCCTGGCGCGAGTGGGCCCTCACAGGCGCTGAGCGCTGCTTTGCGCTCCTCCCCCATCCCGCCCTGCCCAGTGGGTGCATGGTCGCATAACACTTTGAATCGCTTGACTGACACAAGGAAAATGAAAAATGAGAGACGGAAGAACAATTTACAATTAAGTACAGAAAGACACAAAGACAGGGGTGAGACTTGGAGCAGGACCCCCTTTCTGAGATGGGACCAGCAGTGTGCGCTGGCCAATTCCGGTCATATTTTAACCCTTTGCTCTCTGCGATGACCCTTGCTCCATTTTATGGGAACTTCGTTCTTACTTGCTGGAACCTGAAGCAACACCAAGGGATAGGTTTTTCCATCTTCAGGCTCCGA